>NC_133124.1:50603334-50910335 GCF_048418815.1 Hemitrygon akajei | reverse complement strand
GTTTCTCAGGGTTGAAATATCTAATACCAGAGGGCATGCATTGACGGTGAAAGGGAATAGTTTTGGGGGGATATGAGGGTTAAGTTTTTTGCTCAGAGAATTGTGGGTGTCTGGAATTTTCTGCCCGGTATGGTAGGTGAGGCAAATACATTAGAGGCTTTTAAAAGACTTTTGGATAGGCACATGGATACAAGGAAGATGGAGAGATTTTCATCTCCATCACCTTGGACATGCCCTCTTCTCATTGTTACTGTCAAGAAGGAGGTACAGAAGCCTGAAGGCACACACTCAATGATTCAGTAGCAATTTCTACCCCTCTGCCATCCAATTTCTAAATGGACATTGAACCCATGAATACTACCTCACTTTTATCATTTCTATTTTTGTACTATTTAAAATTTAACTATTTAATATACTGTACATATATACAATGTAATTGAGGTACTTATTTATATTTTTATATTATTATGTATTGCATTGTCCATCTGCCACTAAGTTAACAAATTTCACCACATATGCCAGTGATATTAAACCTGATTCTGATTCCGATATATGGACATTCTGAGTTCTATGTACTGACTTACTTTATAAAATATACTTTAGATTCTTAAGTTTTCGTATTGTACAGCTACTGCAAAACAACAGATTTCAAATCATATAAATCAATGATAATAAATCTGATTCTGCTAAACAGTGCAGCTGAACAGATTCTGAAGGGAAAATAACACAGTGAATTAATCTACAGATAATCTCAGCAATTGATGGTACTTGAAGATTAAAGCAATTTCTCCTACTAATATTCACTCCTTTTGCAATAATTCTCTGCAAGATGGAAGCTGCAACCTTGCATTCATTATGGCTGTGTTTCCTTGCTTTAAAGTTGCAGGACACAAGCTAACTTGGTTAAAATTAACCAATTGTTGTCAAGACATTCATCTCAAAATATTTTCCCAATCCAATTTTTCTAACTTCAAACAAGTCCTAACTGTCCCAATTTCCACATAATCTCTTGTCCTCTTTCTGTACCTTTGGAATCCAGATTGTATTTGATTTTGCAACTGTTTCACTCTCAAAATTTCATTGTGGCATGTATAAAACTACAATCAGAAAAATAACTCTCTGTTGTTCCCTGCTGCACAATAATCCAACAACCACTTCCTTTATTACATCTCTAGAAAGGTTATAAATTAATATTAGTGCTTTCCATCTTTCTGTTCATTAAAGAATAATGCTCATACCTCTCAATGAAGAATAAAAATAGAAGTTAAACTTCTTTATTAATGTCAGATTCATAAGCTCCATGTGAAACCCATCCTGCTTCCCGGTCTATTCTGTCTGGAGAGTTTCATCTATTTCACCACGAAGAAGGATCGCTCTGGAGGTTCAACTGTGAATGTCCAGAAACAAATCTCAGGCTGTAGAATGGGCAGGAAAATACAAAATTTTAATATAATTTCCTCTCTCAACCCCTACTTCAGTTGGGACTTGAAAGATAGTTTATTCTAGAGTCACTGAGTTGTACAGGAACAGACTTTTCAGCTCACCATGTCCATGTTAACCTTTTTGCCAATCTACACTAATCCTGTTTGACTGCATTAGGACCAAATCTTTGAATGCCCTGAATCTTCCAGATCCTGTCTAAATGTCTCTTAAATAAAGTGACTGCATCTGATTCTACCATCTCCTTTGGTTCCAGGTATCACTCTCTGAGCTAAAATGCTTTTCCCTCCAATCCCCTTCAAAACTCCTTCCTCTCACCTTACCTAAACTCTCTTGTTTTTGATGCCCCTGACTTGTATAAAGATCAAGACTACCTACCCTGTTTCACCACTCCAAGCTAGCTCTGTTTAAGCTAGCACTTCCAAATATGAGATTCCTTTCAAATAAGACTTTTAATCTCAAATAATTTTATTACCTCTACAGAATTTGATTTTATGGATTTTAAGTTCTTAACTGAGACCTGGTTAAAGCCAAATGAATACAGCCAGTCATCTGAACTGTGTTCCCCTGACTACGACAGTTTCAGAGTACCAAGGCCTAGTGAACAAGGTGGCAAGCTTGTCATTGTGTTCAAAAACAATTTTTGGTGCTTTACTGTCTGTCAACAAATTTTCAAGTTTTGAAGTACATATGTTTAAAACTTGGGGCATGGATCCTGTCATCTGTGTTATCATTAATTGCCGTCCTAAATCCAATGCCTGCTTTCTCTCAGAATTCTTACCCTCTATTATATTGAACTATGATAGGATTCTCTTCTCTGGTGATTTCTATATTCATATTAATGTTCTCTCAAATGTGATTTCTGTGGCAGCTGAATTCGTGAGCTCACTAGATAGCCTAGATCTTACTCAGCATGTCATTGAGCCCACCTATCCACCTGGAAATACCCTTGATTTAGTAATGACAGAAGGGTTAAATATTATTAATGTCTCTGTCTGATACCAAGCTGGTTAGTTTATATGATCCATGAGATTTTAATTGCTCAGTAAATGAAATGGTCGATTCTTTCAACAATAACTTTCTTGGCAAACATATTAAGCACAGTAGTCCTACCTAGGGTTAAGTAGAAACCACTTCGTAAAACATCACCATCAATAAGCAATTCTGTTCACAAACGCAAGACATCATGCAGAGTAGCTAAGAGAAAATGGAGAAAAACTGGGCTAGAAGTCCACCATAATATTTTCAAGGAAAAACCAGTCTCCTTTCATGCTGAGTCTGCAAGAAAATCTCATTTTTCCAAGATTATCACAGAAAATAGTGGCAATTCAAGAATACTGTTCTCAACTCTAAACAACAGTTGAACCCTGCCCCATTGCATAACATCCTCAGTCAAGCATTCACCATAAAATGTGAGAATTTGCAATATTTTTTATCAACCAAAATTACTTCCATTAGGAGAATATAGCTGCAGATACTGGTAACCTCCACCGCCAACCTCTCAAAAAGATGGCAACCATAACAACTCAAAAGATGATAACTGAGAGTAAAGCGTCTATTTGTTGTTTCAACCCTGTCCCTACCACACTTTTTAAGGGACTGTTTTAATAGTGTTTTCAATTTCTGTTAGGAAAATTATTAACACATCCCTTGAAACTGGAGTTTTTCCAGATGGTTTCAAAACTGCGGCTGTCAAACCTCAACTTAAAAAGCCAAACCTTGATAGTGAGGAACTAGCTAACTACAAGCCTATATCAAAACTTCCCTTCCTAGGCAAGGTTCTTGAGAAAGTAATTTTCAAACAACTTTCTGAATGAGAACAATGTTCTAATTGAAGATAAATTATAATACTTTTGGTTGGTCCCAAAGCCAAAAGTGATGAACTTCTTGATAAACTTGGGAACTTGTAAAATCAAATGTAACTAACCTGGGTGTGATCTTTGAAACATCAAGCTAAATCTGTGGCTGTACCATATTGAAGAGCTGGGCAAAGACCAAGAAAATATTTGTGGCTACCCATTATACAGACACTTTCTTGATGCAAACTGAGTGTGTGCGCATCCATCGCGAGTGATGAGGACCACTTACATCCTCGGGTGGGTGTGTTTGTTATTTGTGTGTCCGGAAGCAATTGATGAGTGAAATCTGGGCTAGGAAGTATGTGGGGCAAGTGTGTGTAGTTCTGTAGTTGAGGTGCCTGCTGCTCGTTCTTTCCGCTGTTGTCACTTCCTTATTTTCCCTTTTGCTTCAGCGTTGCAATTCTTTTCAGCTTTGCTGGCGCCTTTATTGAGGACTGCACCAGGATGAGCGATTCAAGGCTGCATGTTCCCAAGAAGTGTGATCGATCTCAAGGGTCTTGAGCGTGTCCTTGAATAGTTTTCGCTGACCGCCACAAGAGAACTTCCCTGTGGACAGTTCCCCAATCCCAAAGACCAGCTGCATGAGAATGCAATTGTCTGATATCCGGATGACATGGCCTGCCCATCTGAACTGATGCTTCATCAGCAACGTGTGGGTGGTGGGCACGTCTGCTGCAGACAGCACTTCTGTGTCAGGAATTCTGTCTTGCCAATTGATTTTCATGATCTTCCGTAAGCATGACAAGTGGAAGTGGTTCAGTCTACGCGCATGTCTCAAGTACACCGTCCACATTTTGCACACATGGAGGAGGGTGGGTATAATGATGGCGCAGTAGACTTTCAGCTTGGTCTTCAGAGTAATTCCCCTTCACCCCCAGACAGAAAAATTGGCACTACCCTTGGTGATCCTGTAGCTGACCTTGACGTCAATGTCAACTGTTCTTGAGAGGGTGCTGCCAAGATAAGTGAATTATCAACAGCCTGGAGCTACTAGCCATTCACAGAGATGGATGGCTCCACATAGGGTTGATCTGGGACTTCTTGGTGAATCACTTCCATCTTCTTGGTGCTGAGTCCAACATGCAGTGGAAAATTTGTCGATGATGTCCTGCATGTTGAACTCAGAGCTTGTGTCAGTGAATAGATAGTTTCTCAGCATCGTCTCTTTAACCTTAGAAGTGGCTTAAAGGCTGAGCAGGTTGAACATCTTGCCATCCATCCTGTGGATTCCAGGATCGATGCCCCAGAATGCATCAGTCAAGATCACACTGAAGGGGGTTAGCACCAGCACGCATCCCTGCCTGACCCCATTTGTGATTGAGAAAGCACCAGAACAGTCACTGTCCTCAAGCACGCTGACATCCCATCATGAAACTGCTCGACTGTCATGATGAATCTGCCAGGGCAACCAAACTCCGCCATGTTCTTCCATAATCCCTCTCGGCTCATGGTGTCGAAGGCCTTGGTAAGGTCTACAAAGATGGTGTAGAGCTGTCTGTTCTGCTACTGGCATTCTTCTTGGAGTTGAATCTCAGCAAAGGTCATGTCGATAGTTCCTCTTCCTTTACGAAGCCACACTGATTTTTCAGGAGATGACCTCATTCCAGATGAGCATTTAGCCTGTCTAGCAGGACTCTGGCTAAGATTTTCCCTGCTACTGAGAGCAAAGAGATGCCTCTGTGGTTGTCACATGCTTGGCGGTTTCCCTTTATCTTGTACAATGGATGTGCCTTTCATTTCTTGTGGAATCTGACCCTTCTCCCAGAGAAGGTTGCTGGTGATGAGTGGACCACCTGTTTTGTAGACCTTCACTTGTATAGCATCTGCTCCAAGAGCCTTGCCACTTGACAGCTGGCCTATTGCTTTCTTGACTTGCTCTTCTTGGGAAAGAGAATCCATCTCATGGTTGATATCTACTTGATTGAAATGATCAATTCCTTCCTTATTTATGGTGGATGGTCTGTTCTGCCCAGATTCAAAATGCTCTGCCCATCTGTCCAGAATCTTGGCCTTCTCAGTGATGAGTGTGGAGCCATTTGCACTCAGGAGAGGTGAGGTCCCAGAAGGCTGAGAGCTGTACAATGTTTTGATAGCATCAAAGAATCTTTTTGAGTCATGTCTATTGGCAGCCCTGAATCTCGTCAGCCTTTTTGCAGAGCCAAGAGACTTGCATCTTCCTGATTTTGACTTTCCAGACGGAGAGCCTGGCAGCTCAGCACCATCTGTATTTTGAGCCTTATTGACAAGGCAACAATTAGTATCTGCAACAAGGAATAATTATCTACTGGCCTTTGGAAACTGAAGGGCCAATTAAAGAATTACTGGATTGAATTCTAAACATCCTAGGTTAATATCTTAGGCTAATCAATTCTGCTTCTTCCAATAGATTTGTTTTTCTGTATAATAGATTTTGAGATTATAGATTTCTGTACCTCATCATATGATGAATCTGCTGAACAGAAGAATAGCAAAACTGCAGAGCTCTCAAAAACAATTCCTCATATACATTCACAGATTGAAAATGTCAAAGAACAACCAGACTGGTGCATGATGACAATGAAGCAGATCTCAGGAATTTCCTGGTCACTTTTTTTTGTGTATTCCTCATGCCTCATGCCCTTGATGTGATGGGTTATCAGCATAGCCCATCTCTCCATAAACATCAATCAGCCAGATGGTTGGGTTCCCAGTTTGAGATGTGCTGGTGCTTCTGGAAACGAGAAACACAATTGAAATAGCTATGTTCCTGAGATCTCTGACATCTCAATTCATTTCTAAATAATCTATAATGCATCAAAATATTCAAATCTGAATCTATTTCAATAAAATATTGAGGAAATATAAGGTATACAAACTTTTGAATGAGACATAAAGTAAGTCCCCTTTTCTATTCCAGGTAAATTCTAAAACGTATCCATGGCACTGAAGATTGCAGGAAGATTTCTGTCTCCTTTCCAGCATCCAAAACTCTCATCCAAAATTATTCACAAAAAAAGAATTGATCATTTATCTTATTTCCTGTTTGTGGGGTCTTGCTCTCCTCAAATTAATCCTTTCTTTACTTTGGTTTAGAAAAGAATGCAATTCAACTGTAATTAATTAATTAATAGTTTAGTATTTCAGTATTTCCTGAGGAAGCTTTGAAATTCATTCTTCTTTGAATATTGGGTCCTAAACTGTAATGTATTCAGTTTACTTCACTTGGATGATCCACCATCATCAGGAAAAATATATAAATTTTAAATTAAAATGATATTATGCTTAAAATATATCCATGCCATTTTCTTCTCATCTGGGATTTACAAATCATTTAGTCATTCTTAAGATGGAAGTTGAAAATGCATATATTATGTATGATTTCCCTTGTTCAAATGTGAAATGAGAGGCTGTTTCACTGTGAAGGAACTTCAGAAGGTTCCTAACATCAAGTAGTATTTGTATCTCAAAGAAGTTTTATTTCCAGATAAAAATATTAGTTAGGGTTAGATAAAAATGTTATTTAGCAGAATCAAAACAGTTATGTGTCTGAAAGCATCTGTGTGGATTTATCACAGCTTGGTACGGCAACTGCTTTGCCTAATTCTGCAAGAAACTGCAGAAAATTGCGCACGCAGCTCAGCACAGAAATAGGCCTGTCCTCCATGGGTTCTGTCTACACTTCTCACCACCTCAGTAAAGCAGCCAACATAATCAAAGGCACAACCCACATTGGACATCTCTCCCCTCCCACTGGGCAGAAGATACAAAAGCCTGAACGTATGTATCACCAGGATCAATGACAGCTTCTATCCTGCTGCTGTAAGACAGTCTTCTAGTACAATAAGTTGAATTCTTGACCTCACAATCTACCTCAGTTATGATCTTGCACCATATTATCTGTCCACACTGCGCTTTCTCTGTACTTACCTTGTCTCAATGTACTGTTGTAATGAAATAATCTGTATGCGTGGCATGCGAAGCAAAGTTTTTCAAGATATTTCAGTACATGTGACAATAATAAACTGATTTACAAATTTAACAAACAAAAACTGATGTATAGTTATAATAGGTCATATTTTGCTGTGGTGGAGCAGTAAAGTGTATATTAGTCAGATGACTTTGTACATTTAGATTTTTAAATATTTTTGGATAATAAATTGCTTAAAGTGTAAGATGATAATAACACAGTGAGTGAATGAAGACATACAGTATATCTGTGTTGTGGGAATTGGAATGAAAAACTGCGTATTTCTTTAACTAGTCAGATTGATAATAAATGGTACCAGGATGGAGATAGAAAGATTGAGAGAGGTAAAATGAAATAGTGTAAAAAGTATTTACATTTTTTTTCTATTTTGAAAATCACTGCGTAGGTAAGAGCTGAAAAGTAAGAAAGCACAGATGTAATGGTTATATTTAGCAGCCGACAAGTCAGCAAACAGAAATTGACATTTATCATATTGCTAATAGCACTGAGATTACAAAACTAAACTTTCTGATTTGCTCAGTTAATTTCCTCTGTGCAAAATCAGCAGCTTTGCAGTTTTCAATAAATTTCAGTCATCAGGCAACTAGTTTTCATAAAGCCATTGACAGGAAGATGAAACTCAAATAGCAACTTTTGGATATCACTGTTTACCCCCATGCCATACAAGGGTTGCACATAAGTTTACCAAGGGTGCCGTTACCACACCATTAATTTTTATTTATTTACTTTCAGCAAATTTTGGCCCAAGAATTGATTAATAAAATTGAATCCTGCACTGTTTGCAGGTTCTAACAGACTGATTTAACTATACATGGTCCACAGTTAGCATGTGTTCACTGACTTATAAAAACTACTTTAACAAAAAATAATTGAAGAAGTAATAAGAAAAGCTCAACCTTTGAACTAGAAGACCTTTTCAAAAATTTCAGTCATTTTATTTAACATGAGCTGAAAACACTGCCATCATGTGGTCATAATTAACAATTGAACCTTATATTTTAATTACACAAATATGAGAAGCATAATTTAAGGATCAATTTTTTCCTAGAGAGTCAGTGAGACTCAACACTTCACCAACTTCAAAGCCAATTTAATACAAACATCATGTTATAGAGACATAGAGTTATAAACACAGAAACAGGCCTTTCAGTCCAAATCAACCGTGTCGATGAGAGCTGTCTTCCTTACACTGTGTAATACAAAGTAATATAAATAAAAAGTAAATTTTTGTTTACTTGATGGATAAATTAAAACATTCTGATTTCACATAAATTCATTAATTATAGCTTCAAGGAAAAAGGAAGATCATCAATGTACATAGCAACTTTGAAAACATCAGGCTGTCTCAATACACAATTATCTGAGGACAGAATTACAAATGTGGTTAAATTTCTGTTTGTCTATAGTTAAGATAAACAAATAATAATCAGGTAAATAATCAATAATTGAATTCAGGGATGCCAGTTGCATTATCATCATTGGTCTGGAGAGTAGGCAGATTCTCATTATTCCAAATAATCAATTTCTTAAAATACCTGAAAAAACTTGAACATTCAACAGAAATCATTTACGAACATGTATAATATGGAACGCTTACATGGCACAGGCTTGTGAACAATAGTTTTATTACCAAGTTTATTATTTTTAAATTAAATGATAAGAAGTATCATCTATTTAACTATAATAGATTAACAAATCAATAAATTATGGTACTTTTCTAAATCTCAGTGACTCTTGGAATGGATAAACAGCTAAAATGAGCAACAAGAAATGGTGCTTTTCTTTAGATCAATTTGAGAATATTGATGAAGTTCAAGAACAATACAATGAATCAGGAGACAGGGCATAAAGAAAGTTACCAGAGCCTAACAGAGCAGATAGTTGGTAAAGATAGCAGCATTTTACTGAGAGAAGCACTGCCTAGATACATGATGCCAAGTAGAAGGCAGCAGCAGCTTTTGTGGCTTTGGCTGACAGAAGTTTATTGTGAACTATGAAATCAGTTTTGTAACCTTCAATATTTTTACAAAAAGAACAATTATATTTATTTCCATGATTAAACCCAGTTCAAAGACATATACTTTGATTCCAAATTAAGAAATCTTGATGCTAGTCTTAATATTACAACTATCGGGGAGGAAGTACAAGAGTTGAAGACCCACACTCAATGATTTATTATTAGCTTCTTCTGCTCCCTCATCAGATTTCTGAAGAGTCCATGAACACATGAAGCCTTCTTCATTATTCCTTTTGATTTTGCATTGTTCATTTATTTTTGTAATTATAATTATTTTATGTTATTGCATTGTACTACTGCCGCAAAAACACAAATTTCATGTCATATAAGTTAGTGATAATATACTTGATCCTGATTCTGCTTCTGAAAATAAATCATTGTGAACATATGATCCCTGATGAGTCTGTTCGAATTCTTTGAGGAGATTACACTCTTGAGGGTACGCAGTGGATGTTGAATATTTGGACTTTCGGAAGGCCTTTGACAGGATGCCACACGAGCCTGCTTACCAAGTTAAGAGCCCATGGTATTGCAGGAAAGTTACTAACATGGTTAGAGCATTGGCTGATAAGGTAGGAGGCAGCGAGTGGGAATAAAAGGATTCTGTTCTAGTTGGCTGCCAGTAACTAGTGGCGCTCCGCAGGGGTCAGTGTTGGGACCACCTCTTTTTACTCCTATATATAAATGATTTAGATGATGGAACAGATGGCTTTGTTGCCAAATTTGCAGGTGATACGAAGATCGGTGGAGGGGCAGGTAGTGTTGAGGAAACAGGTAGGATGCAGGAGGACTTAGATTGATTAGGAGAATGGGCAAGAAAGTGGCAAATGAAATACAATGTTGGAAAATGCATGGTCATGCACTTTGGTTGTAGAAGTAAATGTGCGGACTATTTACTAAACGGGGAGAAAATCCAGGAATCTGAGATGCAGAGGGACTTGGGAGTCCTTGTGCAGAACACCTTGAAGGTTAACTTGCAGGTTGAGTTAATAGTGAGGAATGCAAATGCCCTAGAATACAAGAACGAGATTGTGATGCTAGATTATGAGCGAGATTATAAGGCACTGGTGAGGCCTCACCTTCAGTATTGTGAACAGTTTTGGGCCTCTCATCTTAGAAAGGATATGCTGGCATTGGAGAGGGTCCAGAGGAGGTTCACAAGGATGATTCCAGGAATGAAAGCATTATCATATGAGGAACATTTGATGGCTCTGGGTCTATACTCGCTGGAATTCAGAAGGACAAGGGGGGGATCTCATTGAAATTTTTTGAATATTGAAAGGCCTGGACAGAGTAGATGTGGCAAGGATATTTCCCATGGTGGGAGAGGACATGAGGACACAGCCTCAGGATAGAGGAGCGCCCTTTCAAAACAGAAAGGCAGAAATATTGTTTTAGCCAAAGGGTAGTGAATTTGTGGAATTTGTTGCCACATGCAGCTGTGGAGGCCAGATTGTTGCATGTACTTAAGGCAGAGATTGGTAGGTTCTTGATTGGACATGGCATCAAAAATTATGGGGAGAAGACGAGGAACTGGGGTTGAAGGAGGAGATAGGAGAAAAGGATCAGCCATGATTAAATGGTAGAGCAGATTCTATGGGCCTGATGGCCTAATTCTGCTCCTATGTCTTATGGTCTTATAACCCTTAGTTTAGTTTCAAAACAGTTCCAATTGGAATAGTAATTGGGAAAAGAAGATAACTGTAAATAAAGAAAATGTAGAATCATCGAACAATGTAGCACAGAAATAGGCCTTTCATATCTGCCAGCCATTATGCCCATCTGCACTAATCCCATTTGCCTGCACTTGGCCCAAAGTTCTCTATGCCTTTCCTATCAAAGCACTTGTTCTTGACCTTGACTCACAGTCTGGTTTATGGCCTTGCACATTGTTGTCTGTCTGCACTGCACTTTTTCTCTCACTGTAATACTGTTTGAAACACTCTGGTATCTCCGGCTGCACAAGTCCAGGGAAGACGACCTCCGGCCCTGGCAAATGTGTGAGATTGAGACACGAGCCCATCCAAAACTCGGTTTGTGTGGATGCTGTGTCATTTGCTACCCTATTACAAATTAATGCCACAAAATAACAGACAGTACACTGCATACAATTAAAGGAATTATATCTATGAATCTTAACTGAAGGGTTAGCAAAGAATAACTAAAAGAAAAGGGCCCATTTTAATTAAACAATTAAATGTGCACAAGTTGGAGCTCACCTTGAACTTCTCTGTCACTCACATGCTGGGTCCTCGGTCAACGTGAAAGCACACACCACCTTCCGAACGTCACTGGCAATCCATCTCGAACAAATGGGTGTCCCACCGGATTGTATATTACGACCGGTTCTCCCCAGTGTCTTCTCTCTTCATCTCCTCTCGAACAAAAGCCCCAAGCCCAACCTTATTGTCCCTCACCAAGAAAAACCTCCCACTAATTGGATGGCATACGTTCCACATCATCCCTTATCTTTAACAATAACCCAAATAGGCTGAAAACAAACATCTCTTACAGAGTTGCTAAATGAAATACCTGCAGCATAACAGTAAAGATGTGAACCAAGGCATTACCCTTGTACCATTTCAATGCACTATTGTGTTTGAAATTATCTTTGTGGATGGTATGGACAATGATTTTTCGCTATACTTCAGTACATATGACAAGAATAAACCAGTTTACAAATACTTTAGAATTATAACTTACTTCATGTGTAATCAAGCTCTTTTAAAGAATTTTAAATGCAGTTTGTTTTGACAAAGTTTTCTATAGCTTCTCTTGTTTAGTTGATAACATTAATCTGTTCCACCTTTCCCAGGAGCTTGTGGTTAATATATATTTGACTGCAACTGGATGACAGATTTAAAATCCTTAATAGTGTTACTGCGCAATTAATTCTATAAATACAAACAAGGCCAACTCAAGCACACAAGATACAGAAGCAGCAATAGGCTAATCAGCCACAATACTGATCTAATGTTCACTAGATAGAGAGAAGAACCAGTGAAAGGAGAGTGCATGTGATGGGAAGATGGAAAAGGTGAGGGGAGGAAAAAAATAGGGCAATGGGGGCCAGTTGGATCAGAAGAAGATAGAAAAGAAAACAAAACGTGTGTGGGGGGGGGGAATGAACTGACAGAGAGAAGCTGTTACTGGAAGTTTGAGAATTCAATGCTCACGTTGTCAGGTTGGACACTGTCTGGGCAGAAAATGAGTTGCTGTAACTCTAATTTGTAATTAGCCCCTCAGCTAGGCAGTTAAGGAAGCAATGGACAGACACGCAAGTATAGCAGAGGCTAGTGGAATTAAAATGTCTGCCTGACCACTGGGAGCTCCCAAGTGACACGTCAGACAGAACGAAGGCACTTGATAAAGTGGTCCCTAAATCAACATTTGAAGTCATCAGTATTAGTACTAGGCAATGAGATGGACTTTGCTGCAGTATGTTTCTAAATATTTGAAATGTGATCTCTAGTAATGGCCATGTTAGCAGTGAGGATGGAAAAACTTGGCTTAGGGATTGATCATCAACAAATAGACTTGTTTCTCTTTAACATCCATAACTATCTTGGAAATAAGTACAGTATGAGGTTTCTCATCCTATAGCTGCTTCTGGATCTTCCATCCCAGACTGAGCAAGGGCCTCCCAACTCCATCCTCTTATCATCTGCTCCCTTGAACCTGGCTGACTTCTGGTTCCCTCCTTGATCATCTGCCTATCAACTTTCCTCATCCTTCTCTAAGCTGCTCAAGTACTTTCCAGTCCTCCCTATCACCCTCTTCCAACTCCCACTTTCTAAGATGTGCAGTTACTGAGATAAACTCCATGTTATTTGGAGATTATGCCAGATATTCCATTTTTCTTGTTCTTGCCTCATTGGCCGAATGGACACTGTAGCAGCAAAAAATGGATCCAAAATCAAAACAAAACAATTGTCACCAGTCTGCGACCTCAGACAGAGTTGCTATACTTGTGTAACGTAACCACAGCTCCAATGATTGCTCCAAAGAATTGAATACATTTATGATTCTTCATTAGCAATTAGCAAACACACAGTTAAACATTATTGAGTGGTATCTCAGTGGTCAGCAAAAATATGACCTCCGCCAGCCCCAAGCTACAATCTGCCATGAAACAAGCATGAATGTGTAAATTATTCCTTTCACTTCTACCACGCCCCCACTCATGTGACAAGTTACCATAATAAACATAATAAATGCACAATATAGCATACATGGCGCCTACGGGCACACTCAATCAACCCACCCAGTTTTATCTTGACTAAACAAACACAAATTTGGATAACAACTTAAACTTCAGAATCTGAAATAAGTTCCCTCAGTAGTGATAAAGAGTTCCTGAACTGAAACATTAATTAGTTTCTCTTTCCACATGTTGTATGACTGGTTGTATATTTAAAGTACTACTTTTGTGTCACAAATTTGGACAAACTACCTGAATGACACAGGATATTTACTCCCTGTCTAATTTCTACCTAGTTGATGAAATCGTACTCTGTCATCAAATTGAAGTTGCATTTGAAGAAACACACACAAAATGCTGGTGGAACACAGCAGGCCAGGCAACATCGATAGGGAGAAGTGCTGTCGACGTTTCGGGCCGAGACCCTTCGTCAGGACTAACTGAAAGGAAAGATAGTAAGAGATTTGAAAGTAGGAGGGGGAGAGGAAAATGCGAAATGATCGGAGAAGAGCAGAGGGGGTGGGGTGAAGCTGAGAGCCGGAAAGGTGATTGGCAAAAGGGATACAGAGGTAGAGAAGGGAAAGTATCATGGGACAGGAGGCCTAGGGAGAAAGAAAGGGGGAGGGGAGCACCAGAGGGAGATGGAGAACAGGCAGAGTGATGGGCAGAGAGAAAAGAAAAAGAAAAAGAGGGAGGGGAGAAAAGCTAAATATATCAGGGATGGGGGAAGAGGGGGAGGAGGGGCATTAGATAGATAGATAGATAGATAGATAGATAGATAGATAGATAGATAGATACTTTATTCATCCCCATGGGGAAATTCAACTTTTTTCCAATGTCCCATACACTTGTTGTAGCAAAACTAATTACATACAATACTTAACTCAGTAAAAAATATGATATGCATCTAAATCACTATCTCAAAAAGCATTAATAATAGCTTTTAAAAAGTTCTTAAGTCCTGGCGGTTGAATTGTAAAGCCTAATGGCATTGGGGAGTATTGACCTCTTCATCCTGTCTGAGGAGCATTGCATCGATAGTAACCTGTCGCTGAAACTGCTTCTCTGTCTCTGGATGGTGCTATGTAGAGGATGTTCAGAGTTATCCATAATTGACCATAGCCTACTCAGCGCCCTTCGCTCAGCTACCGATGTTAAACTCTCCAGTACTTTGCCCACGACAGAGCCCGCCTTCCTTACCAGCTTATTAAGACGTGAGGCGTCCCTCTTCTTAATGCTTCCTCCCCAACACGCCACCACAAAGAAGAGGGCGCTCTCCACAACTGACCTATAGAACATCTTCAGCATCTCACTACAGACATTGAATGACGCCAACCTTCTAAGGAAGTACAGTCGACTCTGTGCCTTCCTGCACAAGGCATCTGTGTTGGCAGTCCAGTCTAGCTTCTCGTCTAACTGTACTCCCAGATACTTGTAGGTCTTAACCTGCTCCACACATTCTCCATTAATGATCACTGGCTCCATATGAGGCCTAGATCTCCTAAATTCCACCACCATCTCCTTGGTCTTGGTGATATTGAGACGCAGGTAGTTTGAGTTGCACCATATCACAAAGTCCTGTATCAGTTTCCTATACTCCTCCTCCTGTCCATTCCTGACACACCCCACTATGGCCGTGTCATCAGCGAACTTCTGCACATGGCAGGACTCCAAGTTATATTGGAAGTCTGATGTGTACAGGGTGAACAGGACCGGAGAGAGTACGGTTCCCTGCGGCGCTCCTGTGCTGCTGACCACCGTGTCAGACCTACAGTCTCCCAACCGCACATACTGAGGTCTATCTGTCAAGTAGTCCACTATCCAATCCACCATGTGAGAGTCTACTCCCATCTCCATTAGTTTGTGCCTTAAGATCTTGGGCTGGATGGTGTTAAAGGCACTAGAGAAGTCAAGGAATGTAATCCTCACAGCACAACTGACCCCATCTAGGTGAGAGAGTGATTTGTGCAGCAAATACGTGATAGCATCCTCCACTCCCACCTTCTCCTTATACGCAAACTGAAGAGGATCCTGGGCGTGCCTGGTTTGTGGCCTCAGATTCTGTATTATCAGCCGCTCCATGGTTTTCAACAGTCTCCCAGTCTGCGTTTGGTCTCACCAATATATAAAAGGCCACACCTGGAGCACCAGACGCAGTATACCACACCAGCCGATTCACAGGTAAAGTGTCGCCTCAACTGGAAGGACAGTCTGGGGCTGCACAGACTGGGAGACTGTTTCGCTGAACACCTAGGCTCTGTCCACCAGAGAAAGCAGGATCTCCCAGTGGCCACACATTTTAATTCCACGTCCCATTCCCATTCTGATATGTCTATCCATGGCCTCCTCTACTGTCAAGATGAAGACACACTCAGGTTGGAGGAACAACACCTCATATACCGGCTGGGTAGCCTCCAACCTGATGGCATGAACATTGACTTCTCTAACTTCAGTTAATGCCCCTCCTCCCCTTCTTACTCCATCCCTGATATATTTAGCTTTTCTCCCCCTCCCTTTTTTTTCTCTCTTTCTGCCCATCACTCTGCCTGTTCTCCATCTCCTTCTGGTGCTCCCCTCCCCCTTTCTTTCTCCCTAGGCCTCCCGTCCCATGATACTTTCCCTTCTCTACCTCTGTATCCCTT
This sequence comes from Hemitrygon akajei, assembly GCF_048418815.1. Taxonomy (NCBI): domain Eukaryota; kingdom Metazoa; phylum Chordata; class Chondrichthyes; order Myliobatiformes; family Dasyatidae; genus Hemitrygon; species Hemitrygon akajei. The sequence continues at coordinate 50,894,209 of NC_133124.1, read as the reverse complement.
TTGCCAATTACCTTTCCGACTCTCAGCTTCACCCCACCCCCTCTGGTCTTCTCCGATCATTTCGCATTTTCCTTCCCCCCCCCCCCCTACTTTCAAATCTCTTACTATCTTTCCTTTCAGTTAGTCCTGACAAAGGCTCTTGGTCCAAAACGTCAACAGTGCTTCTCCCTATAGATGCTGCCTGACCTGCTGCATTCCACCAACATTTTGTGCGTGTTGCTTGAATTTCCAGCATCTGCGGATTTCCTCGTGTTTGCATTTGAAGAAGCCAGTCCATTTAGAGCAACCAAAGTCTTTCCTTTGAATAGGAGCTATTGTCCTATTCAGGCCAATTGCTTTTATTAGGGGAAAAAATCTTCATCTTAGAGCCGGTGGTAGAAAGTAATTCTCTGCTTGGCTTAGGATATGATCAGGTTGACAAAGAATTTTTCTCATTTTTCCAAGAGGTGATATTTATTATTAGCTTATCAATTATACTAAATCTTTCATATTATTCCAGTTCCTCATCATGCTACCCTGCACATGAATTTCCTCACCACTGCACTCCTGCCATCTACCCCATGACCCACCCTTGTTATTAGAATATAGAACAGTAATATAAATTGGCATGAACTATTGGCAGTTAGAGGTCTTCAGATGAGAAATTAAGACTTATGTGGTTCAAGGATTTGACAACTGATGTACAAGTCAGAGACAGATTGGATTGGAAAAGGATGCCTAGTATTTGTTAATATATCATCTTCTTTTCCTCCTGATATTTTTTGATTTTTCTAGACTGTCTTCGTTCACATTGTCAGGCAGGGTTTGGTATTCCCAGTTCACTGGTTGCATCCTGCAGTAAATATCACAATCAGGAAGAATAAACTAATCCATTAAAATATTAAATACAATTAACCTCATTTCTAAGGTCACAACATAAAACATGTTAAAATTTGTTTTTGTCTATTTTGTGCATTCAACAAAAGACAATTTCACCTCCACTGTCCCAAAATGCAGCATTTATGCACATTTATTTCCAAATAATGTTCACTGCCCCTCCAGACTATTTTCTCTCCTCAAACAGCATCACTTTTGACTGGCAATAATCAACACCACAGTAGATTTGTTGGGTCAACCAGGCAATGAACAACATATTAAATGCTGGTGACTCTTTTCAAATGTAATTAGTTTTCTTTTTTGTAATTTTTTTTTATTGAAGTTCATCATCAAACATTTCCATAAGATGTATTTCAGACATTGTACAGAACTATGCACAAGTAGGGAGTGATTTTTTCTTTACAATGGATTCATTGATTTGTGAGAATAAAATCAGGCGTATGAGGCATTATGTAGTTAAACCATTTTTCCCATTATGAATCAAATTGTTCCAGCTTATGATTAACAGATGCTGTTATCTTCTCCATTTTGTAAATGTCCATTGTAATTTCCATCCATGTATTTAAAGTTGGGCTCTCCTGTGATAACCATTTCCTAGTAAGAGTCTTTTTACCAGCCACCAACAGTATATTCATTAAATATTTATCTCTTTACAACCATTCTTGAGGTATATATCCAAAATATATGGTCTTACTCTCTAAGGGTATTTCATATTTAAAGATGTCTTGTAGGGCATTGTGTATCCCCCTCCAATAGTTTTTGATAACAAGGCAGTCCCAAAAAATGATAATGATTTGCATTTTGATTTCCACAATTTCTCCAGCAAACAGGGAGGTTACTATCATAATGGGATTTCTGAGAAGGTGTAATAAAATATCTTATCAAGTTTTTCCATCCAAACTCCCTCCATTTCTGTGAACTGGTACACTTCCATTGATACCTCCATATTGTTGTCCATTCTTCGTCAGATATAATTATCCCTCCTTCCTTCTCCCATTTTGTTTTAATGTATGAAGTCGACTGTGTTTTAAGATTTGACAACCCCTTCTACAGGCTTGAAATGATTCTACTACCATTATCTGAATTATATGTTTTTCTAAAGAGCTCTATCAAGCATGTACTTGCCTTGGTTACATTTTTAAGCGTCTTATTAACATATTGCCGTATCTGTAAATACCAATAGAAATCTTGTTTTTCTAATAAGTGTTTCTCTTTAAGCATTTCAAAACTGAACAGTGTTCCTTTTTTCATTATGTTGCAAAGAACTGTTATTCCTTTAGCTGTCCAGTCCTTAAATCTAGCATCCAATTTATTTGGTGTAAAATCTGAGTCGTATGCACACCATTTAAGAATTGCAATATCTCCCTCTATATTATATTCTTTTATAGTAGTTTTCCATATTTTAAGAGTCAATTTCACCCATGGGTTATCAATAGTATTTATGTACCTTTGCAGGTTGTTATCAGCCAAAATTGCATGTATGGGGATGGGAAGTACCTGCTCCTCAATGTTTTTCCATTGAGCATCATATGATGGGTTGCACCAACATATCACAGCTCTCAACTGTGCTGCAAAATAATAATCTCTAAGAGAAGATAGGCCCCATCCCCCCTTTTCCTTTGCTAATTGCAAAGTTTTGAGATGAACTCTAGGCCTTTTACCCTGCCAAATATACCATGATAGCATTTTGTTCCATTCATTGAATTGATTTTGATTAATCTCTATTGGTAGGGTCTGAGAGATGTAACAGTCTGGATGGTATATTCATTTTAATAGACTCAATCCTTGAACTGAGACTAAAAAGAGGAATCAGGTTCCATCTTGCCACATCTTCCTTAATTTTTTTATATAAAGGCTGATAATTACATTCTGATAATTTTGCCAAATCTTTTGGCATAATGGGGCCCAAATATTTGAAAGACTCTGTGTGCCATGCCCAGGGGTATCGACTTTCAATTTCTCTTGGTGGGCTATAGTAATATGAAAGTAATTGGGTTTTATCTATGTTGATCTTGTATCCTGATAATTGACCATATTGTTCAAAGGATTGCATCAATTTAGGTAAAGAGTATGTTGGTTGCCCTAGATAGATCAAAATATCATCCGCATAACAAGTCAATTTATGCTCTGTCCCTTTAATAGTAATTCCCCTGATATCTTCATTTTGTCTGATGTATTGAGCTAATGGTTCCAGATATAACGCAAAGAGTAGTGGTGACCATGCAAAACCGTCTCGTGCCCTTCTAGGGTAAAACTATTTGATAAATATCCATTGATTTTAATCCTAGCAGTAGGATTGTCATATAGTGTCTGTATAGTTTTAATAATTGTGTCTTGGAAACCAAATCTATGTAAAACTCTGTAAAGAAAATTCCAATTAACCAAATCAAATGCTTTTTCAGCATCCACGCTTATCACTATCGCTTCAATTTTTTTTTGTATATGATCCATAATGTGAAGTGTCCTTTGTATATTGTCTTGTGTCTGGCGTTGTCGTATAAAACCTGTCTGATCATTACGTATCAGTATGGGTAGAAACTCCTCTAATCGTTTGGCCATAATGGAGGTAAATTATCTATAATCTACATTAAGAACAGATATTGGTCTAAATGACCCACATTCCATTTTATCCTAGCCTTCTTTCGGTATAGCTGAGATTATCGCTTCCTTCCAACTGGGTGGCATTTGTGCCTTTTTTAGAGGCCAGTTCAGTGTGGGGAGTAAAACAGGAATTAACTCATTTTTAAATTCTTTGTACCACTCTGCCGTATACCCATCTGATCCTGGTGACTTGCTTAATTTAAGCCTACTAATTGCAGCTTTTAATTCAACTTCAGTTATGTCAGCAGTCATCGTTCTATTTTGTCCTTCACTTAAAGTGGGTAACTCTAGAGAATTCAAGAAGGTGTCAATTTGGGTTATGCTTCCCCCTGGAACTTTGGAATATAGTGTTTTGTAAAACACTTCAAAAGCCTATCTATAGCATTTGCTATTTTTTCTGTTTATTTGTCAACTAGTTTTTGGCATTTCTACTTATTGGTAGTGGTGGTGGTAAAGATGATCAAATTGTCTTGCTGTGGTATAGAAGCAACAATATTCACAGCAAGTATGAGTAGTTCTTTGATTTATTTCTCCAGTAGGTGCCGTCCGCTTTTCTGTGCTTCAAACGTTTGCCTCCACTCTTGGGCCTAAATGAGGTAGACCCCTTTGATATTGCAATATTGATGACCTTAACAGCACTGAAAAACCCAGGCACTTGAAGGTTAGCTGCAAATTGCTGTACCTCATCACCATCTCTTCTTTATATTACTGATTTTCTTTTGGACCTTAGATTTCAGGAATCAATGGAGCTGTTTCTTTTTATTTGAGACATAGTGGATTTTCCAATCCAAGAAGGCCTCGCTTCTTTCGATTAGTTACATCTAGTTCTTGTGCACACTCTGTGTTTCTGCTTGGCTGAGACTTACCTGGTTATCTGCGAAGCATGTTTGAGAACAGCTCTCTTTGTGGGATCCTGAGATCTTAGCGCTGATCTCCTATTGATATTGTTTCTATTGTCCTGATGAAGGGATTCAGCCTGAAATGTCAACTCTTTATTCCTTTCCATAGCTGATGCTGGAGGAACTCAACAGGGCAGGTAGCATCTATGGAAAAGAGTATAGTTGAAGTCTTGGGGCAAGCCCCTTCATCAGGACTCTTACAGTTTAAGTGGCAGTACCTGGACTGGAATGTTGTCAAGAGGTCTTGTGCTCATCTTTCTGATGAACCAGGATGTTAGTTATGGCAAATAAAAACAGAATATGCTGGAATGGATCTTCATGTCAGGTAGCATGTCAGCAAATAAAAATCAAAACACCTGCAAATGCTGGCTGGCTGCAATTGAAAGGGAAACTGCTGGAAATATGCACCACATTAGACAGCCTCTGTGGAAAGAGAAACAGAGTTAACATTTCAGGTTGGCGTCTTGATTCCTCAGAGTAATTTTAGTGCTCTGGAAGGTGCAGCCCTCTGGAATGGCTTGGTTGGGAAAATATTTTTTGACAGGAACCAGTGTGCCTCCATTATGGATGCGAAGTGGGATTTTATTCATGATGGCAGCAGAGGATTTCCTGAGTGTCAACATCCAGAAGAATCTCTCCTGACCCAAAACACTGATGCAATCATGAAGAAGGCACCCCAGCCACTCTACTTCATTAGGAGTTGAGGAGATTTGGTATGTCATCTAGAACACTTGCAAATTTCTCTAGATGTATGGTGAAGATCATTCTGATTGGTTGTATCACTGCCTGGTATGGAGGTTCCAATGCATCACAAGAGTCTGCAGAGTGTTGTCGCATGGGCATAAACATCCCCACCATTGAAGGCATCTTCAGGAGATAGTCCCTTAAGTCAGCGTCCATTAAAAACACTTATCATCCATACTCTCTTCTCAGCACAACCATCAGAGAGGAGGTACAGGAGCCGGAAAACCCATACTCAATGTTTCACAAACAGCTTCTTCCCTTCCATTTTCATTTTTTTAATGCCCATGAACACCACCTTGTTATTTTTTCACCATTTATTTATTTTGCAATCTATAATAATTTTATGTCTATGCCCTGTGCTGCCATTGAAAAGTAACAAATTTCACGCTATTTAAGTTAGTGATAATAAATCTGATTCTGATTCTAGCCACATTCAGGATTGGAGCCAAGGCAAATGTAATGTAGACACTGGAATGTGTGATGAACCCTTGCGGGCTGCCCCCAGCACATCCTCAGGTTGTATTAGTTGTTGACACAAAGGACACATTTCACTGTATGTTTTGATCTACTTGCAATAAATGAAAGAATCTGAATGTGAATGTGAATCTGGAAAACCTTTGAAAGCTAATTCTGCTTTACAGCAAGCCAGAGGGTAATGAGAGTTTCACAGCTAACTCAGTGATACAGCTCCTCAAACGAAGATGGCTTTTATATTCCAATTTTTCCTTCTCGTAGAAAGTGGACCCACCACCTCCTTTGATCTGCCTATCTCCACTCATCACTTTGTATTAGGGCCGTGAAAGCCATATCAAAGTACCTAAGTTCCCAACCTAAAATTGTAGTGTGACTGATGTTCAGATTTGTTGCTGTCAATAGACAATAGGTGCAGGGGTAGGCCATTCGGCCCTTCTAGCCAGCAAAGCCATTCACTGTGATCATGACTGATCATACACAATCAGTACCCCGTTCCTGCCGTCTCCCCATATCCCTTGACCCCACTATCTATAAGAGCTCTATCTAACTCTCTCTTGAAAGCATCCAGAGACTTGGCCTCCACTGCCTTCTGGGGCAGAGCATTCCACATATCCACCACTCTCTGGGTGAAAAAGTTTTTCTGCATCTCTGTTCCAAATGGCCTACCCCTTATTCTTAAACTATGGCCTCTAGTTCTGGACTCACCCATCAGCGGGAACATGCTTCCTGCCTCCAGCATGTCCAATCCCTTAATAATCTTATATGTTTCAATCAGATCCCCTCTCATCCTTCTAAATTCCAGTGTATACAAGCCCAGTTGCTCCAATCTTTCAACATATGACAGTCCCACCATTCTGTGAATTAACCTTGTGAACCTATGCTGCACTCCCTCAATAGCAAGAATGTCCTTCCTCAAATTTGGAGACCAAAACTGCACACAAATCTCCAGGTGAGGCCTCACCAGGGCCCTGTACAGCTGCAAAAGGACCTCTTTACTCCTATACTCAATTCCTCTTGTTATAAAGGCCAGCATGCCATTGGCTTTCTTCACTGCCTGCTGTACCTACATGCTTGCTTTCATTGACTGATGTACAAGAACACCTAGATCTCGTTGTACTTCCCCTTTTCCTAACGACTCCATTTAGATAGTAATCTGCCTTCCTATTCTTGCCACCAAAGTGGATAACCTCACATTTATCCACATTAAACTGCATCTGCCATACATTTGCCCACTCATCTAGCCTGTCCAAGTCACCCTGCATTCTCATAACATCCTCCTAACATTTCACACTGCCACCCAGCTTTGTGTCATCGGCAAATTTGCTAATGTTACTTTTAATCCCTTCATCTAAATCATTAATGTATATTGTAAACAGCTGCGGTCCCAGCACGGAACCGTGCGGTACCCCACTGGTCACAGCCTGCCATTCCGAAAGGGACCGTTTAATTGCTACTCTTTGTACCAGTGTCCCAGTGCATAACAGTCCTGATAAGAGGGTCCTGGTTCTTCATACTGAAGAGTTTGATCAGTACTACCCAGACATGATAGAATGCATCTTGGCCCAGTGGCACGGGGTTCTAAAATAACTGGGACCTCTCTCTTGTCATGTATGTGGGCACAAGCACACACAGATCTGTGCATGGACTTCAGTACAGATGCCCTTGTTCACTGCTTCCACTCTCCATCTTTCTGTGACCACCCTCCATTCACCACTTCAGCTTCTCCCTGCCATCTAACTTCCTCTGGCCCTCTGTCTCCAGCCCCACAGTCCTTCTCTTGCACCCTGCTGGTGTTGGTGGTGGAGGGAGAACCCCCCCCCCAACATTCCTTTGGCTCTTCCTCTCTATACTCTCTCTTCCCAACCTCCACTCTACATCTTGTACATTCCACAAGCCTGAGAAAGTTGACCAGATAAGACCAGACAGATTCAATAAATACCCAATGTAGAAGAATGAATATGTACATACCATCTGAACTTTAGCTTTCTCAGGCAATTGAAGCTCAGATTACTGAAGTTAACACTACTATGAAGACCATAATTGATTCTGGAAATGGTATACAGTACGTACTCCTGATAAGAGTACCTTCAACAGGCAAGACCTTGTCATAGTTGGGACCATAAATAACTGGAAATAATGGTCAGCAATAAAGGCACTCTTCACTTAACTCAATGACCCCTCAATGATGTAGTAAACCTTTGTGGTACCAACTTCTCTTTCAGCCTGCTCAGCTCAATTTCGGTGAATATTTTGTTGTTGACCAGCTTTGGTGTCATCAAATTAACCAAAATGACAATCACGTTAAAGAATTATGGCAGAGCCCATCCCAGGAAACAAAATAAAACAGTTTTAAATGAACATTTGAGATATCATACAGAGCGCTAAAACATGGAAAATCCACATACGGTTAAAGTAGAAGCCGAAACACTATAAATGATTTAATTTCTTGTATTTAGAAATATTCGTGCGCTTGGAACATGAAACTGGTTTCTTAATGCTAGATAGTTGTTTAACCAATAATGATTTGATGTAATATTAAAACTCACATCCATCACATGATAGTTTACAGTGGGAATAGTGACACGCGCAGGAATATAAATTTGAGTATTTTGGGGGATAGATACAGTATGTCTCATTCAAACATAAACTTAATAATCATTGGGTCTTTGTTCCAATAAAAAAAAACTATTTCCCAGGTGGCTAAAATCACGTCTATTTCATTGATTTCCTGCGATCATCGCGAGGAAGAGGCGGAGACACGTTGAATCGCTGACAGAAATTTGGAAATTTTGTTTTAGCTACTGTATACCTTGTTGTCAATTTCATGGCGCAGTAACCAGTGAACGTCAACAATGCTGACAACACTAAGACAGAATAAAATTGCCCACTAGGTATGAAAATGTTACATACTGTGTGCTTACAAAATATTTTCTCGTCAGTTTAACATCGCTATCATTGTAAACAGAACATCCATTGCTATCAATGGCGCGGGTGAACCAACAAAGTTATCCCGAATTATTTTAACAACATTCCTTGAGACGTTGAAAATAACAAAAGATCCCAGGTGATTCATGCAAATGAGTTTAATTCACCTTAGTGATCAACTAACCTTTCGAACTAGTTAGCACTATGTTTAAGAAGACAGCTCTCATCAGATTGCTGGTCATAATTCAGAAGACCGTTTTGCCACTGGACAGGAAACCATCGAGTCTGATAAGACCTCCCTCGGGTCGCTGAGGCTGGGAATTGGGCATAGGAGCTGCCAATTAAATCAGATTGCTACCATTATCCCAGGAGTTGATTCTTGGCAGCTGCCCCACACTCCCCGTTGTACTGATGTCAATAAAACCAATTCAAAATACATGCGGGTGATTGCTGGATTGTCTTACGAGCTTCCATTGAACCGTGATTTTGGACAGATGCGTCAACTCTTCCCCATTACTCTCACACGCATTCTTCCTTTATTGTCCCGTCTTCCATTCTCACTTTCGTCTTTTCAGTTGCTTACATTTAGAACTTAGCAACAACAATCTCTCTGTAATTACCGCGGCTGACTGCAGAAGGTCAGCGTTAACATTGTTGCCGGTGACTAAAGCGCTGCTCTATTTTCCGTTCTCTCACAGTCCAAGATGTAACTTATTCTCGTTAAAAAATTCTGCATTTTGGTAGACTTCCGGCATTTTATCGGGGGGGGAAAAAAAACTTTAAACACATTTCCCAACGCTGAAATACTTTATAATAAGCCCACTGTGTGGTGACTTGAAGACAACGGTTTCTTGGAACATGAAGAAAACTACTGTAAGTGCCATTATGGAAGATCACGGTGAAGACCGGCGGAAGAGATAGTGCTGGGAATGGGCAGCCTCCCTCTCCCCGGATCCATTCACCCTCGGGCAGCCTGCTCGGGACCGGCGGTGCCCCGGGCTGGGGGCAGCCTCGCACACACGCCGGTGTAGCGGCGCGCGGGCAGCGCGGGCAGCCCGGGCAGCGCGTGCCGGCGGCTGGAGTCGAGTCGGCGGCTCGCGGGCGCGGGGAGCGCTGATCAGCCAGCGCTCAACTACACGGCGCAGGCTCTCGGCTTTTCTGGTTCTTCCCTTCCCCTCTCTCCCACCGACGTGAAGAGGAAAACAACAAACACTTCAGCAAAAAAATCTTTGGAAACGAAAAATTGAAGGGAAGAATGTGTGAGAGCCCCCCATCCCTGCAGAGCTTTGCCGATTTTAAATTTGGTAAGTGTGTAAGGCTTTTTAAAAAGAATGTATTTAAAAGCGGTATATGACCTTTAAAAACTATATATCTCAGGTAATTGTTCGTATAAAATTATTTGATAAATGCATTACCTCACTAGTTACATTAAATGCGGCTGGCTGTCCATTTTTAGACGATTGTAGTGCAACCTGACTCAAGCACTTCATTTTTTTTTTATTTGAACCAAGCATTCTGCTGTTTTATTGCAGCACAAGCCCCAGGCTGGCTTTGCAGTCCACTGCAGCGGGAATTTAATGTCAATCCGGGTTTCTCTTCAGCCTGTTGCGGTGCAGATTTTAATCAAACGCGGTCAATGATGTAATGTTAGTGGAGAATGCGCCTAGGCCAACTCTGTACACTGCACTACACAAGGAAACCAGAGAAGATGTCAAGGTATGCTGTAAACTGCTGAGATCAGCTCCCCAATGTTAAGATTTTATTCCAGATGTGTTGTGATTAACTCAGTTGCTAGATTTGCCTAGTTAAACGGTGTTACAATTCACGTTAAACTCAGATACAATTGGGTATACTTGGAAATGTCGCCCGTGCAACATGCATGATTATGTGTTTGTATTGTGAAAACATGAAGACAAATTGCAGTCTTCCGGGCTTTCCCGAAAAAAATAGAAAGTTTTCTGAAGTATATGTTGATGGTGTCTGTATTTGAAATAACGCATTAAGTGTTTTCATAAAATCCACGATTTCTCTGCTTGGGTATTTCAGTAGCCGTTGCTAAAATAAGTTAAACTTTAATTTTACTGTTTTGGCTCAAGAGACACCAATACACTTTAAACTTTATTTTTTTCTTTTGAAAATCGCTTTTAGATTATCTGGGGTTCTCATCTAGTTTGGTATCTGATTCTTCCTAAAAGTTTTAATTCCTGAGTATCTGGATATATTGGATTGTAATTTAAATTTGGAATCAGTGAAGGGAACAGCCAGTTGGAGACCCTGGGTTCCCACCAGAGATTGCTGCAGAACTATGGTCCAAAGGTCTCAGAGGTATGTTTAGGTCTTTGTTTTATTCAAGGGTCTTGGTTGTCCCTGACAATGCTGGCAATCATTGTCCATCCCTAAATGCCCCTGAACTGAGGGAGTGGTTAAAAGTCAATGACATTAGTAAGTCTGGAGCCAGACCAGGTTTTCAGATTTTCTTTCCTGAAGGTCGTCAGTAATACAAAAGGGGTTTAATATTAATCTGGCTGTTTCATGGTTACTGCAACTAGCTGTTTTAATTGTAGCTTTGATGACTTAAATTTGAGCTTCACATCTGACATGGCAGGAGTAACATTCACCTGCTGGATCAATGGACAGATGGGCTACTATAGAGTAATTTTACTACAGTGCATCTATTTGTCCTACAAATGGACCAACAATCCAAATATCAAGTTCAAATTCCACCATGGTTTCTGTGGTATTTAATTTTCTGTAATAATCTGGAAGTTCAGAAAACAATTTGTTGTATAAATGATGATCAAAAAAATCATTGGAATTGGGGGGAGGTAAAGATGTGTTTGGTGGTAGGGTACTGTTTAAGATGGCGGAATTGTGGAGAATAATTTGTTGGATGCGGAGGCCTCATGAGGTGGGTGAGGACAAGAGTAACTCTATCCCTGTTGGGGCAGTGGGAAGATGGAGTGATCGCGGATAGCGGTGGGAAAATGGGGTAAGGTGGTAAGTAGAAGTATTTCTTGGTGACCAACTATTTCAATCCAAATCCCCATTCCCATTCCAACATGTTGGTCCATAGCCTCCTCTTCTGCTATGGTGAGGCCATTCAGGTTGGAGGAGCAACACATCATATTCTGTCTTGTAGCCTCTGACTTGATGGCATGAACATCAATTCCTCCACTTTCCTGGTAATTCTTTTCCCCTCACCCTTCCCTCTTCAATTCCCCGCTCTGGTCCCTCCTTACCTCTTCTTCTCACCTGCCTATCATCCCCGCCTAGTGCCCCTCCTTCTTCCCTTTGTCCAATGATCCATTCTCCTCTCCAATCAGATTCCTTCTTCTCCAGCCTTTTCCTTTTCCACCTATCACCTCCCAGCTTTTTACTTCATCACCCCACTCCCACCCACTTGGCTTCACCTATCATGTTCTAGCCTGATTCCTCTAGACGGAGGACAGTGGTGGTAGAGGGGATTTGGTTAGGTCTCCAGCGCTTCTCCCTATAGATGCTGCCTAGCCTGCTGTGTTCTACCAGCATTTTGTGTGTGTTGATGTTCTAGCTTGTTCTCCTTTTCCTCCCCCTACCTTATTCTAGAGTTTTTCCCCCTTCATCTCCAGTCCTGATGAAAAGTCTCAGCTCAAAATGTTGACTGTTTATTCATTTCCATAGATGCTGACTGATCTACTGAGTTCTGCCTGCCAGCATTTGTGTGTGTTGCTCTGGATTTCCAGCATTTGCAGACTCTCTTGTGATTACTTTCATAGATATTCACTGCAAATATTTTTGCTGTTCAAGTGAGATAATTGTAATAAATCTACATCAGTAGGTGTCATATATTGTATGAAAATATTTTTCTACAATTAGCCAATCTTTCTTTAAATAACTTATTTTCTAAATAATTCTTATTTCAATAATTGATTCACAAATTCTGTAATCCTGTTTCAGCATGTCCAAGGACTGGAATCTGGGTAGCTTAATAAGACCAGGCATAAAAGTAATAGATCTTGAATAGTACATACTATAGTGCTTTAATAGTTGTTTCTGATTTACTAAAATCTGTTGCATTTATAAACTGCCTATTTGAAGACACTTATTAAGTGAAGTAACTTTTCTGTGAACTTAAAAAAAGATTTATTGCTCCTTCTGGACCTTTTTATTGTTCTAGTGGTTGGATGTATGCTTGTAGTAAAATTGAGCATCAAGAAACGTACTGTGAATCCTGAGGTGAACAGAGAATACAGTATATTCTTGTGGGTAGTACATATATTCTTTCATATTTTGCTGAATGTTAGGGTATAGTTGGCAAAAAATATGAGCTTGGTTGGGGTCTCAACTAAAATGGTAAAGCAGTGTTGATAAATTGAGCTTTAGCTAAATTTAAAGGTACTGTATAAGTTATTGTATATTATAACTTTGATATAACACACCTTTGAAATTGTGGAATTGATGTTTTTATTGATTATCTTTTCTGCATTAATAGCCATAATAATGGACCTTTTCAAATGTGACCTTTATTTATCTTGCAAATGTTACTTTTCGGAGTTCTTACTTTGTTTATGGATGCTGGCAAACTTTGTAGTCCATCGTGCTCTTTAGATTTATAAGACCTAGGAGCAGAATTAGGTCATTCAACCCACCAAGTCTGCTCTGCCATACCATCATGGCTGATTTATTATTCCTTTCAACCCTATTCTCCTGCCTTCTCCACGTAACCTTTAACACCTTGATTAATCAATAACCTATCAACCTCTGCCTTAAATATACCCAATTGACTTGGCAAAGAATTCCACAGGTTCACAGCCCTTTGCCTAAAGAAACGTTTCCCCATTTGTTCTAAGTGGATGTCCCTCAATTCCGAGGCTATGTCCTCTGGTCCTAGATTTCCCCTAATATAGAACGTCTTCTTCACATCTACTCTATCCAGACCTTTCAATATTCAATAGATTTCAGTGAGGTCCCTCCCTCATTCATCTAAACTCCAGTGATAACAGGCCCAGAGCCACCAAACCTCCTCATGTGTTAACCTGGGGATCATTCTCGTGAACCTCTTTTGGACTCACTCCAATGCCAACACATCTTTACTTAGATAAGGAGCCCAAAACTGTTCACAGTAATCTAAGTGTAGTCTGACCAATGCCTGACAAAGCCTCAGCATTACGTTTTTGATTTTGTATTCTAGTCCTCTCGAAATAAATATTAACATTGCATTTGCCTTCCTTACCACTGACTCAACCTGCAAGTTAACCTTCAGGGAATCCTGCATGAGGACTCTCAAGACTCTCTGCACCTCTGATTTTTGAATTTTTTCCTTATTTACAAAATAGTGCATGCCATTATTCTTTCTGCCACTACATTATATTCCATCACCCACTTCTTTGCCCTTTCCTTCAATCGATCTGAGTCCTTCTGCAGACACCTTGCTTCCTCAACACTACCTGCCCTTCCACCTATCTTCGTATCATCTTCAAACTTGACCACAAAGCCATCAATTCCTTCATCCAAATCAATGACATACAACATGAAAAGAAGCAGTCCCAACACCGACCCCTGCAGAATATGATTAGTCACTGACAGCTAACCAGAAAAGGCCCCTTTATTCCCATTCTTTGTCTCTTGCCAGTCAGCCAGACCTCTATCCATTATAGTACCTTTCCCATAATACCATGGGCTGTTATTTTATTAAACAGCCTCGTGTGTGGCACCTTGTCAAAGGCCTTCTGTAAATACAAATTTAAAAAATCCACTGACTCACTTTTGTCTTTCTTGTCTTTTATTTCCTCAAACAGTTCCATCAGATTTGTCTGCATGATTTCCCTTTTAGAAAACCATGCTGACTTTCACCTATTTTATTATGTGCTCCAATCACCCTGAAACCTCATCCTTAATAATAGACTCCAACATCTTTCCAGCCACTGAAGTTAGGTTAACTGGCCTATTAGTTCCTTTCTTTTGCATCCCTCTCTTCTGAAAGAGTGGAGTGATACTTGAAATTTTCCAGTCCTCAGGAACCGTCCCAGAACCTAATGATCCTTGAAGGATTATTACTAATACCTCCTCAATGTCTCCAGTTACCTCCTTCAGAATTCTGAGGTGTAGTCCATCTGGTTCAGGTGACCTATCTACCTTTAGATTTTTCAGCTTCCCAAGTAATAGCAAATATACTCACGTCAGTCCCCTGACCCTCTCACATTTCTGGCATTCTGCAATTGTCTTTCACAGTGAAGCCTGACACAATATATTTATTAAGTTTGTCCACCACTACCACCTCTCCAGCGCTATTTTCCAGTGGTCTGATGTGCACTCTCATCTCTTTTACTCTTCATATATCTGAAAAAATCTTTTTACATCCTCTTTTATATTATTGGCTAGCTTACCTTCATATTTCATCTTTTCACTCTTTATGGCTTTTAAGTTGCCTTGTGTTCATTATTAAAAGCTTCCCAATCTTCCACTAATTTTTGTTATACTATATGCCCTTTTGCTTTTATGTTATCTTTGACTTCCCTTGTCAGTCACAGCTGCCTCGTCCTGCCTTCAGAATATTTCTTTATCTGTGGGATATATCTTTTCTACACCTTCCGAATTTCCCCCAGATACACCAACCATTGCTGTGCTGCCATCATTCCTGCTAGTGTTCTCTTCCAATCAACATTGGCCAGCTCCACTCTCATGCCTCTGTAATACTGATAGTATTACAACTTTAGCTTCTCCTTCTCAAACTGCAAGGTGAATTCTGTCCAATTAGGATCACTGCCTCTTATGAGTTTCTTTACCTTAAGCTTCCTAATCAAATCTGGGTCATTACATAACACCAAATCCAGAATTGCCATTCCCCTCATGGGCTCAACCATGAGCTGCTCTAAAAAGCCATCTTGTAGGCATTCAGTACTAACCAGATTTTCCCAATGTACCTGCATATTGAAATCCCCATGATTATCACAACATTTCCCTTTTTACATGCCTTTTCTGTCTCTCATTGTAACTTGTAGCCCACATCCTAGCTACTGTTGGAGGCCTGTATATAACTCCCATCAAGGTCTTTTTACCCTTGCAATTTCTTAACTCTACTCGCAAAGTTTCCACATCTTCCGATCCTATGGCACCTTGTTCTAAGGATTTAATTTCATTTGTTACCAACAGAACCTCACCACACCCTCTCCCTACCTGTCTTTCCTTTCAATACAAGGTGTATTCTTCGATGTTAAGCTCCCAGCTGTGATCTTTCAGCCACGACTTTGTGATGCCCACAGCATTGTACCTGCTCTCTCTAGCTGTGCTACAAGATAATCTGCCTTATTCTGTATATTGTGTATATTCAAATATACCACCTTCACTCCTGTATTCATCACCTTTTTTGATTTTGGACTCCTTTTACAATTTAACTCGTATTACTGACTGCAATTTTGCCCTATCATCTGCCAGTGCTTCCTCACATTCTCACTGCACACTGCGTCTACTTGTATACCAACTTCCCAATCTCAGCCCCATTATTTCAGTTCCCATCATCCTGCCAAATTAGATTATACATTCCACAATCACTCTAGCAAACCTTCCCGTGAAGATATCGGTCACCTCGGGTTCATGTGTAAACCGTCCTTTTTGTTCAAGTCATACCTTCCTCAGAAGAGATCACGATGATTCATAAATCTGAAGCACTTTCCCTTGTACCAATACTTAAGCCACGCATTCATCTGACAAATCATCCTATTCTTACCTTCATTGGCATGTGGCATAGGCAAAATCCAGAAATTACTACCCTGGAGGTCCTGCTTTTCAGTTTTCTACCTAACTCCCTATATTCTTTCTTCAGGACCTCCTCCTTTTTCCTACCTCTGTCTTAGTACCGATATGCACCTCAACTTCTGGCTGTTTACCCTCCCCCTTTAGAATACCATGGATCTGATGCGTGGCATTGCTGACCATGGCACCTGGTAAGCAATATAGTATCCAGATGTCTCTTTCATGTCCGCAGAATCTGCCTTCTGCTCCTCTAATGATGGAATCCCCTATTATTACTGCACTCCTCCTCTTCCCCTTTCTCTTCTGAGCCATAGAACCAGGTTCAGTGCCACAGACCTGGTCGCTGTGACTTCCTCCTGGTAGATCATTCACCACCAACAGTATCCAAAGCAGTATACTTATTATTGAGGTGAAAGTCTGCAGGGGTACTCTGCACTGACTGCCTTTTCCCTTTCCCTCTCCTGACAGTCACCAGGGAACTGCTTCCTGCAACTTAGGGGTGACTACCTCATGTGGCTGCTATCTGGCACCTCCTCATTCTCCCATTTAAGCTGAAGGTCATCAAGCTGCAACAATTTCTTAACATGGTCTCTAAGAAACTGCAGGTCCATGCACTTCATGCAAATGTAGTGATAAGGGAGACTGGAGGTCTCCCAAATTTCCCACATCTCCCACAAGGAATATTCCACTCCAGATCCATTCTCAGCACACTATGTACTAACAGAAAAAAAATTACTAGAAACTTTTTTACTCACTTATTTAGAACCTTCGCCTGTGCTTACTCAAACCTATTGAACCAAAGCTGGACCACTCTATCAATACCCAATTTCACCAATGGCTGCTGCACTTACACCTCATTTCTTTTTGTTGGCCCCACGCATATTGTCGCCTGCAAGGAAAAGCCGAAAAGCAACTGAGTTCTATTTAAATCTCGAGCTGCTTCACCAGTGAATAATCGTACTGATTGCCGTGCATCAGGAAAAAATTGTAAGCGGTCATTGTCATTATCCTTCTACAGTGGATTCCAGTTAATTGGGCCATTGGTTAATCAGCACTGCCAATTTGGGACGACTCAAAGAGCAAAATCTAATTGTGATTATAGCCAGGTTTCCCTTCACTTATTTGGAACACTATCCTGCTTAATTGGTACAGGAGACTGTTGCCAAATGGTTTCTAACTAATGTTCTAACTAAATATTCAAACTAATGATTCACTTGTGTGGTCAGTAGACACTGCACCATGCTTAGAGCAAACAGTTTTTAAATGGCATCAGTTGCATGTGTTTCTTTCAACAAGCAGTGATTTTTGTCACTGATAGTTGGTGAGAAATAAGCAGTA
Source organism: Hemitrygon akajei (assembly GCF_048418815.1). Classification (NCBI taxonomy): domain Eukaryota; kingdom Metazoa; phylum Chordata; class Chondrichthyes; order Myliobatiformes; family Dasyatidae; genus Hemitrygon; species Hemitrygon akajei. Next base: position 50,876,621 of record NC_133124.1, on the reverse strand, counting down.
AAACAATTCAAAACTGTTTTGCTCACTGAGGTTTCAAGCATTCAGGCTTGGAGATGCGAGAAACAGCCAGGAGTGAAAATGAAACGACTTTACTACTTCAGCAATTTCGGAACTTGGAAGAAATTAAAGGTATCAACAATCATCTTGAATGTTACAATAAAAATGAAGATTTGGAGGATGCACTCCTCAAAAGCATTGGATGAAGATGGTCCTTTATCTGCATTAGGTGTCTGCATTGATTTTGTTCATTTGGCAGTCAAACAAAAGAACATGACAGCGTATGCTGGACGCTGTTGATAACAATTATGATCTAGCACACAGTTTCGTAGTAATGTAGTAGTATTTGTAGTGTTCCAATGGTTCTGTATTTCATTTAAATGTGTTACTCAGTTAAAATTAGTTTGTCGTTTTTACCTTTTTAATTATTTCCATGAAACTTTGGCTATTTGGGGCAGCTGTTTAATTGGGCCAAAATGTACTGGACCCAATTAACCAGAATCCACTGCATTTGAAAGGACAGGATATTGTAAGTACATCATATTTGAATAAGTAAGTTTACTATACCTAGATGACCACATTCATCTTAAAGACGAGAAATCCAGATGCTGGAATCTATCACAATTTATCACAGTTTTCTCTCCTGCTATAACAAGACAGTAACAAAAAAGGGATTTTGAAAGAATTGAGGAAGTGGCCTGAAAAGATTTGTTACACAGAGGATGATTAAGTAGAATACTCTTGCGCAAAGATCAGTTTAATGAGTTGGATTAGTTGCCTAGTTTGGAAAACGTTATTATAACTGTTAAGGTAGGCCAATAGCTTGTTTAGTATTTTTGGTTCCATATCAAAAATATTCTTTTTTTTTAGTTTCCTATTATATGGAAATCCAAAAATTAAACAATTTTAGTTTTGTTAATTTAATGTTAGCACCAATTATCTAAGATTTTTAAAATTATTGAATATATAAGCTGTTCAGTTACTTGAGAGTTAGATATTTTTCAACATGATTTTGTTAACCTTTCAAATTGAAACCTACAAAGAATAATTGGAGATTTCCTTAATAATTTTTCATCGTTCATAATTTGAATAATGTGCACTTTTAATATTTTGTTAATTCTTGTAGCTGATTGCAATTCTCTACCTATGGTTGAAATGAACCATATAGAAAGATGCTGCAGTGAGCAAATTAATATTATTCTCATCATTGCCAAATCATAGTCAGTATTTCTAGAGAAAAGCATTTCAGCCAACAAACAATATTACTAATGTATATATCTCCTGTAGCTACAGCCATCTGCAGTAGAATTTTGAATACAGCATTTTCTATAGAGAGGTGGTGAGGTGATTACATCACTGAAGAATTATGGGATGAGTCACTAGTGATTCCTGGCAACTGGATTTTATTCCTACGTATGTCACTTGCAGTGCATCATTCCTGTACTGTGTCACTTAGCAGTAGAAGTATGCTCAAAGCAGAAGCTGCTGTTACATAGCATTGTTTGACTTTCCAGCTTATGTATAGTGCTGTGGCAATCATATTCATTGAATCTCTAAAATATTCCAGGAATATTTCAGGCAAATATTATTTCTGAAAATTACTATTCAAATTACAATATTCGGAACAAACTGAAGCAACCATTGTTGTTCATTCTGCAGATTTTTAAAATATTGGTGCAGAACACACATAACAATTACACACACATGGAATAATTTCTGGAAATTTACTGGGGAGAATGCAGTTGTTCCTCACTCATCACTCTTCTGTTGTGCCCTTATCAGCGACTTGAATGTATTCAGAGCAATCTTGGAATACATGGTAAGATGTAATGACCATGACAAGGGAGAGAACCCTGCAGGAATGACAGGGTTACAAACAACAGTGGTGGTTTCTAGGCTGGCAGGTACCAAAGGATTAATAAAAAATCAACTCCGGTATTCCAGACATATCGTCCAGATTTTAAGGTTGAATTTTAAGTTTGACCAAATGGGCAAGTAGTGTGCAAATTGTTACAAAGTAAGTCATCCAACACATTTCAATATTGACATATTGCTGCAGAGACTTCCCTCCACCATTTCCCCGACCAGGTCCTGAACTACAGTAACGCAAGCAAGGAGGATCATCATTATTGAAATGTTCCCACAACCCATGGACTCACTTTCAAGTACTGTACTCTTTATCTCACATTCTCAATATTTATTACTCTATTTATTATTATTATTATTTCTTTTTGTATTTGCACGGTTTGTTGTATTTTGCACACTGGTTGAATGCCCAAATCTTTCATTGATACTATTATCATTATTACTGTATTATGGATTTATTCATTATGCTCACAAAAAATGAATCTCTGGGTGTTATATGTACTTTGTACTTTGATAATAAATTTACTTTGAATTTTTGAACATTTTCATTAGAAATCAATTAGAACCTGCAAGGATGACTCCAATATGATTTCCATAGAGTTATGCAATTCATACTTAGTTGTGGCAATAAAGCTTTGGAATAAGTATCTGAGCTCCTAGAAACATTTAAATAATTTAGGGAAAAATGAGGCAGTCTTCTTATGAAACCTCTAAGGAAATCTTAGGCTTCTTCCCTTCCTTCCATCACCTACCCACCACTATCCTGACCTTCACAAATTGTGATTTTAATGCTAGTGGCAGATTGCCTTGATTCACTTTGCTGACATAGTTGTGATTTTAACTGTATCTGGGCAGGTCTACATTGAAATAAATGAGATTGGGGAATTAAAATCTACTGTTTTTCTGCATACCTGTGCACTTATCCGGGATTAAGATGCATCATTCTTGGCAATAAGCATAGCTGCAAAAGCACAATCTCAGCTCTTGCTGCCAGTCATGAAATTGGCCATAAATCTACTTTCTTACATTCTAGGATGGCTGCCAGTGACTATTGAAATTCTGAAGGGATCACGTTTGACCATAATATTTCACCTTATATATTGATGATATCGATGAAGGAAATGATGGCAGTATAGCCACATTTTCTGATGATATGAAGATTGGTGGAGGGACAGGTGGGTTTGCAGAGACAGAGTCTGCAAAAGGACTTGGACAGATTAGGAAAGAGGGCAAAAGAAGCTTCTGCCTAAACAAGATGTATGCCTCCTTTTCACTCAAAGGTACCTCAGTATCTCTCTATGGCTAATAGTAGGAAGCAGAGGATGTAGTTGGAAGGGTGCTTCTTTAAATGAAGGCCCATGTATAGTGCTGTGCCTTTGTCATCTGTATAAAAGATTTGGATGACAATGTGCAAAGCAGAGGATGAGTAGCTAGAACTTTATTTATTGGAGCTTAGGAGACTGAGCAATCATATAGTGGTGTATAAAATTCTGAGAGGCGTAGATAGGGTGATTGCATGAGTTCATTTCCCCAGAGTTAGACAGCAAAAGTAAGCCAGGGAGCTGTAGGCCAATGAGCCTGCTAACAGTGATGGGTGTGTTACTTACTGAGGGGGTTCTGAGAGAAAGGATTTACCAGCATTTGGATGGATAAGATCTGATTAGGGATAGACAGCACAGGTTTGTGTGTGGGACATTGTGTCAAACAAACCTGTTAGAGTATTTTAAAGATGCGATGAAGAAAATGAATGAATTAATGAGGGTAGAGCGGTGGACTTAAGCAAGCCATTTGACAAGATCCCACATGGATGGCTTGTTTGGAAGGTTGGATCACACGAGATCCAAGGAGAACTAGCTAAGGGTATATCTAGTTGGCTTGATGGTAGGAAGCAGAGGGTGATGATAGAAAGTTTTTGTTTAGTTTGACAAGTCATGTGGCACAGAAAAATGTTTATTTAAAATAGTACCCAATTCTATGGCTATTCTACACTCATCAGCTATGGTACTCTTTAAGGGGACTTAATCTCCCCCAGCCACCATTTTACTCTTTGGATGCCTGTAGAAATCCCTGGGATGTTCCTTATCCTTGCCTGCTGGATCCATCTCACGCCCTCTTGATTTCCTTCTTAAGAGTGCTTCTACACTTATAATCATCAAGCGATTTGCTTATTTCTGATTGCCTAAACCCAATGAGTTCAAGAGCCACAAGGTAATGTCATAGCTTTATAAAATCCGGCTTAGACCATGGTTGGAATATTGTGTTCAGTTCTGGTCTCCTCAGAGGAGATTTACTGGGATGCTGCTTGGGATGGAGAAAATGTCTTATGAGGTTGGGTTGAGCGAGCCAGAGCTTTTCTCTATGGAGCAAAGGATGATGAGAGGTGGCTTGACAGAGGTGTATATGATGACAAGAGGCATAGAGTGAAATTATAGCCTGAGATAGCCAGCAAGTTAGGTTGATCTTAGAGTAGATTAAATGGCAACACATTGTGTCTGAGGAGCGTGTACTGTGCTGTAATATTCTATGTTCTCATCAGAATGTGCTTGATCAGTGACTTTTCAGTTACTTGCCCTCCCTCACTCCCTAAGAATAGGTCCAGTTTGTGCCTTCTGTGATGGAGTCCTCTGTATAATAGATCTTGTTACGTTTTGCCATTTAAGTCCTGAAGAAGGGTCTTGGCCCGAAACGTCGACTGTTCATTTCCATGGATGCTGCCTAACCTGCTGAGTTCCTCCAGTATTTTGTGTGTGTTGGTTTGGATTTCCAGCATCTGCAGAATTTCTTCTCTTTATTCTATATTTACTGTTTTTGCCCTGCAGTAGTTGATATCTCATACATGTCTGGAAGAGAGGCCATCTAAAACAGGCTTAGCACCTTTGGTATGGTAACCACAATGAGTTACCCCAGTTCTAACGTATCTCTCCAGTTATCTCAACATCTTTCAACTCCATAGGCACAAAATAGAAAACAGAGAGGAGAACAAGTAAACAGAATGTAAGCAGAAGTAGTATGTGCAAAGTATAAGAAGTAAAAGCAGTTTCAGTTAAATTCATTCAGTATTTTGACTTTGGGTAATAGTGAACTGAATGAATTAAATATAAAAAAAATCCCCTGTTTATTCTTAAGGAGAGAGAACAATGTTTTGGGATGTTCAGGTCTGAATAATGCACAAAAGTATTTCCTTTAATCCCATGGCTTTCCTTCATTTGCTTTCCTCACTCTTTCTGCTGATTCTGCATTGAAGTCATTTACTTGATCCCGGGGATATCCCTTTTCACCAATTATGCGTAAGCGTGATTTTCATTCATTGATACAGGTATAATTGTCTGTCAGGTGATAAAGGAACTATACCACTTCCTTACAGGTATTAAGCTGCCAGTACACACTTGTGATGAGTAATACAGTGAAACGTATTCATATTCACAAAGGTTCAGAGTTCTATGAGGCTTTTAAGGACAGATGTGTTCTTTCAGTTCTGCCTGGCATAAGGGATCCTGCCAAACTCACAATTAGACAGCTTATCCTTTTTGTGTTTTGAAATTAATAGTGCAGTTAAAGATTTGAAAAGCCCAGCTGAACAGAACACCAATGACTTTTTTATACGCTACTGTTCCGTGTTGTGTGTGATTATTATAATTATGATCAATCAAGACTGTCTGGAAAGATCCATTGGCAAATGAAAACTGCATTCACATTCATTGAGTTATCTATAGAGATGAGTTGGAGGTCTTCATCCAGCAGGTGCCATAATATTGTAATCAAAACACAAATTGGGGAAAGGGTTAGATTGCAGGGCTGAAGGTTGAGGAAGGAGATAGACAGAGAATTTTAACACTTCATAGCTGTATAAACATTGCTCAGTGTTTATCTACATAAAGGGAATACCATTTTCATTCTTTGTTCCCATCAGTTCCATTTTCTCTTCATGTGTTAGGAAGAGGATACTGAAGGCAGCTTCTTTTGATATTAGGTTCATTAGTCCAACAATTAACTTGCCTCTTTTCTTCTCACCCACCTATCACTTCCCTCTGGTTCCCTCCTCCTCCCTCTTTTACCACGGCCCACTGCCCTCTTCTATTAGATTCCATCTTCTTCAGCTCTTAACCTCTTCCACCTATCACCTCCCAGATTCTCACTTCATCCTCCCTCCCCCTTCATCTGGTCTCACCTATCATCTGCTTGCTTTTACTCCTTCCCCTCTACCCACCTTTTCTGGCTTTTGTACCCTTCCTTTCTAATCCTGATGAAATGTCTTGGTCTGAAATATTAACTGTTTATTCCTCTCCATAAATGCTACCTGACTTACTAAATTTCTCCAGCATTTTGTGTGTGTTGCTCAAAATTTCCAGGATCTGCAGAATTTATTGTGTTTGGATTTACCAAAATTATTTCTGGTAAATATTATTGGAGCAGAATATTAGCAGTGAATCATGCCATTCCATTTTGCTCCATTAAAGGTACAAAACCCTACCTAAATAATCTTTTCGAAAATATCACAAACTTAAAAATCTGTGTCTATCTTGATGCTCTAAAAGACCTTCTTTATCACTTATCTGATGGCCAAGAAGGAGAAAACATCAGTCACTATATTAAGTTGCAGGACAATTGTTGGAAAATGTGTCGCCCTTACTCTGACATCTTGAAAAAGGATATCAGATCATCTGTGTGATTGAATGTTTGCAAGATTCAACATTCATTGACGATAAAAATGAAAAGATGTTTGGCTAAAGCATTGACAGTCATTGTAATTTCTGTAAAAGCTTGTCTCAATTTAGGAAACATCAGTTAAGAAGAGATGGAATATATAGCCATGGTTATATTTACTATTCATCTGCTATATGCTTCTAGCCACCGATAGTGATGACTTTCTTTGAGGTGCTGCAGTCCTTGTCCTGACTGTGCAGCCATGATCGGACTGAATGAAAGTTCCATCATATTAGCCTGGTCATGTCCCAAGCTGATGAACATTTAAGTCTAAATTGCAGTGTATTTGATTTGGAGGGAAACCTCAAGTTAATGCTATTGCAACCAATCCTCTTCTTTGGTGTTCTCATCGTCACCAATGTCTCTAGGAGATGTTGCCAAAACAAGCTTGCCTAGCTGTATTTTATTACTATATATGTCAACAGTGTGCACTGGGGGAGTAATATTGAGTTCTGTAGACAGGCAATCATTAACCCTGATTGTTTTGCAGTATTCTTCTTGAATGTCATAATTTCCTATTTTGTTACACACCTGACCTGCAATCTGTAAACAGTGTAGGAATAGTGAGCATTTAAGAGCTGAATTAGCTATTATAAGGAGTCCAGTGTCAGTCTTATTTTTTCTCCATGTATTGGTATGGTAGCTGGAGTAACCTGACCAGGAAAATAATGGGACATTAAAAATGAACTCCAGCCTGAGCAGTGACTTGGATCTGCTCCAATTTGTCTACTGGCACAGCAGGTCCACAGTAGATGCTATCTCATTGACTCTTCACTCAACCCTGGAACATCTGGACAGCAAAGATGCATACATCAGGATGTTCTTTATCAACTACAGCTTAGCATTCAAAACTATAATTCCTTCAAAACTAATCAATCATTTTCAAGATCTTAGCCTCAATACCTCCCTTGCAATTGGATCCTCGATTTCCTCATTTGTAGACCCCAGTCAGTTCAGATTGGCAACAACATCTCCTCCACAATTTCCATTAGCAGAGGTGCACAGAAGGCTGTGCGTTTAGCTCCTGCTGTACTTGTTTTACACTTCTGACTGTAGCTAAGAACAGCTCCAATGCCATATTTAAGTTTTCCGATGACACCACTGTTGTAGATCAAATCAAGAGTGGTGATGAATCAAAATAGAGAAGGGAGACTGAAAACCTGGCTGAATGTTGCCACAATAACAATCTCTTACTCAGTGTCAGCAAAAGCAAGGAGCTGAGTATTGATTTCAGGAGGAGGAAACCAAAGGAGCGTGAGCCGGTCCTCATTAGGGGATCAGAGGTGGAGAGAATTAGCACTTTAAATTCCTCTTTGCAATTACAATGAAAGCTTTGCAGTGCCTCAACTTCCTTAGGAGTTTGCAAAGATTCGGCATAACATCTAAAACTTTGAAAACTTCTATAGATGTGTGGTGGAGAGTATATTGACTAGTTGTTTTATGGAAAGGCATTGATGTATGGAAACATCAATGCCTTTGAGTGGAAAATCCTATAAAAAGTTGTGAATGTGGCCCAGTCCATCACAGGTAAAGCCCTCTCCACTGTTGAGCACTTATACCCAGAATGTTGTGGCAGGAAACAGCATCTGTCATCAAGAACTCCCCACCACCCAGGTCATGCTCTCTTCTCACTGCTGGCATCAGGAAGAAGGAACAGGAGCCTCAGCACTCACACCACCAGGTTCAGAAACAGTTACTACCCCTCAACCATCAGGCTCCTGAACAAGAGGGGATAACTTCACTTGCTCCATTATTGAAATGTTCCCATTTTCAATGACTGTTCATATCATGTTCTTAATATTTCTTTCTTTTATGCTTGCTGTTTGTTGTCTTTTACACACTGGTTGTCTGCCCTGTTGGTACCATCTTTCATAGATTCTTGTATGATTATTTGATTTATTGAGTATGCCTGCAAGAAAAGGAATCTCAGATTTGTATATGGTAATATTTATATATATTTTAATATTAAATTTACTTTGTACTTTGAAAGTCCGAGGAGACAGTTGGACTCATTATCACTGCCAGTCACTATCTGAAATAAGACGGTACAGTGATATACTTAACAGAGTTGCACCCACACAGCTCCGCCTGCCTGGGTTCAGTTGATAGAATGTTGGTTGGGGGTGGCAGTTAGGGGAAAGTTTGTAGGGAGAATTAAAGACATGAATGTAACTTCTTGTACCTGAGTGACTAATGATGAGAGAGGATTCAAAGGTTATGTTTACAATCTATATGACTGTGACTCTGTTGTCCATGGGAGCCATTCTATGCTTATGACAAGTAGTATAATGTTATAAGTTTTATTAATTATTGCTTGCTCCAAAATAATTAGCACCTGACTGTCATTTTTCCTCCTTGGGTTGTCCATCTTATTACTTACCTTAAGCACGACTAGTGTAAATATGTGCATAATAGTTGGTAGAGGTTTGAACCAAACAGTCAGCTGCTTGACCTGCTGAGAGCACTTACTAGGTCAGGCAGCATCTGTGGAAAAACAGTGCTAGTATTTTGCATCAAAACCCCTTAGTCTGTTCTGACCTGTGAGGTGGATAAAATGATATTAATGTAAGCTCAGTGTAAATGGATGTTAGATGGTCAGCATGGAATTATTAGACTGAAGGGCCTGTACTTGAGCTGAATGATTCTCATGTGGTATAAAGCTCATGTTTTCCAAAAGCCTAAATCTTTTAACATTCTTCTGCAACCTGTTAGGGGCTCATTCATTAACATAAGAACTAGACATTGTTATGAAACCAGTAACTGGTTTCACTTACCAGCAAAGATAGATATGTCAGTTGAAGTCCAATGGTACTATTTTCAAAAGTTTTATTAATAAAGGGGCACAAAAATTAAGGTTAATACAAACATTCAGATAACATGCGTCAATACTCAATCTAAAACGCAGGTACATTAATAATCACTCAGAAATAAGCTCTTTCGTTGTCTAGGGTATAATACTGAGTCCAATTGGAAATATAAAGAGTCACTCTGAAGTCTGCAGGCTTTTCCCTTTTGGTTTCACGTGTTGGAGAGAGAGAGAGATAAACGGAAAAACTTGCCCAAAACATCCGTGGAATCAGGGGAGCGATCTTCCCCGTTGTTAGTTAAAAGCGATCTTCCGTTGGTTCCAGCCACAAACTCCGCATTCGGAATTTAACGCACGTGGCTTCCTTCAAAATGGCTTCCCGTTCCCACGGGAAGCGGTATCGTGCTTCTTGGTGTCTCCTTGGTGCGTCTGAGGGTCGTCCTCTTTCAGACCCTTCTTTATACTGCCTCACGGGATCTCAGGTGTCAATCAGGTTGCAGGTGATGCAATCTCTCTCTCAACCAGCCCACTTTGCCCGAGGGCTTTACAATGTCCCTGCGAGTTGGCACATCTGCAGTTCCCAGGTGTCTCCTGAGAACAATGCCACAGTCGCCAGCTTTTGTCCCAGTGGAATGCGGTATCCAGCACGTCGCTGTCTTTCCATTTCCTGTGTCCATTCGGCCTGTCTCTCTCTCTCTCTTGCTCTCTCTCTCGGGTCATTGACCCCCCTTTCACTAGGGCTCTTGCAATTCTCACAAAGGAGGGGGCTGGTATCATAACACCTCCCCTCTTAAAGGTTTTTTACCAGCGGTTAAAAACACAGAGTGGTACAGAGTCTTACAGAAATTTTGAATCTAACACAATACAGAAGCTTTTCTTTTCACTACAGAGTAATACAGTTATACATTCAAGTCAGCATCTAAACAGGTAACAAGTACAGTGCCCCTTTCCTTTAATACCTTAACCTCACGTGCCATGCTAACGCCTGGCAGCATCAGACTTCAGCTCAATAACCAGCTTATTTATTTGCTTTCTTCAGCAACATAACTAAGGAGGTGTGATCTTAGCTTAGGTGCATCTACAAAAGTTTATGCGAATACTAATCGTTTCGGTCGGTTTACTTCGCCGGCAGGTCTGTCTTTATTATTCACAGGCTTTGGTGCAACCCGTAAAACCTGCTTTGCTGTTAAAAAAAATGGCATCCCCATTAACCGTCACCTCTTTTCTGGCGAGTCCCCCCGTTGGGACTTTGAGTAATTTGGCGTGGTGAACTCCCGCCCGCCTCGTTCATCGGGGCTATTTTTTCAACACCATGCCCCAAACTGTCAAGACCCTTCAGGCTGTTTGTTTTTAATTCCAACTCCTCTTTCAGGTAGCATTTCGAATGCAACCTCTTCACACCCCACCCTGGCGTAACAATAGAGTGGGGGGCCCCGCTATTTCCCGACTCACTCTGTGAGCGATCTGCCAGGTTTAAAATTTCTTCCTTCGACTTGGGAACTACAGACTTTCCGTTTCCTTCAATAACGATCCTCATTCCCCCCTTAAATTCGGCATTAACCTTGGCCCCACTCTCGAATACAAACACCGTGGAACTCACACTTCCCACGGTTACCAAGGTTAACCCTTTTCCTACTGAACCAACCCTATCTGATCCACAAAGACGGCCGCCCCGTTCCCCTGAATCAAACACCTCAGACTTCCCCTGAGCTCTGTTACCAGGTTCAGCACCACGTGCGCCCCCATCTTGGACACACTCAAACGGGACATTGGCCCCTTCCAGGCTTTCAATACCCGTACCTTTTTCAAATTCTAACGTCCCCCGATCCTTCCAGTTACTCTCTAGGCAGCCCCCCGTTGGGGAAGGCGCAACCCTGCGAGCTGAAACAACCTCCTCGGCCATTTCAGCTGACTTCTCCACAGCAAGGATACCCTTCCTCTCTAAGACTGCCCTCATTTCACTCTCGGGACCATCGAGAACACCTTTAGAACTCTGAACTTCTTCAAACAATTCTGCCAAACCAGACAGATTAACCATGTCCAACTCTGGACATTTTAACAACTTTATCCGTTTCTCAACTTTAGTTCCTACCTCTAGGACCTTTCTCTTCACTAAGGGCAGGGCTATTTCCTCTCCCTTACCCCGTTTTACTTTACTGCTTTCTGTTTTACCACCCTCGGAACCCTCATGGTACAGGGTCGGTAAAAACATCTTGGCCAGATTACTGCTGGCCTGATTTAAACTGCTCACTGCTTTTCTGGACAGGCTGCGTGTGACCGCGCATGCGCGATAGCTTTGGGACTCTAGGGGCGGGGCCACCGCACTCCCCAGTCTGCGGGTCGGCATCATAGCTGCCACCGTTTCAAAAAACAAGAAATAACTATCAACATCCGTCTCTTCGAACGGAGGTACTACTCTCAGCTCCCGACTAACATTAAACCGCTCTCTCCTTAGCTCCTCCCTCTCTCTTTCTCTCCCCGCTGCCGCTCTCTCGGCTGCTGCTAACTCTCTGATCCGAATTTCATGCTGTCTTTGCCTCTCAGCTTGATCCTGCTCGTTTTCCACCTCTAACCCCTTCGCCAAATTTAACAAGTCTGATTTGGTGCTCACCTCTAGCGCCGCCACAGTCGCGTTTTTCATAAATTCACACACGTCCATATTTGCTGGTTTTTCTGTCTGGCTACCTGCGTACCAGATCCAAATTATTTTTTTTTTGACTTACAATCCCGATTGACTGACCTCCCCCTTTTTGGTGTCAAATCCCGGACGAGCCCCCACTTGTTATGAATCCAGTAACTGGTTTCACTTACCAGCAAAGATAGATATGTCAGTTGAAGTCCAATGGTACTATTTTCAAAAGTTTTATTAATAAAGGGGCACAAAAATTAAGGTTAATACAAACATTCAGATAACATGCGTCAATACTCAATCTAAAACGCAGGTACATTAATAATCACTCAGAAATAAGCTCTTTCGTTGTCTAGGGTATAATACTGAGTCCAATTGGAAATATAAAGAGTCACTCTGAAGTCTGCAGGCTTTTCCCTTTTGGTTTCACGTGTTGGAGAGAGAGAGAGATAAACGGAAAAACTTGCCCAAAACATCCGTGGAATCAGGGGAGCGATCTTCCCCGTTGTTAGTTAAAAGCGATCTTCCGTTGGTTCCAGCCACAAACTCCGCATTCGGAATTTAACGCACGTGGCTTCCTTCAAAATGGCTTCCCGTTCCCACGGGAAGCGGTATCGTGCTTCTTGGTGTCTCCTTGGTGCGTCTGAGGGTCGTCCTCTTTCAGACCCTTCTTTATACTGCCTCACGGGATCTCAGGTGTCAATCAGGTTGCAGGTGATGCAATCTCTCTCTCAACCAGCCCACTTTGCCCGAGGGCTTTACAATGTCCCTGCGAGTTGGCACGTCTGCAGTTCCCAGGTGTCTCCTGAGAACAATGCCACCGTCGCCAGCTTTTGTCCCAGTGGAATGCGGTATCCAGCACGTCGCTGTCTTTCCATTTCCTGTGTCCATTCGGCCTGTCTCTCTCTCTCTCTTGCTCTCTCTCTCGGGTCATTGACCCCCCTTTCACTAGGGCTCTTGCAATTCTCACAAAGGAGGGGGCTGGTATCATAACAACATTAATTAATGAAGTTAATGAAGTGGTTGAAGATAGCGATGCCAGGATTACATACACACAAGTGATTCAGCAGATGATACAGATGAATAATGCACAAAAAATGCTGGAAAGATTCAACAGGCCAGGCAGCATGTGTGGAGAGGAATAAGCAGTTGACATTTCAGGCCAAGACCTAATAAAGAGCCTTGGCCTGAAATATCAACAACTTATTCCTTTCTATTTGATATCTTATCCTTTGATGGTAGTGAGTTCCAATCCTGTTATGTATGATGCAAAGTATTTTCCTTGCAATCTAATATAATGAAATAAAGATAGACTGTAGAAATAAATATTTGTGGATTAATTAGCAAGTGATTTAATATTAACCTCATACTAATTCATGATGGAGGCTTACATGTATTAAGGAGTGACATTGATGTTAGAATACTTAGTCAAATAAAAAGAGGCTGATGATGATTTTGTTGATACTGCCAAATATTAGTGTGCTGATAATGTGTTAAATATTTTTGTTAACTTGTCAAGCAAACACTGCAGGACCTTGATTATCCTGCCGACCTTCATGAATTTGGTGCCCTCAAGGTCCATCCTCTCAGATCACCTCAGCTAAGACTTTTGCAGTTGAAAGCTTTTGATAACTCAGTTTCAGATGAATCATCTTCGTGGATTTGTGCAGTGATATTTTGAGTCTTCAATTCTAAATCTTATCTCTTGAGTGGGAATCGAGTTTTACATTTAAAAAGTGAATCATAGAGTCATAGATACAGAGAAAAGTACAGTACATTAACAGGTCCTTCAGCCCATCTAGTCCATGCAGTACCATTTAAATTGGCTATCCTATTGACCTGCACCAGGACCATAGCCTTCCTTACCCCTACCATCCATGTATCTATCTAAACTTCTCTTAAATGTTGAAATCGAGCTGGCATGCACCACTTGTACTGGCACCTCATTCCACACTCTCATGACCCTCTCAGTGAAGAACTTTCCCCTCATGTTTCCCTTAAACTTTTGTATCATCATTTTGTATACCTCTATCAAATCTTCTCTCAATCTTCTACATTCTAAAGAATACAGTTCCAACCTATTCAATCTTTCCTTATAATTCAGGTCCTACAGTCCTGGCAACGACCTTGTAAATTTTCTCTGTACTTTTTCAACCTTTTTACATCTTTCCTGTAGATAGATGACCAAATCTGCATACTATACTCCAAATTAGGCCTCACTGACACCTTATACAACTTCGCACATAATATTCCATCTCCTTTACTCAATACATTAGTTATTAAAGCCACTGTACCAAAAGTTTTCTTTACGACTCTCTCTACCTGTGATACCACTTTCAATGGATTATCTACCTATATCCCCAGATCCCTTTGTTCTGCCACACTCCACGGTGCTCTACCATTCATTGTGTAAGGCAAACCCTGTTTGGTCCTCTTGAAGTGCAACACCTCGCAATTGTCTGCATTAAAATCCATCTGAAATGGTCCAGATCCCACTGCAAGCCATGTCTTCCCTGCTGTCCACGACACTACTAATCTTGGTGTCATCTGCAAATCTGCTGATCCATTTAACCACATTATCAACCAGATTGTTGATCCAGATGATATAGATCAGTTTTTTGTAAACCTGTACTAGTGACCTGCTGAGTTCCTCCAGCATTTTTATCTTACTATGAATTTTCTGTTTGTGCAAAACAGTCTATTTTGATCATGTGAATTTATCTAAGGTTAGTTTTTACTCCATATTTGGACAACTGAGTTCTAATGACACTAGTTTCCATTATCCATCCATATACTGTACTGTGTAAGGTGACTATGTCATGCTAATTTAGGATAGCGTCATATGTTAGAATAGAAACTAAAAACCTTATTGGGGACAGCTCAGAAATTTGCTTCAGAAAAGTTGAGCTTTGTCTTTGGATAGATGAGGTGTTAGGTAAGTGGAGGTGAGGTGGTTGGGGGAGAAGTGACTGGAGATTTCAGCTGTAAAATCAGGATGAGATTTAATTAAAATGAAGCACAAGAGATTGCCAATGCAGGAATCTAAAGCAAACAACCAGATTGCTGGAGGAACTCAGTAGATTGACCGGCATCTATGTCCTGAAGCACCTGAGTTCTTATGCAGGGTTCAACCAGAAATGTCAACAGTTCCTCCTCCAGGACTCTGTACTCTCACTCCAGAGATGCTGTTCGACCTGCTGAGTTTTTCTGGCAGATTGTTTTTATATGAGATTAATTAATCTCTTTCCTTCCTAATTCATATTTAACAATCTCTTCAGAACAGCTCACATTTGCTTGTTGTACCAAAGTACCTTTTCACCAGCCTGACACATTATTTAAATGTTAAAAAGGCATGAGTTCTGCCAGTAATGAAATTACATGAGTAAATACCTAAATTCACTCAATTAATCCTGCTGACATGCTTGCTGTGTTTTGACCAAAATGAATGGTTTGCAATTTCATTGTACTTTTTCCTAAATCATATTATTCATAGTGTAGCGAACCTTGGAGACTTGAAAGAGTGTGTAGATAGGAATGTTTCATTAATTTTTTGGAGTGTACAGATATTAAAAACATACATAAAGGATCAGGCTCATTACAGCTCTTAATTTTTAAAAAATAGTAAGATCCCAACCTTATTAATTCCAATATGTTTTGTTTATTTGTTTACTTTGCTTCTTTTTTGAGTAACACTACCTAATTACATTATAGTGTAATATGCTTGAATTTGTATTTTAATTCAGTTTTCTCCTTAATTTTCTTTCATTTCTTACCATGAAATCTTTATTCTTCTATTTATCTGTCCATATTTCTGTAACTTCATGGATTTAAAAAAACAATTCTATTAAGTGATTTGTTGATTATCTGGATGCTTAATTTTTGATGGCAGTGTGCGCAGAATTATGGGTGATTGAATTCTCTTCTGCTGAAATTCACTCCAGTTGATATTTTTCCGTGTATTTACTTTCTCTTTTTTTTTCAACCTTATTACAATGTCCAATTATCTTTTAATCTTCTGATCTGTGAATTAGCTGCTTCAAAGACATCTGAATATGCATATTCTGTTTACAGATTTTAACTGATGTGTACTGTATCTCTGGCATTTGCTGTGCTTTTCTCTTATTTATTTAACAATATTCTGTTTTTCACAGTCCACTCAATATTTCTAGTAATTGGCCCCTTGAGAACAAACTTGACCTTTCTTTCATAGTCAGTAGCAAGCATGGTGAGCATTTGCTTGAATTATAAGGCATCTGAATCTAAACTTCCTCCAGTAGAGGTATCAGCTTGAAGGTGAAGTTGTTTCTCAGCATATTAGATTTGAATGTTAAATCGTATTTCATCTTTTGTAGGTATTGGATATGTATATAGGTTTTGAAGGTATTTATTTTCTCCTATTTGCTAAGAAATCATTGTAGGCAAATTCTAACAGCCCTCAACAAAATCATCAAGATAATTTGCCGATGGTTGGAGCTATGGGCACAGTGGAACAGAGATGCCGCCCTGCAGCTCCAGCCATCTAGGTTCAATTCTGTCTTCCAGAACTGTCTTTGTGGAGTTTGCACGTTCTTCCTGTGATTGGATAGGAAACTCTCTGTGTGCTCCAGTTTATTCCTATGTGCCAAAAAAATTAGCTCTTGAATCCCTACAAGGATCCCCTCTCCACAGATTTCAATGCAGATTGTTCTGGCTACGAGGGTAGAAAGGCTTAAAAGTTAAGTTCATTTTATCCATTATTTGTATTTTTGCTTGCATTTTTATTTATTTTTAAATATTTTTTAATGTTCTGTTTTTATTTCATTTTTAACAATTGTCAAAGCTAGGGCAAGGCTTTGCCAGCTGGTGAGCTGTTAAGGTGTTCGGGCTTCTTCGCTAACTTGTATGAGGTCCTTCTGCCACTCCAAGACTGATAGTTGAAGTAAGATGGGTTCTTCTCATCTGATTGAGGCAAGTTTGGGAATGGGGAAATGGCAACAAGGTAAATGTTATTGTCTTTTGATATAAATTCAGTTATGAATTTGATATACATTTTGATATAAATTCATGGAGACGTGCCTTTAATTGACAGTATGGGTAGAGAATAGGAAATTACAAGTTAGCCTCTGAAAAGAGATGTGGGGATTGTGATGTTATCTCACTTACCTCTACTCTGATGAAGTGCTTTGAGAGATCGGTCATGGCCAGAATTATCTACTGCCTCAACAAGGACCTGGACCTGCCGCAATTTGCCTATCGCCACAATAGCTCTGCAGCAGATGTAATCTCACTGGCTCTCCACTCGGCCTTGGATCACCTGGACAATAGCAATACCTACAACAGACCGCTGTTTACTGATTACAGCTCAGCGTTTGACACCATCATACCTGAGTACTAATCAACCAGCTCCAAAACCTGAGCCTCTGTACCACCCTCTATAACTGGATCCTTGATTTCCTCATCGGAAGACCATAGTTTATGCAGATCAGAAATAACATCTCCTCAAGGATGTGTGCTTAGCCCACTGTTCTACTCTTTCCGAGACTGTGTGGCTAGGCACGACTCAAAAGGCTTCTATAAATTTAGCAATAACACAGCTATTGCTGGCATAATTTCAGTGATGAGGAGACATATAGGAGTGAGATAGATCCGCTGGTTGAATGGTGTCCAAGAACAACATTGCACTCAACATCAATAAGACCAAAGAATTGACAGAAGATTAATAGCCACAGCGTCTGCATAGGCCCAAGCTTTGCTTGCCCTTTCATTGACTATGTAGAACAGTCCATGTTCCAGTCTTCTATGGTAATGCTCCCCAACTCTTCCTCTATTACATTGATGATGCATTAGTACTGCTTCATGCACCCATGTTGAGCTTGTCAATTTCATCAAATTTGCCCCCAACTTCCACCCTGCCCTTGTTCACGGACCATTTCTGACACCTTCCTCCCTTTTTTTGATCTCCCTGTCTCCATCTTTGGAGACAAACTATCAACCAACATCTTTTATAAACCTATTGATTCCCACAGTTATCTTGACTACACCCCTTCCCATCCTGTCTCCTGTAAAAATACTATTCCCTTTTCTCTGTTCCTTCGTCTCTGCCACATCTGTTCCAGGGTGCAGAATTTCTTTCTAAGATATCAGGGATGTCCCCCTCCTTTAAGGAACCAAGTATCCCTTGTTCTACTATTGATGCTGCCCTCACTTGCATCTCCTCCATTTCTCAAACACCGCACTCACCCCATCTTCCCGCCTCCTTAACAGTGACAGAGTTTCTCTTGTTCTTACCTTACTAACCCATGATCTTCCACATTCAAAACATCATAGTTCTGCCATCTCCAAAGGGATCCTACCGTGAAACTGATCTTTACTTCCTCCCCTCTCTCCACTTTCCACAGGGATTTCTCCCTCCCTGATTCCCTTATCCATTTGTCCCTCGCCACCAATCTCCCTCTTGACACTTAATCCTGCAAGCAGCCAATCTGCTGAGGTTGTCTATTGTGTCCGGTGCACCCAATGCACCTGCTGTATGTTGGTAAGATCCATTGTAAACTGGGGGCCTGTTTCATAGAACACCTGTGCTCCATCTACTAAAAGCAGACCTTCTCGGTGGCTAAACATTTTAATTCCCATTCCCATTCTTGTTCCGTCCTGTCGGTTATGACCTCCTCTTGTGCCATGATGAGGCCATCCTCAGCGTAGAGGAGCATACCTTATATTCCGTTTGCGTAGCCTCCAACGTAATAGTGTTTCTGCTTCTGATAAATTTCTCCCTCCCCCTTTCCCTCTTCTTCTTCCTCACTCTAGCCTCTTAACTTTTATCACCAGTCTATCACCTCCACCTGGGTCCCTCCTCCTCCACTTTCTCCTATGGTCCATTCTTCTCTCCTGTCAGATTCCTTTCTCACCAGCCATTTACTTTTCCTGCCCACCTAGCTTCACCTATCACCTTCTACCTATCCTCCTTCCCCTCCAATGTTCCCTCTAATTTGTAATTACCAGTGTGTGCAAAAATCCTGTGCTCTGTAATATTTTGCTCAGTGACAACAGCATGTGCATACTGAATAATTTCTTCCATAAAACAGTATAAATAAGCAAGTTCTATAATCTGCAGGCAAATCATTGCGAACTCCACCTTGTCAACACTGTCTACATCAGAAACCGGAAAAGGCAATGTGATTGTGTACAATCGTGAAATATACTTAACATGCCAACAAGGTAGTGAGTGACAACCTCTTGTGTGCAATTTGAATTCTTTTGTGTGCTTGTAGCAAAAGATGTGTGCATACGCACACGCACATCGCTTAGAGGGAAAATTGTTCCTAGCCCCCTTTTTTATTCTGGCATCTTACTCCTTCCTTTCCAGTCCTGAAGAATGGTCTCAGCCCGACACATCAATTGTTTATTCATTTCCATAGATGCTGCCTGACGTGCTGAGTTCCTCCAGCTTTTTGTGTGTGTTGCTCTGGAAAGAATTGATTTTGGTCTTAAGGAAGGGGAAGTTGAGGGAACGCACACAAGTCCTCATCAAGGAATTAACTGTGGAAAGGGTGAGCATTTTCAAGTTCCTGGGTGTCAACATCTCTGAACATCTGACCCAGTCCCAACATGATGATGTAGTTACAAAGTAGGCACAACAGCGGCTATATTTCATTAGGAGTTTAAGGAGACTTGGTACGTTACCAAAGTTTCTCACAGATTTCTACAGATGTACTGTGAAGAGCATTCTAACTGATTTTATTATGTTTTCTAACTTCAAAGCATTAAACTAATTCAAAGGAAGGCACACGAGTCCAAAATGTGAGGCTTTGTCTTTGAGCATGGTGCGCACTTATCATGTGGTAGTGTCATGACAAATGGATTTCGTGTGTGTTTGTGTGTGTATATATGTATATATCTTGTATTGAATTAGTTAAATGAACAAGGATGCTTAATCAACCAATATATATACAAGATTACTCAAATATTAATACACATTACTCCTCCCTGCTTAGCTATAAACTCCAACTCAATAGAGAATGCATCTCAACAATATATGCAGTATACTATATAATACAACTAGTACTATATACAGACATCCACAGCAGAGTGAATTTTGAATTGTTCCATTCAAATCTCGAGCATCTCAGCTCCATCTGCAAAAAGCGGAATTTCCCAGTGCCCAGCTATTTCATTTCTGATCCCATTCCCATTCCAACTTGTCGGTCCATGACCCTCCTCTTCTGTCATAATGTGGCCACTCCCAGAGTTGAGGATCAACACCGGTAGCCTTCAACATGATGGCATGGGCATCGATTTCTCCAACTTCCTGTAATTTTTCCTGCCTGTCCTTTTCTTCAATTCGCCACTCTGGCCTCTTACCTCCTCCTCAGCTGCCTATCACCTCCCCCTGGTGCCCCTCGCCCCTCCTTTTCTCCCATGATCAACTCGCCTCTTCTATCAGATTCTTTCTTCTCCAGTCATTTGTCTTTTCTACATCATCTCCCAGGTTCTTACTTCATCCTCCCTCCTCCACACACCTACCCTTTACCTTTCCCATCCACTTGGCTTCACCTATCACCTTCTAATGTCTTCCCCCCACCCCCACCTTTTCATTCTGGCTTTTTTTCCCTCTTTCTTTCCAGTCCTGATGAAGGGTCTCAGCCCAAAACGTCGACTGTTTATTTATTTCCACAGATGCTGGCCTGAAGAAGATTGCACCAGCGAGCAACATGAACAAGGGTGACATCCTTCAGACGGTTCATGAAACTTCTTCTTTTACCTCTTTTCTGTCTGTTTCTTTCAAATGTAGTTCTGCTACAGTTGGAGCCTATGGTCTACATTTTGGTGCCGTGTTTAGGGACTGATTGAGTGATCTGGTGCTTTGCTGTCTCTGAGAGTGTTCCGTGAGGCTTTGAGAGCAGTGTGCAGCCTTGAGGCCGAGAAGTCTGGAGATGGGGTGTAAGGCCATGATCGACTCCATTTCACACCAATCTTACCATTTAAAACACCGAGGAAGATTGAAATCATTGAGGAGAGTGGGTATTCAGTGCCATTGATCAGACCCTTGCTGCTAACTGAGGAAGGTATCTGTGTGTGATGGCTTCTATCTCCCTCTGGCTCGCTGCTCCCAAAGGAAGGCCGCTGCATTTGAATGGTCTCTCTCTCTCTATGCTGTCGGAGGATGGTGCCAGAGCTCTTGGTTTTGGGCAATGTTTAATTGATGCAGTTTGTGGATTGGACTCTGCAGTTCACTTTATGATGGGTTTCTCGTTTCTGGTCACTTATTTTGCTGCTACTTCGGGCGATTTTGAATGGGGGTGGCCTGCAGATAACATACTGAGCTGAACTGAATAAGACTGGACTCTTTTGACTTTGTTCTGTGTTCACTTGTTTTTTTGTTGCTGTTTGTGTGATTTTTTTTTCCCCATGGAGGAGGGGTTTGATGTTTTTCTTTGAGTGGGTTTCATGGTTTTCATTGTTTTGTGGCTGTCTGTGGGTAAAACAAATCTCAGGGTTATATACTGCATACATACTTCGATACTAAATGTACTTTGAACTTTGAACCTGCTGAGTTCCACTAGCATTTGTATGTATGTTGCTCTAGATTTCCAGTATCTGCAGTATCTCTTGAATTTATTTTGTTTTGTTTATGTTAATTGACCTTTCATTGGCTAGAATTTTGATTGATTGCTCTTACCTATGACAAAATAAATCAATTAAACTTTGTGTATGCCCTGCCTTGAGTAGGCAGTTTTATAATAATAGGGCTTTGTGATGTATTTTGAGTAAAGCAATGTATTTTTCCCCCAAGTTGATTTCCCAGGTAGCAGTAAATGAGATGGAGAGAAGAGTCATTTCACTGGAAGATTTAAATCTTTTGTTCTTTTAAATTGCCAGTTTTGTAAAGGAAATTATGCTAGATATATGCAGTGCCTAAGGGATGAAAGTGGATGACAAATGGTCACAAAGATTTTTAATTCCAAAATGCTCTCTAGTCTGGAAGTCAATTTTGTTATAGCCCCATGTACTATTCACTCGTGTTGAAAATAAACTTGAATGTTTTGTATTGTGCATTTGAATAAAACACATTTTTGAAATTAAAATTTGTCAGTAAACTTTCAGCTTTGACTATCCCCCATCAGTGATTCTCATAGTTTTACTGGCTTTTGTCCTTAAAACACTTTCACTCAACCTATGCCACTTACTCCAACAGTGCAATTTTATGGTGAATGATCATTTGGATTGTGGTTTCAATTACATCTTCCAGCAATAAAAATACCATTTAATCAGTTCTTTCTTTACTAATTCCATACCTGTGCTTCCATTCTTTGCCAATTAATGAAAATAGCCAGATCACCTGAGGTTGTTGTCCAGTCCAGTGAGGCTGGCTGACTTGAGCTGTCTTGGTTTATCCTGAAAACACAGTTGTTCTCATTAGCGGCTTCGTGAAGTTGTCTTTAATGTTATTTCAGAAAGTAAATTTGCTTTGAGATCTTCTATGTAATGTTTTGAAGCTGAATTGATCCCCTTAACTGTTGTAGTCATCAAGTTTATGCTCATGCCATACCACTCTCCCTCCGTTACATTTTTATAGATACACTTTATTCACTGTCTACAACACAGGGGAGATCCTAGTGCCTATGCATGCAACTGTACTCCCAAAACGCAAATCTACTGACATTCCTTGAGGCTAATTCTTAAATTCCTTTATCTGTATGCTGTAATGATGTTACTCCTTTCATTTTGTCCCCCGGAGGAAGAGCCAATTCTTTCTTGATTGTTCTCTCCCATCTCTTTCTGAATTATGAGCTGAATAATAATAACGAGCTGAATTATGTTAGCTGGAATGAGCAATCCTGGAGGAAGCCATTGGCCACTATCTACTCCTAGGTAAGTACATGCCACAGTTGTGTGGACTGTACATCTGGGATATACTGAGTGACAGATGCTGATGCATCAGCCAGATATCACCATTGTTGGACTGTATGGCTAAGCCTGGTCATGTTGGGTATTCTCAGCATTCTGCTGGAAAACTTGGCTCTATAATCTAGCGCCAACCAGACTTTAGCAACGGTTTAGCTTTTAATTTGGTTCCCCAAGCAAGGAGGTCAGTTAAGTTATTCACTTTTATTTATAGTATTTTAATATTACTTTTGATTCATTTATATTTTTATAGGTTTTTAAACAATTTACAATTGTTTAATAGCCTTTAAATATTGCTGAGTGACAGTGATATTTACAAACTATGAGGACAAGCCTCCTCCTTTCATTTTCTCTCCTATCAGAGATTTTCAGGACATTTATGCAGAACTAAAGCAATAGAATGCCAAAGGCTGCCTCCCCAATGGAATTGTGCTAAACCTAGGCAGCCACCTTACAGAAACACATTCAGCCAGTTAGGCCTTTGCAATGACATAGGTAAGTGCCAGCAGACTGGGATAGCAAGCAGTAGCATTAATCTAGTTGTGCTCATCTTGTGATATCGCTTTTTTAAAGAATACGTTGCTCTTTGATTCACCAGCAAAGGTATAACCTCCTACCCCCAAGTCACAGTGATGGATAATTGTGAGGAAATGGTCCTCTGGAAGTCCCAGGCTACTTCTTTAATGAGTCTGTAAGTATTCAGGAACTTTGCAACAGAAATGATAAATTTTGAAGCATGAATTCTGAAATAATAATGAGAAATATACATAAGGGGAGACTTTTCCATTATCAGAGTACTTGAAGGCAGAGCAGTATCTTCATATAAATCTATTTCATTTCTTCTTTTATAGATCTAAAAACTGAAATTTGTTTAATGTAAGATTTAAGATTCCTTTTTCTCGGGGTAAACTTTTATGCTTTCCATCAACTTTTCCTACAAAGAACTTGATTTTAATCACTTCATGAACAAGTCTGGGATGGACAGGTGATGGGAGAGAAGTTTCAAGACCTTAGTACAGCTAGAGCATGCCTTACTCACATCGGTCTTGTGTTTTGTGGCATTGTAGCAGGCGCATTTTGGACAGTCATGGGTTCCTTATGTATGTAGGTTTTGAGTTATAAAATTTAGATACAAAAGCAACTTTAATTTCTAGCTATGCAAGTATGTACGGATCAGAGGATTCTGAAACATGGATTAGAAACGTTGAAAATGGAGGAACGGAGCATAGTTATATTTTTAACAGGAGAAAATCTACAGATGCTGAAAAACCAAGCCCCACACACAAAATGCTGGTAGAACTCCGCAGGCCAGGCAGCATCTATGGAAAGATAGATAGATAGATACTTTATTCATCCCCATGGGGAAATTCAACATTTTTTCCAATGTCCCATACACTTGTTGTAGCAAAACTAATTACATACAATACTTAACTCAGTAAAAAATATGATATGCATCTAAATCACTCTCTCAAAAAGCATTAATAATAGCTTTTAAAAAGTTCTTAAGTAGTTTACTTAAATACATTAAATACAATCAACCCCGTCACTTTAACATATCTTACTCCTGGCGGTTGAATTGTAAAGCCTAATGGCATTGGGGAGTATTGACCTCTTCATCCTGTCTGAGGAGGTAACAGTCGATGATTCGGGCAGACACCCTACATCAGGACTGGAAAAAAAGAGGTCAGAGTAAATAAGTGGGGGGGGGGGGGGGGAGAGAGGAGGAGGAAGTAGAAAGTGATAGGTGAAACTGGGAGAGAGGGAGGGTGAAGTAAAGATCTGGGAGGTTGATTGGTGAAAGAGCTAAAGGGCTGGAGAAGAAGGAATCTGATAGGAGAAGACAGAAAACCATAGAAGAAAGGGAAGGGGGAGAAGCACTCGAGGAAGGTGATAGGCAGGTAAGGAGATAAGGTGTGAGCAGGAAACAGGAATGGGGAATGGTGGAGAGGTGGTGGGGGGCAATAACCAAAAGTTCAAGAAATCAAAGTTCATACCATCAGGTTGGAGGCTACCCAGACGGAATATAAGGTGTTGCTTCTCCAACCTGAATGAGGCCTCATCGCAACAGTAGAGGAGACCCTGAACTGACATGTCAGAATGGGAATGGGAAGTAAAAATGAAGTGGGTGGTCACTGGGAGATCCCGCTTTTTGCCAGTGGATGGAGCATAGGTGCTCCAGCGGTCTTGCAATTTACATCGGGTCGCACTGATATACAGGAAGCCACATAGGGAGTACCAGATATAATAGATGACCCTAACACACTCACAGATGAAGTGTCACCTCACTTGGAAACACGGTTTAGCGTCCTGAATGGACAAGGGAGTCATGTAGGGAGCAATCCCTGTAGAAAAGTGAAAAGTGGAGGTGAGGGGGAGGAGGGAAAGATGTACTTGGTAGTGGGATCCCATTGGAGATGGCAGAAGTCACAGAGAATTTTGTGCTGGATGCAGAGGCTGGTGGGGTGGTAGGTGTGGACAAGAGGAACCCTATCCCTGGTGGGGTGGTGGAAGGATGGGGTGAGGGCAGGCATGCATGAAATGGAAGAGATGTGGGTGAGGACAGCATTGATGGTGGAGCAAAGAAAGCCCCTTTGAAAAATGGCATCTCATTAGTTCTGAAATGAAAAGCCTTATCCCGATGTGGTGGAGACTGAGGAACTGAGAAAAGGGATGGCATTTTTACAAGTGACATGATGGGAAGAGGTATAGTGCAGTTAGTTGTGAGAATCTGTCAATACGTTTGGATATGGCCCAAGTGTGGGGATGGAGGGAGAGGGAAAAAGAGACACTGACTGACTGAAGTGGGTCCATAGTTCACAGACTTCAATGGAAATAGGATTTTAATGGAAATAAACAATAAATGTGAGGCTAAACAGGGCAATTAACTAAAACTCTCAAATATAAAACTAGATACCAATACAGCAGTTGAAATGAATAAATATATAATGAATCCCACTAGTCTTCAGTGTCAGTTGACTCAATAGTCCACTTTCAAACACAAGGCTGAAAGCAAGCAGACAGCATAATGTGGCTGTGCTTTGCTCAAGTTTCGACAAGCCCTACAGTGAAAAGAAGGGAGTTAAATACCACCATAATGAAACAATAATTAGCTGAGACATGCATATTCACGAGCACAATTGCCAAATTTACTGCGCTGTGGAGTCCATGGTTGTAACAGGACTCCCCTCCCTAGGCACAGCTCTTGAGGTGCCATAGACCTGTGGCCACTGGAAGTCCCAGATGAGTGACTCGACCAAGATGTCCTTCGCTGGGATCCAAGAATGTTCTTTAGGACCATACCCTTCCTAATCCACAAGGTACTAGACTTTTCCCCAAGGTATTGGAGATGCCAGGAGACACCTCACAATATAGACCAGGGAACCATCTACCAATTGGAGAGGAGGGGGAAGTGGGGTGACTGGGGCATAGTAACTGGCTTGAGTTGGGAAACATGGAACACTGGGTGGATCTTCAGTGATGCTGGTAGACACAATCTATACGAGACCTTGTTGACAGCCTTTTCACTACAAATGGTCCCACATACCACAGAGCCAATTTGCAGCTCTTGACTTTCAGGGGAAGATCCCTTGATGCCAACCTGACCTCTCCTGGCTTGGAAGGTCTCGACTCTTATAGTCCTGGATCAGCTGTTCAGCAGCAGGAACTCCTACATCAATCTTCTGGTCAGGGAAGAGCAGTGGCCGGAATCCTTTCTGGCATTCAAAGGGTAACATACCCATGAAGGACAACTGGAGGTTATTGTAAGCAATCTCTGCCCAAACCAATTGGAAGCTCCAGGACGTGGGTTTGGAAGGGGCAAGGCAGCACAGGGTCAGCTTCAACTCCTGATTCACTCTCTCAGTCCAGCCATTGGATTGGAAGCAAGACGAGAGGCTGGTCATGGCTCCTAGAGAAAAGCAGAAAGCCTTCCAAAAGCAGGAGGTAAACTGTGGCAGTGAAGCCTGAACACATGCTGAACCATGAGGGTGGCAGTCCCACGAGCCGATGGGAGCTTGGGAAGGGCAATGAAGTGGGCAGCCTTGGAGTATTGATCCACAATGACCAAAATGGTAGTGTTTCCATTTGATAGGGGCAGACCAGTGACAAATTCCACCGAGCGTTTGGACCAGGGGCTGTGGGGCACAGGTAATGGACGTAGCAGGGCTCTGACATGATGTTTTGTTCTGAGCACAGGTGGTACAAGCAAAAACAAAGTGGAGGATATCCTGGGACATAGTTAGCCACCAAATTTGTCTCTAATAAACTCCTAGATCCTTTGATAGCCAGCCAGACAGGAGCAGTGACCCTATTCCAACACTTCAGAGTGCACCATGTCAGGGGCAAACAGCCAGTTGGGAGGTTCCCCACCCAGAACTGGGTCCAATTGTTGGGTGGCCCTCATTCTGCCTCTATCCACCAGATCACCAGAGCAGCAATTCACAAGCGAGGAAGAATAGGCTCTGGATCGGCATTATCCTCAGATCTGTTGAATTGCTGGGAGTAAGTGTCAGCCTTGGTATTCTTGCTGCCAGGACGATAGATAGGTGAGGATGAAATTGAACCGTGTGAAAAAGAGGGCCCACCAGGCTTGTTAAGAGTTGAGTCTCTTTGCATCCTGAATGTAGGAGAGGTTTTTGTGATCTGTCTGTACCAAGAGTGGATGCTCTGCCCCCTCCAGCCAGTGTCACCATTCCTCCAGGGCCTTCTTGACAACCAGAAGTTCCTGGTTTCCTACATCATAATTGCACTCAGCCAGAGTCAAATGATGGGAAAGAAAGGCACAAGGCTGCAGCTGGCTATCTGCAGAAGAGCACTGAGAGAGGACAGTTCCAACACTGACATCAGATGCATCCACCTCAACAATGAATGGCCATGATGGGTCTGGGTGTTGCAGCACTAGAGCAATAGTGAAATGTTGCTTTAACTCTGAAAATGCTTGGTCAGCATCACCTGTCCAATGGAATCCTGCCAAGGTCTTCCCGGCAAATGCATTTATGGGAGCTGCGATAGAGCCGAAATTCAAGATGAAGTGACAATAAAAGTTAGCAAACCCCACAAACTTTGACTGTAGATGGTTTGGGTCACTCTGTAACTGCTTGAACTTTACTACAATCCATTTGAACACTGGATGGGTTAGGTATATATGCCAAAACAACACCTGGTCTTTATGGAACCCTAATTTTTTGGGCTTGGTGTGCAAGTTATTTTCAAGGAGCCATCTGAGAACCCTCCAGACATGCTGGATGTGTTCCTGATGAGAGCAGGAATAGATAAAGATGTTGTCTAAATGGACAAAAACAGACTGGTTCAACATGTCAACACATCATTACCTAAGGCCTGGAAAACAGAGGGGGCATTGGCCAGACCAAGGGCATCACATTGTACTTTTAGTGGCCATTAGAGGTGTTGAAAGCTGTCTTCCACTCATCTCCTTCTCTCATACAAGCCAGACAGTAAGCATTGCGCAGATCAACTTTGGAAAAATGGTTGCTCCCTGGAGATGTTCAAACACAGATGCAAACAGGGGAAGAGGGTAGAGGTTCTTCACAGTAATATTCTTCAAGGGCCAATGATAGACATAGGGACGGAGCTTGCCATCTCTATTGCTCACAAAAAAACAACCTGCTCCTGCCGAAAAGGTTGATGTATAGATAAACACCATGGCCAATGCCTCCTTGATGTATTCCTCCATGGCCACTATTTCAGATCAGAGGGGGAAAAGAGCCAGCCCTGGGGAGGACTAGTGCCAGGTAGGAGGTCTACGGCACAATCGTATGGCCAGTGCAGAGGGAGGGAGGTGGCCTTCCTTTTCCTGAAGACCTCAAGAAGATCTGCATATTCAGCCAGAATCCCAGACAGGTCCACATCCTCAGCTGACACAGGAGGGGATTCATAGAACGGAGCTTGATCTGGACCCTGACAGATAGGCAGGCATACCAGTCTTCACTCTTAGAATGTCTTAAGAGTGGGTTGTGTCGGGATAACCGGGGAGACCAAGCACCAATGGTAGTTCAGGTGAATCAACCAGATAGAAAGAGAGTTCTTCACTATGGTTGCCTTTGAGCACAAGTTGGAGGGATTTGGTGGAAATGTGGATCTGGCCCGTGTCCAAAGGTTGTCTGTCCAGGGCCTTGACATAGATCTTTTCTCTTAATTCCTGAGTCAGAACTCCCCATTTTTGAGCTAGAGTGATGCCCATGAGATTCCCACCTGCACCGGAGTTGATAAGCACCTTAAGTCCATGGGTCAATGACACCCTGACAAGGAACCTGCGAGCATAACAGAAATAGGGGAAGTTGTCTGCAGAGGGAACTGATCCATCATGACTCCCCTCCCTGCTGATGGGTATCCTCTTTTACTGAACACTTGGGACATGCTGCCCGGAAATGTCCTGGATCACTACAACAGGGGCAGGAACCTGTTCTCCTACACCACTATTATTCCACCTGAGACAGGCGCATGTGCCCTACTTGCATAGGCCCCTCCATGGACTGGGTGCTGGGTGATGGGGGAAAGGGCGATGAACAATGGTGATCAGATGGTGCAGAGGAAGCTTGAGACATTCTTTCCCTGTGCCACTCGGTTACTCAGTCATCGACTCAAATAGCCAGATGAATCAGGTCATTCAGACTATCCTGCTGATCAGGAACTGCAATATCGTGTCAGGCCCCTGTATTCAGTCCATGGTGGAAGGCAGTGATGAGGATCTCCCATTCTATCCCGTTTCTACAGCAAGTGTGCAGAATTTGTTTGTATAGGCTCTCACTATCCCTCCGCCTTGGTGCAAGTCCGAGTGTTGGTGAGCAGCCTCCTGACCTTGTACCGCAAGGCAAAAAGCCTCCTTAACTCTACAATGAAATGTCGGAATGACTGAGATGTGAAGTATCCTCGCTCCCAAAAAGCATTGAACAGCTGAGGGAAGGTCCATCTACGAGATTGACCGTGCATGCCAGTTTTTGCACTGGCCAGGAATGTCGGAATGTCAGCTCACATTGGATAATAAAATTCCTGTAGCCATCGGGATCACGAGACTATTGGCCTGGTGGTAGAATACTTGGTTCTTGTATGGAAGCGAGAGTGTGGTGGTCCAGAAGCGGGAGTCTGTAATGGTCTGAAAGCAGGAGTCAGTTCTGGACCAGATACCAGGAATGGGAACACTAGTGGCAGAGGTTGTCGGGGTAGCAGAAAAGGGAGGACCGTTCAGATGCTGGGAATGGGACTGACACAGCCAGAGGCTGCTGAATTGCATTGGCTAGCCCACTAGTAGCCGTCAGCTGTTGCGGGCTGTGCACAGTGAGTTTATGGGCGGCGGCCATGACAGAAGAAATCGCAGACACCTGACTCCAACTGACTGTGGTGAGCTGTTTAACAGTTGCTGCCAGAGATGATACCTGTTCCTGTAGATGAGACTGGGCTTGTCGGCACGAGATTATCTACTTCATTGCTTTATTACCTTCACCCAGAACAGATTCAATTGGCTGTAGCTTGTCCTCTACCTGACCAATGAATCTCAGGGTCAAGGTCAGCTGCTGTCTCTCTCTCTGCTGGGTCTGTCTTTGTGTGGTCAAGACTTGTCAATACATTCAGATATGGCCCAGGTGAGGAGAGAGAGAGAGAAACACTAAAACGGGTCAATAGTTCACAGACTTTAACACAAAGAGGATTTTAGGGGTAAAGAAAACAAATGCTAGGCCAAACGGGGCTGTTAGCTAAAACTTTCAAACGGAAAACTAGATGCCAACACCACGACTGAAAGGAATGTCTAAGTATATAACTGATACCGTGAGTCTTCATTGTCAGTTGACCCACTCATCCACTTTCAAAGGGAAGGCTGAATACAAGCAGGCAGCGCAACGTTGCTGTCCTTTACTCAAATCTCGACAAGTGCTACTACGAAAAGAAGGGAGCTAAATACTGCCATAATGAAATAATAATTAGCTAACCCATTCATATTTATGAGAGCAATTGCTGAATTTACTGCATGGCTGAGTTTGTGGTTGTGAGTTTATAAAAGATATATTTAGATAAACTGTCTCCAGAGATAGAGACAGGAAGATCAAGAAGGGGGAAGGAGGTGTCGGAACTAAACCAGGTAAATTTGAGGGCAGAATGGAAGTTGGAGGCAAAGTTGATGATGTTGATGAGCTCAGCATGGCTGCAGGAAGCAGCACCAATGCAGGTGAAGCATAGAAAAATTTGGGGAGCAATACTTGCCAAAAGTTGGGGAGTGAATAGGCTTGAGATGAAAATGAGGTGATTGGGGCCAGGGAACTTGAAGTCATTGAAAAGATCCAGTGCGTGTGAAGTGTCACAACTGTAGGAAGGAGGGGACTGAACCAGGGGTGGATCAGTGATATCTTTGTACATTTAGAGTATTACCTTACTGGTGAGCATGAATGTATTAAGAAAGGCCTCCATCCCCCACCAGAAAGGCTTCAGAAGTTCTCCATTTCTTTCTGGATACCAGACCCAACCAGTTCCTCTCCACCAGCACTTTCCTCCATCTAGCGGAACTGGTCCTCACTCTCAATAATTTCTCCTTCGGCTCCTCCCACTTCCTTCAAACAAAAGGTGTAGCCATGGGCACTCACACAGGTCCCAGCTACACCTGCCTTTTTGTCAGCTACGTGGAACAGTCTATGTTCCAAACCTACACTGGTATCACTCCCCAACATTTCCTACGCTACATCGACAACTGCATTGGTGTTGCTTCTTGCACCCATGCAGAGTTCTTCAACTTCATCATCTTGGCCTCCAACTTCCACTCTGCCTTCAAATTTACCTGGTCCATTTCAGAGACCTCCCTCCCCTTCCTTGATCTCTCAGTCTGAATCTCTGGAGACAGCTTATCTACTATAAATATCTATTATAAACTATCTGACTCTCACAGCAATATGGACTATATCTCCTCCCACACTGTTACTTGTAAAAATGCCATTCCCTTCTCTCAATTCCTCCATCTCTACTGCATCTGCTCTCAGGCCGAGAGAACAAAGGAAATCTCCTCGTTTTTCAAAGAAAGGGCTTTCCTTTCTCCAACATCAACACTGCCCTCAACCGCTTCTCTTCCATTTTGTGCACATCTGCCCTCACCCCATCCTCCCGCCACACAACCAGGGAGAGTGTTCCTCTTGTCCTCATTTACCACCATATCAGCTTCCGCATTCAGCATGTAATTCTCCATAACTTCCACCATCTCGAACGGGATTCCACAGGTATCTTTCCCTATGCGACTCCCTTGTCCATTTGTCCTTCCCCATTGATCTCCCTCCTGACACTTACCCTTGCAAATGGAACAAGTGCTATAGCTGCCCCTGCTCCTTTTCCCTCACTATCATTCAGGGCCCCAAACAGTCCTTCCAGGTGAGGCAACGCTTCACCTGTGAGTCTGTTAGGGTCATCTACTGATTCCAGTGTGGCCTCCTGTATATCGATGAGACCCGACAAAGGTTGGCAGACCGCTTCGCCAAGAACCTATGCTCCATCCACCAGAAAAAGTCCAATTTTCCAGTTTCCACCCATTTTAATTCCTCTTCCCATTCCCATTCCAACATGTCAGTCCACGGACTCCTGTACTGCTGCGATGAGGCCACACTCAAGTTGGAGGAGTAACACGTTTTATTCTGTTTGGGTAGCCTCCAACCTGATGGCATGAACATTGATTTCTCAAATTTCCAGTAATGGCGCCCCCCCCCCCCAATTCCCCATTCCTGTTCCCTTCTCTAACCTTATTTCCTTACCTGCCCATCACCTCCCTCTGGTGCTACTTCCCCTTCCCTTTATTTCTTTCACCAATCAGCTTCCCAGCTCTGTACTTCATCCCTGCCCCCTATCACCTATCAGTTTCACCTATCACCAACTACTTTGTGTTTTTTCTCGTACTTCCCCCACCTTCTTACTCTGACCTCATTTTTTTTTTTCTTTAGTCCTGATGAAGGGTCTCAGCCTGAAACGTCGACTGGTTACTCTTTTCCACAGATGCTGCCTGGCCTGCTGAGTTCCTCCAGCATTTTGTATATTCCAGCATCTGCAGATTTTCTCTTGTTAGAGATTTTCAGTAATTAGTTGGATAGATTTACATGGCAGATATCAGGCCAATAATAGCAGATGTGCAAATAATAGAGGAGAATAAGGAAGGAGGAATCTAATCAACTTCTATAACAAGAAAAAAAACAAGCAAATTATTATGAATATGAGCCACACACACAAAATACCAGAGGAACTCAGCAGGCCAGACAGCATCTCTGGAAGAGAGTAAACAGTCAATGTTTCCTGCCAAGACCCTTCATCAGGACTGGAAATGAAGTAGGAAGGTGGAGGGAGGGGAGGAAGAAGTACATGGTGGCAGGTTATAGGTGAGACTGGGAGAGAGGAAGGGGATGAAATAAAGAGCTGGGAAGTTGATTAGTGAAAGAGATAGAGGGCTGGAGAAGGGGAAATCTGATAGGAGAGGACAGAAGACCATGGAAGGAGCACCACAGAGGGGTGACGGGCAGGTAAGGAGAAAAGATGAGAGAGGGAAACAAGAATGGGGAATGTTGAAGAAGAGGGTGGGGCAATTTCCGGAGGTTTGAGAAATCGATGTTCATCCCATCAGGTTGGAAGCTACCCAAACAGAATATAAAGTGTTGCTGCTTCCACCTCTGTGAGGCCTAATCATGGCAGTAGTAGAGGCCAGAGACTGACATGTTGGGATGGGAAGTAGAATGGAAATGAGACCCCACTTTTTGTGGTGGATGGAGTGAAGGTGGTCAACGAAGTCGTATCCCAACCTACATCAGGTCTCACCAATATACAGGAGACCACACTGGGAGTACAGACACAGTAGATGTCTCTGACAAACTCGCAGGTAGTGTGTTGCCTCACTTGGAAGGACCATTTGGGATCATGAATGGCAGTGAGAGAGAAGTTGTAGGGACAGGTGTGGCACTTGTTCCACTCACAAGGAAAAGTACTAGGAGAGAGAGTTGTGGGGAAGGATGAATAGACAAGGAAATCACAGAGAGTGGTCCCTGTGGAAAGTGGAGAATTGGGTGGAGGTGAAGATACGTTTGGTGGCAGGGTACTATTAAAAATAGTGGAAGTTGAGGAGAATAATGTGTTAGATGCAAGGTACATGGGGTGGTGGGTGAGGGCAAGAGCAACTCTATCCCTGTTCGGGCATCAGGAAGATGAGGTGATCGCAGATAGTGGTGGGAAGATGGGGTGAGACGAGTGGACAAGGGAGTTGCATAGGGAGTGATCCCTGCAGAAAGTGAAAAGTGGTGCGGAAGGAAAGGTGTGCTTTGTAGTGGGATCCTATTGGAGATGGCAGAAATTATAGAGAATTATGCACAGAATGTGATCATCGCCTGTATCCAGTGCTCCTGGTGTGGCCTCCTGTATATGGGTGAGACCTGATGTAGATTGAGCAACCACTTCGTCAAGCACTTTTGCTCTATCTGCCACAAAAAGTGGGATCTCCCGATGACCACCCATTTCGATCCTACTTCCCATTCCAATTCCAACATGTCATTTCATGGCCTCCTCTACTGCCATGATGAGGCCACACTCAGGTTGGAGGAACAGCACTGCATATTCCATCTGGGTAGCCTCCAACCTGATGCAATGAACATTGATTTTTCAAAATTTTGCTATTGTCTCCCCTTCATTCCACATCCCTGTTTCCTTACCTCCTTACATGCCCATCACCTCCCTCTGGTGCTCTTCCCCCTTCCCTTCTTTCCATGGTCTTCTGTCCTCTCCTTTGACAGTCCCCCTTCTCCAGCCCTTTATCTCTTTCACTAATCAACTTCCCAGTTCTTTACTCCACCCCTCCCACTCTCTCGGTTTCACCTGCCGCTTTGTGCTTCTTCCTCCTCTCCTCCCACCTTCTTACTATGACTTCTTCCCTTCCTTTCCAGTCTTGATGAAGGATATCAGACCGAAACATCGACTGTTTACTCTTTTCCATTGATGTGTGTTGCTTTGGATTTCCAGCATCTGCAGATCCTCCCATGCTTGTGGATCTGAGCCAACTAGTTCTCTGGATGTGATACCCTGCTTCCCAGAAAGCAGCTGAAGAGATGATGGATGTTATGTTTTGTAACTTCAAAACATTAAATTAATTCAAAGAAACTCAGGTGTCTGAAAATACGGGTGTAGTTTGAGTTTGCTTTAATCAAGATGCACACGTATCAAGTGGTAGCGTGATGACATACACAATTAACGTTAACCTGTAATTAATCATTTAAATGAACAAAATGCTAAATCAAACAATGTACAGTATTTCAAGATAATACAAATATTATTGAAATACTAAATACACAATGCTCCTCCCTGCTTAGCTATGAACTCCAACCCAATAGAGAATGCATCTAACTACATATATACATAATGCAACTCTGTTTGTCTGGTGAGATGTGGTTGTGTTGAAATCTCGAGTTCTGAGGCCCATGAGTGTTTGTAAGAGTTGACTGAGACTACAGAAGGTGGTTCTGACAGCTCTGGGTATCTTTCTTCTCCTTTTCTCTCTCAGGATCCACTTTGATCCCTTTTTCTTTCTCATACACATTCTTTCCCTCCATCTCTTCCCTCATTTTTCTTCTTCTGAATTGTGCATCTTGATATTTGGAAGGTCCATTTAGTTCACTAGAGTATTATAGACAATAGACAATAGGTGCAGGAGTAGGCCATTCAGCCCTTTGAGCCAGCACCGCCATTCAATGTGATCATGGCTGATCATCCACAGTCAGTACCCTGTTCCTGCCTTCTCCCCATATCCCTTGACTCCGTTTTTTTAATCTTCTGATTGCTCACTTTAAAATCTGATCTCTCCTCTTGTTTTCCTCATTGACACCATCATCTGATGAATCCTCTGTTTTCATATCTCTGTTGATTCCTTTCTGTTTAGCCTTCTATTAATCCAGCTGGGCTTTGCTCTTTGCATCTATATTTACAAGTAGTTTTTTGTCTCCCACTTGGAGTTCATGCAATAACCTTGATGCATACAGAGTAGATTCTGGATCTTTGTACTCACAAAAGTGAACTTTCCTGAACTTTCCTTGAACTCTCTCCCAGCTTAAAACATAACCACATTTCACAAACAATTGTCTACTTGACATATCAAAAGCTTTCTCAGTTATGTTGCCTACTAACACTGCTTTAGACCACTGCTTTTGTCACTTTCACACTTCCTCTAAGCAGCATGGTCCTTCCTTGGTCCAATATGCTTTCCAACCAGAAGCACAGAAGTTGGCACCAACACCTGTTTGTCCTCTGTTGGGTAGTGGTTCATGGTGCCCAGAATGGTGAGAGTTGTGGCATCATCCAGTACCTTTTTGAACACACTTTCAGTTGGTTTCATTGCATGGAATGTGACATGCAATTGGTAGATGGATCTCCAGTCAAGTTGTAGTTGTCTTAGGCAATCACCCCCCCCCCCCCCCACACAATGCTGGTCTTCCTGTTTTTACCATATACAAGCTCAATGTGACTTGTTGGTCATTGTATTTCACAATTATAAATGTCATTCACACAGGAGTTATCTTTTCTCCAGCTTAAGTTCTTAATTGGATATCTATAGGCTTCATTTTGGTACCTTTGAAATATCATTCAAACTTGCTTTGTGGAATGACTGAAACAGCTAAACCAGTGTCCAATTCCATTTTAATTAATTTGCCATTCATTTCTGGTGTAAGCTAAATTGCTTGTCTATTACTAATTTTCACATTGTAATTCTTAAGGCTGCGCAATCCTGTGTCACTCTCATCATTATCAGATTTTTCATTAACAGCATGTAGATTAGTGTTTCTGAAACTGCAACTTGCCTTTTTAGCATTTTCTCTTCCTGGTGTAGACCATTTATTTTTGGCTGTCTGACATGCTCTTTGCATATGTCCTACTTCACTGCATTTTCTGCAAGGTTCACCTTTAAACCTGCATTTACTTAGTGCATATGAGCCCCTTGCCACAATGGTAACACAGTTTGTTTGGCCAGGTTGAATTCTGTTTAGACACTGCAATTTTATTCACGCTCACTTTCATTCTTGGCTGCAACTCAAATGCACCTCTGTCTGCAGTTTCCATTCAAACAGCAATTTCCACTGCTCTTTAAAATGTAAGCT
Organism: Hemitrygon akajei; assembly: GCF_048418815.1. NCBI lineage: Eukaryota > Metazoa > Chordata > Chondrichthyes > Myliobatiformes > Dasyatidae > Hemitrygon > Hemitrygon akajei. The sequence continues at coordinate 50,839,630 of NC_133124.1, read as the reverse complement.
GTGCTTCAGTTAGGAGACATTTTTGAATGCTCTCTTTTAAGATTCCACAAACTAAATGATCTCTTAGTGTATCATTAAGCCAATTACCGAGCTGACAATGCTCTGACAACCTCTTCAATTTAGCCACATGCGCTGAAATGGACTCCCCTTTTTAATTCTGCTATGAAACCTAAAGCATTCTGAAATTAGGAACAGCTCTGGCTCTAAGTATTCCTGCATTACTTTGACAATATCACCAAGCTCATTTCTGCAGGTTTGATTGGAGCACTTAAACTTTGAAACAAACTATATGCCTGTAGCCCCCTGACATGCCTTAGGCTCATTCAACTCACTTCCATCTAGGGGGAGCAGCCTTCGGCCCCACCAAACTGGGTAGTCAGCTTGTGTGAATGCTGTGTGATGTCCCCCACCCCGCCAAATAACAGACAGTACTCCATATGCGATTAAATGATTACACTTTAGAGATCTTACTAGAACTAAATGATTAATAATGATACAGTATATATGAAGGAAAAGAAAATAAAGAAAAGGCGCCAAAACTTATCAAAGTCCAAACCACTTCGTGCACAACCGTTGGAGCTCAATTAACGAAGTCTTCTGACCACCATTCGATCCCCTCAGACCTCGTCGACTCGTAGCTCAGGACCACCCGAAGTGATCAACCAAGCACCCCTGGCGTGTCTGTTTTCATCTCCTCTCCTCACCGAAAACCCTGGCCTCGGACCCCCGCTCAGGGTCCGTTCCGTCGCCAGCTTACAGCATCACGTCCTCTCTCTCTCTCACACCCTCAAGCCGACTCCCCAAAAGCCCGCCAACACTTCTCGCTTAACAGACCCACCAGAAGAATAACCTCGATCCCAATTGGTTAATAAATGAATACAATTCTCTTTGTCAGTAATTTTAACCCAAACAAGCTGCGAGAGAAAGCACTTATCATAACAAAGAAGCATCCCTACTTTTAACAAAACAAAGAAGCCATTTTGATTAACATACACAGTAACAAAAAAAGAAGAAACCCCCCCCCCCCTTACACGCCTTTAAACCAAATGCACTTAGCAACTTTGGTACTCGCTTCCCATTGGCAGTTTCATTTGCTACAAAATACTGTTCCAATAATCCAGTATACATGAGTAATACTGAGTTTGTGTAATCAAACTTGTCAATCTTTCTGATGTAGCCAGCATTTCTGATGTTTTTTCATGATTATTTTTCACCCAGTACTCACTCTTCATAAACCCTGAATTCTTCTGTTTTCTGAGTTTACCTTAAAAAAAATTGGTCATGCTTCCCTGCTAAAGAACATGTGTTGGTTGCTATTGCTTTAAACAGAGCTGTCTTTCCATGTGTTGAGGTACATTTTACTCGCTGATAATCCGGCTCCATTTTACTTTATTTCAAACATCTTGCTGTGCCTAACGGGTTAGTAGCTGTCTCAAGTTCATTTTAAAATACGTTTGTAACTTCAAAACATTAAACTAATTTAAGGAAACTAATGTGAGTTTGAAAATACGGATGTAGTTCGAGTTTACTTTAAGCAAGGTGAGTACGTATCACATGGTAGCATGATGATGTATGCAATAAACATTTTTACATATGGCTTGTGAAAGTGGGAGACTAAATGTAATTGGGAAAGTACTGGGATCCATTAATAAAGAGGTAATAGAAGCACATTTAAAAATGTCAGATAGATTCATTTGACAGCAATGCTTTCTAATTTCCTCTGTACTTGCCATTGTTCATCCCAATACAGGAAAATATGTAAATAGGAACAGGAATAGGTCCCTCAAGCTAGCTCCATGATACAATATGATCATGGCTGATCTAACCCAACCTCAACTCTTCCTCTGGACCAGGACCCATTTGCCCTTATTTTCACAAACATTCAAATTTTTATCTACCTCCATGTTAAATATTTGAAATGATTTAGCCTTCACAACTTTGTGATAAGAAATCCAGAGATTCACCACCCTCTACAAAAAGACATTTCCACACACCATGGTTTAAATAACATGCCCCTGATCTTGTACCTAAGTCCCCATGTTCAAAACTCTCTCACCAGTTAAACCATTTATGTTGTCATTTCCCCTTATGATCTTGTATTTCACCATTTCTCATTCTTATAAACTTTTAAGAATTTAGACCCAAACTGTTTCATATCCTTTGAAAGACTATATCAATGGATTGTGTGTTGGAGAACAACTTTACAGTTCTGTTGCTATTTCTACCATTGATGGGTAGCTCCAAATTCAAGGAAGTTATCTTCTTCAAGATGTGAGCTGATAGCTGTCTTGACAAAATACTAGTTTAAAAGCAAGAGAGACTGACAAATCAAAGTAGCTGAGTGAAGGTGCCAAGATACTGATATGGAAGAGCACAGATGGGCTATTTCAGTGGTGACTGAATAAACAGGAGTGTCTTTGTATGTGGAGTCAAATTCAGAAGCAAAATTATCCATTTAAAGTGAAGAAAGATTACTTTTACTCAAAAGCAGGGGACCTTGCAAAAGTCTCTTGAATCTTTTCTTTAGAACAAATACATGCCGGAAAAAAAGATTATGATGCTATATATTAGGAGCGGAATTTGGTTAGTGTGAAGATAAAATCAAATTTGAAGATGAAGACAACATTTATGCACAAGGTATCTTAGATTTAAGGTAAGTAAAAATCATCAGTTATAGTGAGCAGGATCTTTTTTGGCCATTGCAAATTATTGATGGTACGCAGCTAAATACCTAAGGATAGCCTTGGCCAACCTAAGAGTGGTTGCTTGATCCAGCAGGGCATTGGCTGTGTACTACTTTCCCTAGCTCGTCAAAGGACAGCAGGAGTGGATAATATTCTCTATTAGACAGCAGTGAGCAGGAAAGGTGAAAATAGGAACAGGAGTAGGACCCTCAAGCTAGCTCCACCATTCAATCTACTAATGGCTGATCTAACCCAACGTCAACTCTTCCTCTGTACCAGGCCCCCTTTGCCCTCATTTCTACAATCCTTCAAATATTTTTAGAATTGTGTGGTTTGCCCTATACTCCTCTTTGTTCATTGAGAAGAATACAAAATATGCAGACTGCTTGAGGACATCATTAATAACTTGAAAAATGATAAATCACAGATGCTGAAAATCTGAAATCAAAGTCATACTGTTATGAACCCCGTAACTGGGTGTCTTACCAGCAAAGATAGGAGTAGCCGTTGAAGTCTGATGATACTATTTTTAACAGTGTTTATTAGTAAAAATACACAAAAATAATATCAATGCAAATATATAGATAATATATGTCATCAATACTAAACCTAAAAGTGTGGCTCTAATAATAATCAATAAGAAATAAGCTCTATCGTTGTCTAGGGGATAATGAATTGTCTGATGGAAATATAAAGTTCAGTTCAGTTCATACAGGCTGCAGTCGTCGTTGATCACTGTGTTGCAATTGTTGGAGAGAGAGAGAGAGAAACTTGCCGACTTTCCTTGTACGATCTTGATCCGTATCCGTCCTTTAGCTAGACCGTTCTGTGGAGGGCTCATCACCCAGGCAAGGGTGGACACACACACAAGCCCCCACCGGTCTCGTAGCGGATCTTCTGGTGCGTCTAAGGGGTGTTCCCCAGACCGGACTTTTTATCCCCACTCACGGGGTCTCAGCTGTCAATCAGGTTGGGATGATGCAATCCCTCAACCAGACCACTCTGGCTGCACCCTGAGGGGTTTCAATGAATAGTACAGTACTCAATACACAATTCTTCCTTCAAGAGACAATAGCAGTAATCTCTCTCTTTGTCAATAGGAGACATTCCACCTTGTGTATTCTGGCATTGTCTCTCTCTCAGTTCCTGACATGCGGTGTATCTCTCTGATTTCCTGGGTATCAGACCCGAAATAATAGCGATCTTGCGATTCTCAAAAAGGGGGGGGGGCGGGCATTGGCGATTCTGTACCCTTCTGCCCATCAGAGTTGCTCCTCATTTATAACAATACTCAGTCATTGATTGTTGAATCTTTCCTTCTGATTCTGATAGAATTTATTGTCATACTTCCTCCAGTAGAACTGGCCTAATACAGTCCAGAAACTGTTCTCCTTCAGACAAGAAACTGTGGCTTGCTTAATCCTCAATTAAAATTTTCTTCATCTTCCTCCCTAGACCAAAACTCAATTATTTGTGTCAAGATTAAATTGGTGGTATCCCTGGTTGAAAAGGTTACTTTGTTGGAGCCAGATATCTAAGAGAGCCTTTTCTGATTACATACTTGTTTGAATTGATTAATGTCAAGCTGTCAAAACTTATGTTAGTATGTTCAGTCTTTCAAAAAGCAGACAGTTCAGCGAGAAATTTCCCTTAATTTTGTTTGCTCCAGGTGTTCAAACAATTGCTAATATTCAGTCGGAAAACTGCATCATCTTTCAAAGTTCTCTGTTTTTAATTGCTCTGAAGCTGGAGCCTTTCAGAAACTCTGGCGGCCTTTACTACATTAGTGAGAATGGAGATTAACCCTATGTAAGGGAAGTTATTAATGCTATGAAAATAGAAAAGATTGGAAGCAGTCCAGGTAACAATTGTGCAAAGAGAAATAGAGTGAAAGATGCAAAGAAAAAGAATTTCAGAATGTATATTACATAGTTTATCTGCCATTAAGTGCACCTTTTGAACCTATTTAGGTGCAGGTTCTTCAGCCTGAAGTGTAAATCTTTTCTGCAGATACTGTCTGATCTGCTTTGTGTCCCAGCTTTGATTTCAGATTTTCAGCATCTGTAATTTCTAATTTTTTCAAGTTATGAATGATGTCTTTAAACAGCCTGCATATTTTGTATTCTTTTCAATGAACCCAGAGGAGTACAGAGCAACCACCCAATTCTAAAAACTATTACAGTGTTCCCATATAGACAAGGTAAACTCAATTGACACTTAAAATTTGTGAAGAGGAAGTGATATACATTTAAAATATATTGTGCAGCCAGTGTGTTACACACCCATTCTTTTTGTGAATGCATCGTATCCTAGAAGCCTAATATTAAGCCTCTAATTGTGCAGCAAAGAATAGATATTGGGCATTGCTATTGGCCACATGTAAGATTAAAGCTTCGAGGGTAATGGAGGCAGATTCAGTCACGGCATTAAAAGGGAAAATTAAGAAAAAGGATAACCAAATACAGGGTATGGGCAGAGACCAGGGGAATGGACCTAGCAGGGTCCTTCCATGCTGCAGTCTTTCTTTGATTCTAGGATGTTTGCTGGATTTACTACATGATCCAGGACTGCATTCATTCAAATGAAATGGTAATTCAATAATAACCAAACTGTTAAAATCTCTTTTGCAATTCTGTTTTGGATTTTGTCACCCTGGCCTGATCCAGGTAGAGAGCTTAAGAAAATTCGAACAGGACTAGATGCCACTCTGATAAATTAAGAAATGATTTCCAAGATGGCGGCACGACACAGCTTGCAGCGGCCACTCCAGAGCTGATTATCTGTTATTTGTGAAGTGGGGTGCCGTGCACAATCATAATCGATTGAAAACGGATCTGGGACTCTGCTGGGAAGAACAGGCCCCTAGTCCTCGGGGTCGCGTTGCCGATGGCTGTTGGTGGGGCTTTCTTAATACACTCGGCAGAGGATGGTGCTCAGAGAAGCTGTGCCGGAAGGGATGGTTGTCGGCTCGGAGGTTCGACAGACTCGGTGTTCACTGCGGTCAGGTCACTTTCAGTGTGTGCTGCGTCTGCGAAGCTGGGTTCGACGGAGCTTTCATTGTGTGCTGCGTCTGCGAGGCTGAGTCGGGTGGCACCGTGGAAGTCCATAGCGGGGATATTCCCTTCTGCTGCCGGCGTGGGATGGCGAGTCTGGGGACTTGTGGAAATTGTGTGGTGATTTCTTTTGAACTTACAGTCCTTTAACATCTTTGGACTATTTTTACTGTGCCCATGGTCTTTTTTTTTTAATCAATTATGCTATTGTTTGCACTGTTGTAACTATGTGGTTTTGTGCAGGTCTTGTAGCTTTAGTTTTTGGTCTTGTTTTGTCTGGTGGATTTGGAGCTCCTTTCCGGGGAATGCACTAAGACGGTAGTGCAATATTAATACGCAGCAGCCTCTCTGGACTCTGGATTGGGGATTGCCAAACGTTATGTGGATTTTCTGGTGTAGTCTGTTTTGTCATATGCTTTTGTGATATCATTCTGGAGGAACGTTGTCTCATTTTTTAACTGCATTGCATTTGTGGTTTCTAAATGACAATAAACTGAATCTGAATCTGAAATGAGATTGTGTCTGAAAGCTTTCATTTTTTTCTGAGCTGGATCAGTCACTGGATCAGGATTCCAGAGCAGGTAGAAAATGATGAAGATTTAAACAATTTGGGACCATGCATTTATCTTCTTTATGCTAATCCTGTTCAACATTGCGTATTGAGAGTTGGTTCAATATTAAAGATTACTGTGAGGTGTAATAGAGTTAGTAACATTTAAGCTAGTATCTACAATGCTGACAGGAGAACTCAGGGGTGAAAAATAAAGGTTCAGCACTGTAAAATGAAGTAAACAAACTTATCTCTACTCATAAGGGAGCAAACTGACATCATCTTAAAGTAAATCAATCTCTTGGGGAACAATTATTTTTCTCTTGGGTAGGTTTGGCGCCTTAGCAATCACCATTAACAGATCACTTGCAACACCAGATGAAACAACACATTGGACCTTCGCTACACCACCATCAGGTATGCCTACCGTGCTATTCCACGCCCTCACTTCAGAAAGTCTGATCACCTAGCTGTACTTCTGCTCCCTGAATATAGGCAGAGACTGAAGACTGCAGCACCAGTAGTGAGGACCAATAAGGTTTGGACAAGGGAAGCACAGGAGCGCCTACAGGACTGCTTTGAATCAGTGGACTAGATTGTATTCAGGGATTCATCTTTGAATCTGGATGAGTATGCTGCAGTTGTTACTGACTTCATTAAAACCTGTGTGGTTGAGTGTGTGCCTACAAATTCTTACTGTTCATTCCCAAACCAAAAGCCATGGATGAATCAGGAGGTACGTCATCTGCTGAAGGCTAGATCAAGTCTGGCAACCCAGGCTTGTACCAGAAAACCATTGCGGAGGGCTATTTCAAAGGTGAAGAGACAATTTCAAATGAGGCTGGAAGCGATAAAAGATGCATGACAACTCTGACAGAGTCTGCAAGACATTACTTCCTACAAAGCAAAACCCAATAGTATGAATGGCAGCGATGCTTCACTACCAGATGAACTCAGTGCCTTCAATGCACACTTTGAAAGGGACAACACAACTACAGCTGTGAAGATCTCTGCTGCACCTGATGACCCTGTGATCTCTGTGTCTGAGGCCAATGCTAGACTATCTTTAAAGAGAGTGAACCCTCGTAATGCAGAAGGTCCCGATGGAATACCTGGCATGGCTCTGAAAATCTGTTTCAACCAGCTAGTGGGAGTATTCAAGGACATTTTCAACCTCTCACTGCTACGGGTAGAAGTTCCCACTAGCTTCAAAAAGGCAGCAATTTTCCAGTGCCTAAGAAGAATAATATCGGCTGCCTTCATGACTATCGCCCAGTAGTACTCACATCGGCAGCAATGAAATGCTTTGAGAGGTTGATTATGACTAGACTGAACTCCTGCCTCAGCAAGGACCTGGACCCATTGCAATTTGATTATCGCCACAATAGGTCAACGGCAGATGCAATCTCAATGGCTCTCCACACAGCTTTAGACCACCTAGACAACACAAACACCTATGTCAGGATGCTGTTCATTAACTATAGCTCAGCATTTGATACCATTATTCCCACAATCCTGATTGAGAGGTTGCAGAACCTGGACCTCTGTACCTCCCTCTGCAATTGGATCCTCGACTTCCTAACCGGAAAACCACAGTCTGTGCAGATTGGTGATAACATATCCTCCTCGCTGACCATCAACACTAGCGCACCTCAGGGGTGTGTGTTTAGCCCACTGCTCTACTCTCTGTATACACGTGACTGTGTGGCTAGGCATAGCTCAAATACTACCAATAAATTTGCTGACATTGTTGGTAGAATTTCAGGTGGTGACAAGAGGACGTACAGGAGTGAAATATGCCAACTGGTGGAATGGTGCCGCAGCAACAACCTGGCACTCAACGTCAGTAAGACGAAAGAGCTGATTGTGGACTTCAGGAAGGGTAAGACGAAGGAGCACATACCAATCCTCATAGAGGGATCAGAAATGGAGAGAGTGAGCAGCTTCAAGTTCCTTGATGTCAAGATCTCTGAGGATTGAACCTGGTCCCAATATATTGATGTAGTCATAAAGAAGGCAAGACAGCGGCTATACTTTATTACGAGTTTGAAGAGATTTGGCATGTCATCAAATACACTCCAAGACTTCTATAGTTGTACCATGGAGAGCATTCTGACAGACTGCATCATTGTCTGGTATGGAGGGACTACTGCACAGGACCAGAAGGAGCTGTAAATCTAGTCATTTCCAACTTGGGCACTAGCCTACAAAGTACTCAGGAGATCTTTAGGGAGCAGTGTCTCAGAAAGGCAGCGTCCATTATTAAGGACCTCCAAAACCCAGGGCATGCCCTTTTCGCAGTGTTACCATCAGGTAGGAGATACAGAAGCCTGAAGGCACACATTCAGTGATTCAGGAACAGCTTCTTTCCCTCTGCTATCCGATTCCTAAATGGACATTGAAGCTCACTTTTTTTTAATATACAGTATTTCTGTTTTTTGCACATTTTAAAAAATCTATTTAATGCATGTAATTGATTTACTTGTTTATTTATTATTATGTTTTACTTTATTATTTGTTTTCTCTCTCTCTGCTAGATTAGGTATTGCATTGAACTACTGCTAAGTTAACAAATATCACGTCACATGCTGGTGATAATAAACCTGTTCTGATTCTGAGTCAACCTACTGCAGAATTCTTCCTTGCTTTCAACTGGACCCAGGAGAAGTGTTTACCAACCATCCAAGTATCAGCCTAATATGATCACTTCACCTCCTACTTCTTTGTCACGTGTAGCTTCTTCCATTTACCTTCTGCCTCAAGTGTTTAGTGAATATTTCATTTTCTTTTTTTCAGTCCTGTCACTAATGCACATTTTGTGATTGCCTTCATGGAAGAAGACGTTGAAAATCTCCCAGAATTTGTGGAAGATCTAGGATGAATGACCATCTCAAAGGAATCAGTGTTACTAAGGAAGGTAATAGTTTGAGTAATTAGTGGGACTAAATCAGATCATCTGCCCTCACTGTGCATATGTACACAACTATGCAGCGAGCTAAACAACTTCTCAAAATTACCTCAGATGGAAGCTTCAGAGTTTCTAATGAGACCTCTTTACCGTGAAACAGCAGAACGTTAAGTAGAATACATATTAAATTCAATATAGAAATGCCACGCGCGCAAATATACTACACTATTGATTATTCTCACAACCGATGTTAGCCAAAGTAGTACTCATGCAATACTCCATAATTATGCAGAGTAAACAAGAGTAAACTCATGGCACATTGACAAACAAATAGAATACAAACAGAATACTTCCTTCAAAATATATCTACTAAATGCTTACCAAAATTACCAAACTCCTAAAACTCACAGATAACGCTGTTTTAAGAACAAATAAAGATTGGATGGAGATGACTGCCTTCTACCATGCGCTCTGCTTCAAATACAGTAAAAGCTAACCCGTGGAGGAAATGATACAAAAAACAGCTAATGTATAGGAAGTGATGTTCATGCAAAATTAACTACACCTTTAGAGTCCAGAACATTAGGTTTTTGATTAAGGTAACTGTCGATACAGTGGATGTACTAGTTATAATATTCCAAAGGTGCATTGACTCTAGAAAGTATTCTAGTATTCGGGTATTTTGGGAAATGAGACAGCAGATAAGCTGGCAAAAGCAGCAGTCAAAAAAGGATCTGTAGAGGTCAATATTAAACTATCAAAATCAGTGGGGAAGAGCATAGTGTGGAGAAGGATAAATCAACAGTGGCAGCAGCATTGGGATAGAGCAATAAAAGGAAGACATTTACATTCAATTCAGAACAGAGTAGATATGGGAAGGAGTAAGGGAGTAAAGCGGAAGGAGCAAGTAATTATAAGTAGACTGAGAATTGGGCACAGCAACCTTAATGGTACTCTGGCCATCATAAATAAACATCCGACAGGTTTTTGTGATCTATGTCAGGAGACTGAAACAGTAGAGCATATCCTTATTTCATGCAGGAAATTTGCACAGGAAAGACAACAAATGCTACAACAATTATGCAAAATAGGACTGGTAGAGAACAGTGTTAAAGGTTTATTGGAATGTGGGGAGAGTGATCATGGGAGGAAATGGTTGTTTAGTTTTTTAAGGGTGACAGGACTAGAAAGACGACTTTAGGCAGTCAAGTGAATGGACAATGAGGGACAGTAAATCCTGAAGATGGCAGTAATGCAACAGTGTGGATGCCAACTGCCGTAAAAACTCAAGGAAGAAGAAGATTCTAGAAGGTTTTCTCTTTGGGAGAGAAAAAAAGAATAGACATTGGTATCCTTCTACATGAATCACTAAACATTAAGATGCAGGTGAAACAAGTAATTAGAAATGAGAATGCTATACTGGCTTTTATTGCAAGAGAATTTGCGTTGAACAGCTAAGATGTTTTGCTCCAGTTATAAAGGGACCCAGTGTGCAACATCTGGATATTATGTTCATGTCTTGTCTCCTTGCCCAGAGTAAGTGGTTCCAATAAGGCTTCAGAGAAACTTCACCAGAATGATTCCTCAGATGGCAGGTGTGGCATATAAAGAGAAATTAAGCAGGCTGGCATTATCCACTTAAGTAGAATAAAATGTATTTACACTGAAACATACAAAGTTCCTATAGCATTTGACAAGGCAGAGGGGGAATTAATATTTTCTCTAGCTGATGCACTATTTTGAAATTCTCAAAGTAAGGCATTGGTCACTGTACAAAAAAAATCATGATCTGAGTTTGTAATTCTCTGCCAAACTAGCTTCTGGAGGGTGAATTGCTGACTACATTAAAAAACAAGAGATAGATTTTTAGTTGTTAAAAAAAATGCATGTGATATGAGCTAATAGGGGAAAGTGATGCTGAGGTAAAAGATCAGGGATCTTTTTTGTTTCAGATTACGTATCTACATTTGTCATTCTGTCTCCTCAGATCCTGCCTAACCATTGAGTTCCTCTAGCAAACTTGTTTCTTTGCAAAAGATTAGTGATGGCATTTTTTAATATTCTGTTTATTCCTTATTATAATATATATTTATTTTATGTATTTCATTATACTGCTGCTGGAAAACAATAAATCAAGATCAAGATTGTTTAATATCATTTCCTGTTCACAAGTGTAAAGAAGAATGAAATAATTGTTACTCCAGATCTGATGCAGCACATACAGTACTGTGCAAAGAGTTAGGCACGTATATGTAGCCAGAGTGCCTAAGACTTCTGCATAGTACTGTTGTGTTTTTATGTATTGCACTGTGCTGCAAGCACAAAAAAATAACAAATTTCATGACATACATGAGTGATGATAAACCTGATTCTGATAATGTGGACTGAAAGTGGGAAGGAGACAGGGAAAGGGGAATCATGGTTAGGGAAAGGGAGACAGGAAGCACCAGAGAGACATAAACAATTGTTTGGAATCAATTAACCTTGCCTGGTGTTTCAGGGCTGCGTGTGTATGCACCCGTGCCATACCCCGCCCCAGTACTCCTTCTCTGCCGGCTGTCCCACCCCCCATCTGCGGTGCTCCACCCTCGCCATTCCAAACCTCCTTTGCACCCACCAGATTTATAAACTCACTCTACGATTCACATTGACAAATACAATACTGTGCGAAACACACAAAGATAAAGAACACAAACACAATAATAAAAAACACAGTAAAAATAAATACATAGCTTATATACATTGATTGGTTATTGTACATACAGTGACATTAGGTACAGGAGTGTCTGCACATAAGGTGATTCATGATATATGTCAGTGATAATAAACCTGATTCTGATTGTGAATGGTGGAATACTTAGCATGTCATTCCCTTTCTGTGAGAAGGAAATGTCAGAAATAGGAAAGAGACTGAAGAGGCTTATAAAACTTCAGAGGGAATTGATATCTCCGAAAGGCAAAACCATAGTAACCAACGGGGTAAGCTTTAAACAAGATAGTGGAGAGAAGAGTAGATCTTGTGAGGAAAGTGTGTGTGTGGTAGGTGGCTGGAAACAGATGGGAGAGGGGACAAAACTGGATGATGGGTGGTGTAGTGGTTAGAAAATGATGAAAGTCGGAGGACCTAAGTGGATTGGAAGGAGAGTAGAGAGAACATGGGGTACAAGTAACTGAATTTTGAACATTCAATATTCATACCAATAGACCACCCAGGTGGAATATGAGGTGTTGGGAGCTCATATGGCCATTCCAGATTGTGAGTAGGTGCTCTGTGAACCGGTAACATAGTTCATGCTTGGTCTCACAAATGTAGAGGAAGCCACATTGAGAGTATAGAATGTCCTAGACCGGGTTGGAGGAGGTGCTGAGGTATCTTTTCCTCAATGGGAAAAGCTGTTCTATTTTATGTTTCCAACCTCCACCTCCTGCTTCTGTTCCGAGAACATAACTCAGCCCTGATATCCTGCCTTCCCATTCAGTTATTGATGACCCTCTCAGCCATGGCTTTCTTCATTCTCCCATTCCCCATCCTCTTCCCCACCATCCCAGCTCCCGATCCTCTCATCATTCCCCCACTCTCTATGTTTGTTCACTGGAATGTTTTGAAGATTTAATAGATGTCGGTAACTAGGAAATACAATACACAGAAGGCAGTTGATAGCATGTCATATAACAGTTTACATTGTAGGAGATAGCATGAATGGATGGAAGAGTGACTGACTTTTAGGGAACAGGGAGTACACATAATGGGTCTTTTTCTGGTTTGCCAGTTGTAACCAGTGTTGTGCTGAGGGACTGGCGCTACCTTTTACTCCATTTCTAACAATTGCATGTAAATAATTTAGATGAAGGCACAGAAGATAAGATTGATAAATTTGCTTTTAACATAAAAATAGAAAGGAAGATACATTGTGAAGAGGATATAAGAATAAATTCATGACAGAAAATTGATGTGCTGCAGTATCACATTTTGTCATTGGATGTGCTGTCAAAGTACCAAGCAAGTTTCAGCCATTCTTTTTCTCCATTTGGTGTTGTAATATTTTCCCCAACATTAACAGTCAATGCGCAATAGGAATTGTGCTGTTCTGCAGCCCAACGTAGGAAGCGTATTTGAGAGTGACAACTGACTAGAAAAGGAAAAAGTTGAAGAGCAACGTAACATATATTTCCCTGTATCTTCATAGTTAAGTAGTTGGTTTAAAGTTCAATGCTCAAAGTTCAAGCAAATTTAATCAATTTGGGTAAAATAACATGACTGCATCTGTAAGTCATCATATTCTACATGAAAGGGTAACTGGAAAGCAAAGGATTTTTTTTACAATTTTGATGTCTTTTCTATTCTGATGTCAAAGGTTATGGTGAGAAGGCCGGGGAATGGGACTAAAGGGGAGATTGGATCAGCTCATGATGAAATGGTGGAGCAGACTCGATGGGCCGAATGGCTGACTTCTGCTCCTTTGTCTTATGGTCATGATAAAACCTTCTTCCATGTATCACAACTTAAAAAATAATGTTTTTTTTCAAATTTCTTAAATTTAATGATGCTGTAATATTCTGGAAGGCCAAAATACTTCTAACTAATTATCTGCAAAATAGTGTGCTCTACAATTTAGTTTTAACCCCTGATCAAACATTGAACAGACATGTTACTGTGCAGCTGATTACTTATAAAAGAAAAGTATTTCGTGTTTCCTCCAATAGTTTCATGCACTTTGCAAAATGGTTGGCACCGTGTAGCCTGAAATATTTATTTCTAAACGCCAATAATACTTTCAGTTGATAATAACCTTCTAAATCAATTGTAGAATGAATGGGCCTAGCATATTTGTCCTTCACTTTTAGAAATATCTATGAATTAAAAGATGCTGCACTCCTCAAAGATATTGTTAAATAATTGCATTGTCATGATTGGTTCTGACTAACCATAGCACAGCCACATTGCCTGTGGAGATGCCAGGCTTAAATAAACAAATTAACATCCTTTCTTAATCATGCACAGTGAAGGAAAGATCTGAATTACTGTTTCAAAGTATTGTAGCAGACTGGGCAATTGGTGTTTGTGGTTGGAGGAGGTTACATCCATCCTTCACAATAATAATTGATTGGCTGCGTGGTACATCGCACAAACGTACTGCCGGTACAGAATGTTCCCATATTGCAATGATTTTTAGCTATACATGATGTAATTAAACTGCAGTGCCGTAAAACCAATGATTGCTCTAATAGAATTGGAATAGATTTAAAAGAAAGATTGCTGCTTCTAATAATTCTGCACTAGATAATTATTTTGGCTTTTATTCTCTTGAAGAACATTGACTACAGCCTGTGATCTTTCCTTGGGAATTTACCCTTGTATTAAACTGGCTGTTTAGTCAGGGTCACATCAAAGAGCATACATGAGCACTAAGCTGCTGTGGTAAGTCTAGTCAATATTCAGTAAGCTACCTGTGCTAGGGACAGTGTGGGAGTAGAGTCTGCTCATTCAAATGATTGTTTGTTCATCCTTGGCTTGTATGAATGAGAGAACTCTAAAATGGCACTTTATCTCACAAGCAGTTGAACGCTTCAGTGCTCTATTCACAATATATATCTATTCACAAATCTTGTGATAATGATGCACCCATAGCTAACAGTGGATTCTGTCCAACATCCAAACTTGGGCTGACAATTGGCACATCACTTCTGTCCCAGATAATGACCATCCCCATCAAACCCTGAGTCTTTGGATCACGGTATGATTTCTGATGATAACTGCAAATCTTACATGGCTGAAAGTCTTGTCAATGACAGAAAGAGGAAGGGCTGTATCATAAGCACAGGAAACTGGAAGCTGAAATACAAGTAATGAGCATGAAGCTAGATTAGATTAGGAAAGTGTGAAATCAGAGAAGTGAGAGGGGAGAAAGTCACGAAACTTCAGTACAAGTGGTTTTAATCAAAAGATGTGAAAGCCTCTCTTTTGATAATGCAAAAGAAGAGATTGAGACAAAGAAATTTGAAGAGGCAGTTACTTGGAGAAAAGAGAAATCTAGAGTTGCTCTTAGCTGCATATATGATTATTTTGAAAGAGTTGAGGGAAGCAAAGCAAATTATCCATAAGGGAAAAAAATAAATATGCAGATTGGGAGAAGTGCTTAGGCCCTGCTCATCCTGGAGACCAATGGATATTTCCGTGAGTCTGTAAAAGACAGTCTCTTGGAAAAGAAAGTACTTAAAGAAACACAAGAAGGTTGAAATGAGCAGAGACTTCACAGAGACTTACATCTACCCTCATCCCACCTTTCCACTGCCACACCAGGGAAAGGATTCCTTTTGTTCTCATCTACCACCCAATTAGTCTCCACATCCAGAACGTAATTCTCTGAAACTTTCACCATCACCAATAGGATTCCTCCCCCCTCCCCCAACCCCAGCAACCTCCACAAGGATTGCTCTGGAAGCAACTCCCTTGTCTCCTTGTCCCTCCCCACTGATCTTCTCCTGGTACTTATCCTTGCAAGCAGAACAAGTGCTACACCTGCCCCTATACCTCCCTCACTACCAGTCAAGGCCCCAAACAGTCCTTCCAGGTGAGCTGAGTCTGTTGGGGTCATCTGTATCCAATGCTCCCGGTGTGGTCTCCCGTATATTAGTGAGACCTGACGTAGATTGGGAGACCACTTCACCGAGCACCTTTGCTCCATCCACTAGAAAACGGAATTTCCCAGTGGCCACCCATTTCATTTCTACCTCCTGTTCCCATTCTGACATGTCAGTCCATGTCCTCCTCTACCGCAACTCAGGTTGGTGGAGCAACACCTTAAATTCCATCTGGGCAGCTTCCAACCTGATGTCATGAACACCAACTTCTGGTAATTGTCCCCCTTTCACCATTCCCCAATCCTGTTTCCCTCTTTCACATTATTTCCTTACCTGCCCATCAACTCCCTCTGGTGCTCCTTCCCTTTCTCTTTCTTCCATGGTCTTCTGTCCTCTCTTATCAGATTCCCTCTGCTCCAGCCCTTTATCTCTTTCTTCAATCAACTTCCCAGCTCTTTACTTCACCCCCTCCCCCTCTCCCAGTTTCTCAGTTGCCACCTTATACTATTTCCTGCCCTCCCCCCACCTTTTTCTAACTTCTCCTCTTCCTTTGCATCCCTGATAAAGGGTGTTGACCCGAAATGTCGACTGTTTACTCTTTTCCATAGATGCTGCCTGGCCTGCTGAGTTCCTCCAGCATTTGCTGTGTGTTGAAATGAGCAGAATTGTGTTAATGTGGAGAGGAGATTGCAATTGAATTTTGAGGTAAGAGTGTGGAGGTGGATGATGTGATTAGGGGAGGAGAATATGTATGATTAGGAAGTTAACGTAAGCAGAAATTGATCTATGGATGATCAAGGATGAATGCTGAGCCCATACCAATCACTTGAAAATTTGTCATAGGAGGATGATGGAGCCAGTATGAAGGAAAAGACTGAAAATTTCACATCTAAAACTTGATTTTGAAGTTATGTGTATACAGTTTTGTGATCAATGCAATGATAGTTGATGATTAGTTGACTAGTGCCCTGAAGAGTCAAGATGCAGAAGTATCCACTACCACCAGCAATTCCTTCTGAAGGTTAGTGAAGCTCAATTTGGGTGAACTTCTCAGAATTTTTCTGTCTGCTTCATTTCATTTCTAAAGACCTGACCAGCAGGCTCATTGAAAGTCTTTCCTCTTTGTTCTCTGTTTCCTTACAGTAGATATTTTTGAGGCACTCTGTTTACAACTGTAAATCCTGCAATATAATTTTCTTCTTCATGCTCCTTTGAGCAATTTAAAGGCCTTTTAACAAAGGTTTGTCCTGATGATAGATTTATCCTCATTCCTTCCTAAATACTTTCACTTCAGCACAATGCTCTCACATTAATGGAAATTCACATTCTGATGCTCCAGTGGCTTTCCAGAACAACTAACCTTGTATATGATGCCTTCTTGCAATAATGGTAGAAGTTCACATTAGGGGTGTGACAGAAGGAAAAATAGTCTTCAGATTATTAGCTCAAGCTCCTAAACTTTCTGTAACTTATTCTCTAATTTTTTGTTCCTATCTGTCTATTACTTTCCCTACATTGTTAACATTTTCAGATCTCACTGATTCTGCATACACAGTCTTGTGTGGTCCCACAACTGAAACACTCCTTGTGGCATTACTACCTCTGCTTCTACTACCCTTTCTCCTCACTTTATGAGAGCTCATTAGATGGAGCAAGTTTACCTTATATAAGCTCTCATCTGCCTAGCAGAACTTAACTTTTGATTGCTCTCACTTCCTGCTGTTAAAAAGGTGTAGCCTTGTGCACGCACATGGATCACAGCCAAGCCTGTCTTTTCACTGGTGATGTGGAGCAGTTTTTGTTCCAAACCTGTTTCTCAACTCTTTCTCACTCGGCAATATCAATGCCAATTTTGGTTCTATCTCCTGCAGCCACATGGAATTAATCAAATTTATCATCTTTAGTATGATATTTTCCTCCTCACCTTTGCTGCTTTCTGCAGCAACCACTCTCACTGTGTCTTCCTGGTTTGCTCATCAATAACCACTTACCCACCTCTCCATTCTCTGGCACTTACACCTGAAGAGCCTCCACTCTCGCCACCATTGAAAAACTAAATAGTTCTTTTAGGGGAGGCAGAGATTCTCATGCACCTCCTCCAACCCCATCGACTGCAGTTGATGCTTTCGATGTGCTCTCCTCTATGTCGGCAACTTTGGTATAGACCGGGCAACCCTAAAACTGCCCTCAATCCTTCTTGAGATCCTGGTTGCATGCCATTTAAACTCCTGTTCCCATTCACACATCAGCTTGTCTAAACTCAGCCTTTTGCATATTGAGGTCAGATGCAAGATTGAAGAGCAACACCACACATTCTGCCTGAGCAGTCAGCAACCTAATGGAATGAACATTGACTTTACCAATTTCAGATCACTCCCCCCGCTCCTTTTTTCTCCTTCCAATTTATCCAGATTCTCCCAACCACCCACCCACCTACCCCTCGACCCCTGGAACCTCCTGTCACCTCGGACTTCAACTGCAACACAGAGTCTTGCCATCTTCAGAAGTTTTCTGATGACTCTGCCATAGTTGGATGCATCAGCAAGGGAGATGAGGCTGAGTACAGGGCTATGGTGGGAAACTTTGTCATGGTGCGAGCAGAATCATCTGCAGCTTAATGTGAAAAAGACTAAGGAGCTGGTGGTGGACCTGAGGAGGGCTAAGGCACCGGTGACTCCTGTTTCCATCCAAGGGGTCAGTGTGGACATAGTGGAGGATTACAAATACCTGGGGATACGAATAGACAACAAACTGGACTAGTCAAAGAACACTAAGGCTGTTCACAAGAAGGGTCAGAGCCGTCTCTATTTCCTGAGGAGACTGAGGTCCTTTAACATCTGCCAGACGATGCTGAGGATGTTCTACGAGGCTGTGGTGGCCAGTGCTATCATGTTTGCTGTTATGTGCTGGGGCAGTAGGCTGAGGGTAGCAGACACCAACAGAATCAACAATCTCATTCGTAAGGCCAGTGATGTTGTGAGGGTGGAACTGGACTCTCTGACGGTGGTGTCTGTAAAGAGGATGCTGTCCAAGTTACATGCCATTTTGGACAATGACTCCTATCCACTCCATAATGTACTGGTTAGGCACAGGAGTACATTCAGCCAGAGACTCATTCCACCGAGATGTAACACTGAGCGTCATAGGAAGTCATTCCTACCTATGGCCATCAAACTTTACAACTCCTCCCTCAGAGTGTCAGACACCCTGAGCCAATAGGCTGGTCCTGGACTTATTTCCACTTGGTATGATTAACATTATTATTTAATTATTTATGGTTTTATACTGCTGTAGTTCTTCACTATTCTTGGTTGGTGCGGCTGTAACGAAACCCAGTTTCCCTCGGGATCAATAAAGTATGTCTGTCTGTCTGTCTTTACATTCTCCTCTCTCCCACACTGTTTCCATCTGCCTACCACCCACTGACTCTCCTATTGACCATTAACTCTCCCTTAGCTAATTTTACTTTTCACATAAAAACATAGAAAACCTACAGCACAATACAGGCCCTTTAGCCCACAATGCTGTGCTGAAAATGAACTTATTTTAGCAATTACCTAGGGTTACCCATAGCCCTCTATTTTTATAAGCTCCATGTACCTATCCAGGAGTCTCTTAAAAGACCCTATCGTATCCGCCTCCACCACTGTCACTGGCAGCCCATTCCATGCAGTCATCACTCTGCGTAAAAAAACTTACCCCTGACATCTCCTCTGTACCTACTTCCAAGCACCTTATAACTGCGCCCTCTAGTGTTAGCCATTTCAGCCCTGGGAAAAGGCCTCTGACTATCCACACGATCAATGCCTCTCATCATCTATACATCTCTATCAGGTCACCTCTCATCCTCTGTCACTCGAAGGAGAAAAGGCTGAGCTCACTCAACCTATTCTCATAAGGCATGATCCTCAATCCAGGCAACATCCTTGTAAATCTTCTCTGCACCCTTTCTATAGTTTCCACATCCTTCCTGTAGGCGGGTGACCAGAACTGAACACAGTACTCCAAGTGAGGTCTGACCAGAGTCCTATATAGCTGTAACATTATCTCTCAGCTCTTCAACTCAATCTCACGGTAGATGAAGGCAAATGAACAGTATGCCTTCTTACCCCTGAGTCAACCTGCGCAGCAGCTTTGAGTGTCCCATGGACTTGGACCCCAAGATCCCTCTGATCTTCCACACTGCCAAGTGTCTTACCATTAATACTATATTCTGCCATCATATTTGACCTACCAAAATGAACCACCTCACACTCATCTGGGTTGAACTCCAAGTGCCACTTCCCAGCCCAGCTTTACATCCTATCGATGTCCTGCTGTAACCTCTGGCATCCCTCCACATTATCCACAACACCCCCAACCTTTGTGTCATTAGCAAATTTACTAATCCATCCTCTGCTTCCTCATCCAGGTCATTTATAAAAATCACGAAGACAAGGGGTCCCAGAACAGATCCCTGAGGCACACCACCGATCGCTCACCTCCATGCAGAATTTGACCTGTCTACAACCACGCTTTGCCTTCTGTGGGCAAGCCAATTCTGGATCCACAAAGCAGTGTCTCCTTGGATCCCATGCCTCCTTACTTTCTCAATAAGCCTTGCATGGGGTACCTTATCAAATGCCTTGCTGAAATCCATATACACTACAACTACTACCCTACCTTTATCAATGTGTTTAGTCACATCCTCAAAAATTTTAATCAGGTTCGTAAGGCACGACCTGCCATTCACAAAGCCATGCTAACAATTCCTAATCATATTATGTCTCTCCAAATCTTCATAAATCCTGCCTCTCAGGATCTTCTCCATCAACTTACCAACCACTGAAGTTCGACTCACTGGCCTATTATTTCCTGGGCTTTCTTGAATAAGGGAACAACACCTACAACCCTCCAATCCTCCAGAGCCTCTCCTGTCCCCATTGATGATGCAAAGGTCATTGCAGAGGCTCAGCAATCATCTCCCTCACCTCCCACAGTAGCCTGAGGTACATCTCGTCCGGTCCCAGTGACTTATCCAACTTGATGCTTTCCAAAAGCTCCAGTACATCCTCTTTCTTAATGTCTATATGTTCTATATGCTGATAGTCATCCCTATGATCATCAAGATCCTTTTCCATAGTGAATACTGAAGCAAAGCATTCATTATGTACCTCTGCTATTTCCTCGGGTTCCGTACACACTTTTCCACTGTCACATTTGATCGGTCCTATTTTCTCACGTCTTATCCTCTTGTAGAATGCCTTGGGGTTTTCCTTAATTCTGCACACCAAGACCTTCTCGTGGCCCTTACTGGATCTCCTAGCTGCTAGCTTTATAGCCTTCTAGATCTCTATCATTACCTAGTTTTTTGAACCTTTCATTAGCTTTTCTTCCTTTCTTGACGAGATTTTTAACAACCTTTGTACACCACGGTTCCTGTACCCTGCCATCCTTTCCCTGTCTCATTAGAACATACCTATGCAGAACGCCACGCAAATATCCTTACTTATCAGATTCCAGCCAAAGGATTTCAGCCTGAAACGTCAACTGTGCTCTTTTCCTAGATGTTGCCTGGCCAGCTGAGTTCCTCCAGCATTTTATGTGTGTTGCTCGGATTTCCAGCATCTGCAGATTTTCTCTTGTTTGAGATTCCAGCTTTTCAATAGGTTCCAGTGGGTATTATATCAGAGAAATATGTACAATATACATCCTTAAATTCTTTTTCTTTGCAAGTGTCCACAAAAACAGAAGAGTGCCCCAAAGAATGAATGACAATTAAATGTTAGAACCCCCATAACCCACCCCCCCCCCGGCTCTCCCCTCTCACTCACAAGCAGCAGCATGGCAACAACCACCCCTCCCCCACCAGCAAAAAGGCATCGGTGCCCCCCACCGAGCACTCAAGCGAGCAGCAAAGCATCAATAAAGACACAGAGTTGCAATACCCCAAGGACTGCTCGTCCACCTGGTATTTGACATATCACAGGCTCTCTCTCTCCCTCGTAAAGAAAAAAGAGGTGTCCCTGTTTCATAGCAAGAGAGTGACATAACAAAACAACTCACTGATTTTGTGGTGTTAAAAGTATGTTGTGTCGCTTCTTCCCTGCTCTGTGCCTCTGGGCGCACAGCCAGCAGCAAGCCCACTGCTTCTGATCTTCCTTGTTCTCCCGTGACACATCAGTCATCGGCAGTGGCAGCACCAGCCTTGAATCAGCTCACCGCCAGAGCCACGAAAAATCCGGCACCCTGAAAGCGCGCTAGTCTTCTAGTCCGCGTCCTTGGGATATCAAAAAGCAGCCGGTCGTGAGGTCCTGACAGCGGGTCCCATTCCCGCAGAGAACCGAATTCAGACTATAATTCCGGGTGAGGGTCTTCAAAAGAACCTTGAAAGGGAAAAAAAAATCAAAGAAAGAAATAGAGCTTTTTCAGCCTTTTGTAACACCACATCATTTTCCATCCCTTGTCTCCACCTCTCCCTTCTCCTATGCCCCCCACACCACCTAACTCCATCATCCTCCTCCTCACCTTGTTCTGCCTCATTCTCCTCTCACTCCTTTATGTTGGCTGTCTCTCTGTCTGCTCCTGAATTATCAACTATCCCTCTGTTTCCACAGATGCTGCCTGACTCACTGAGTTTCTCTTGCATTTTGTCTTTTGCTTTGTCAACTAGTATAAAATCTAAATCATCAAAATGAAACTTCCAAATATTTAGTCAAATTCTGTCCAAAGGTTGGTAAGTGTGAGACCAGGGTGAGGAAAGAGAACTTAAACGAAAGTCCTCCAGATCCCTTCGTCACAGTTGAGCTGATTAAGTTACCACAGGAAAATTAGTAAGGAAGGAGGAATAAAAGTAAATGTCAATTTACAGTAGGAGTTAAATTTTGATCTTTTGTGCAAAAAGTGCTTTTTTGGTTCTGATGCTTACTGCATCAAGTTGCATAATTGAATAAAAAGAGGAACTTGTATACTTGTCCCAGGCTACTACTACAGTTTATTTGTGACTGGTGCCAGTTATTGTACGATCATTCCCACATCCCTATTCAACCTCATTTTCATTCTTGAATTTAGATGTCTTTGGCTTTATCTATCTATCTATCCATCCAGTATATCTATTTATTTAGTTAGTTAGATAGATAGATAGATGGATACAGTGCAGAATAGGCCCCTAATTTAACACTAGCCTATTCACAGAACAGTTAACCTACTGATACGTCTTTGGACTGTTGGAGGAGACCAGAGCTTCCAGAGAAAACTCAAACGTTCCCCAGGGAGGACTTACAAACTCCTTACAGATCACGTTGGAATTGGGCTCCGAACTCTGACACCCCAAGCTGTACTAGTATCGCACTAGCCACTATGTTACTGTGACATATACTGTAAGACAAAACCGAAGTAGATAAATAGTTTGATTTCTATTCCTAGCTTATGGCCAGTATATGGTAGAATGAGACTGCAGATGACAGGTTATAAATTTATTATTTATGCAGCTGTTCTTTCCTGAATGGGTGTGGAAATATAACAATATTTTTGCTGATAATTCTAAAAATATGATAACCTCAGTTGAAATTTGTGTCATTTAATTTTATATAAGATGGATGCAGCTATTAGGCTATGAGCAGTGCTGTGTTTGACAGTGTGCAATCTGTATCTTCATACAAGATTCTGCACATTGGTGAATCTTTATACTTCATAAATTAAAGACTTCTTAAATCTTTTTTTAGTGCTGGGGTTCCTGCGAATCTAAGATAGCTAGAAAGAAGGTTGAAGGATTGAATTTAATTTTTTATGAAAAATCTTGTACTTCATTTTAAAATGATATTCAAGGGAGGTAGGTAATAGAGCATCACAGAAAGTGAGATCGTGCAAGCAAACTAGGTAGAGCTATGTGAAACCATCTTACAATGAATAGCAATACTTAGTCATGAAAGGCAGAACATTGAAGTAATTTATCTGAAGAATTTCTGAAGAGGTACTCTGGAATAAGCTTTCATTTCACTTGTAGTTGATCGGAAGCATGTACAACATCAGATGATGTAATGTGCTACAGGCGCCAGGTAGCCTCGCATTTAACGTAACACTATTACATCACGGGGCATTCTGGAGTTTGGAGTTCAATTCCGGCACCATTCTGTAAGCCATTTGTCCGTTCTGCCCCATGACTGTGTGATTTCCTCTGGGTGCTTTGGTTTCCTCCCACAGTCCAAAGACGTATCAGTTAGTAGGTTAATTGGTCATTGTACTTTGTAAATTGTCCTGTGATTAGGTAAATGTTAAATAGGTAGGTTGCTAGGCGGTGCGGCTTGTGGGGCCAGAAGCACCTGTTTGTGCTGTATCTCTAAATACAAAATAAAATAAATGATGAAAGCAGAAGTTAGGTTGGTGTCATTTAGGAAAAGCAGGTATACAGGCAGCTCAGCCAACACTCAAAGGTTCTACTGGAAACCAATATGAATGAAGTCCTTTTCAAATGTGAAACTGTGGGAAGCAAGATTGCTCCTTTTGCCTTCACTGCACCTGTCAGACCATTGTTGCCTCTAGACTGTCTGTTTCTAACGTTTCAAATCTAACTGCCAGCTGCTGACAGCAGACAATGATCCAAAAACCAAACTCAGTTTATAGGAAAATGTCTGCAGATGTCTGTACCTGCCTGGTCTTAAGTCTTGATGCCATTAATGTCTTATAAAGGTGGAGCGACATATTATCATAGCGGTTAGCACAATGCTTTACAATACCAGCTGTAAAATCGGGGTTTGATTCCCGCCACTCTCTGGAAGGGGTTTGTACATTCTCCCCTTTGTTAGGTGGGGTTCAAACGGATGCTCTTCAAAGGCATACAGGCTAAGGTTAGTGAGTTGTTAGCATGCTATGGTAGCTCTGGAAGCTTGCAGACATTTGCTGCCCGAAACATTGACTGTAATCGTTTCCATAGATGCTGCCTGGCCTGCTGAGTTCCTCCAGCATTTTGTGTGTGTTGCATCATCCTCCCTGATTTGATTTGATGCAAGTGATGCGTTTCACTGTATGTTTCAAAGTACATATGACAAATAAAGCTAATCTGTATCTTTATGATATAATTAGACTACATCAATCAAAACTTTCATAAAGTAATTTATTCCCTAATATTGATTCAATAGTACCACAGAAGAAATCACACAAGTAAACATATTTTTACAAATGTTGTGTTCTGGAAGTTGTGATTGGATGAGGTTACAATGTTCAAACAATTTTAATAGTAGCTATAAATTATTTTCAATAAAATTTACGGTGCACATTTCTGATCATATTTTGGAGATCAGGGGATCACCACGGAAACCCCAGGTGTGTTCATATCTAATTATCTACACCAAAATGAAAGAACAATAAAATACCACAAAGAGATTATTGAAATATTCGGCTGCGCTGACCTTTTCAATTTGGGTTCACTGAGATGAAAGGTTTTGACTTCAGTGATTTATCTTAATGCTGTTTTCTAATAAAAATCTTGAAGTTCATATTCTAGTTCCAAAATGAAAACAAGTGCAGTGCCTGATATGGGATATTTTACTTCCTGACTGCTGCTATAACTGGACGTGGTTCTGGTGAATCAGGTTCTATATATAGTAAAGCAGCAACTCAAATGTCCCATTCAGCTAAAAGGACAAGCATCAGAGGCTTTTCTGCAGTAATAACTTACTCCTTTATGTTGCATGTATTTTTTAGGCTGTTTTCAGCATAATTTTATGAAAGTGATATTGGATTCTGGTGTTTGAATCCAAGGTTATTTCGGAAGACAGGAAATAAGCACAGAATGCGTTGCTTCAAAACTGTTATATTAAGCATCAATTGAACCAAGTGAGTTGGACAATGGACAACGATAGAGGTCTACCTTTTGAAGAGAGGAAGAATTAAAAAAAAAGACAAAGATGGCACTATCTAGTGGTCAGCTATTTTTATACTCTATAGATAAGGAAAATTACATTCAAATTTGCAGATAAGAGTCAGCCAATCAAAAAACTTCTCTTTAAATAATGCAGCACTAGAGAAGTTTCTGGAGCTTTCCAGAATCAGACAAATATAACCACTAGGGGGCACACTGAACAACTGCGTATATATACTACTGTGGCAACTGGAAAGCATACTAAGCAGTTACTTGTATATAAGTAGTTAAATGAAATATAAGCAGACAATTAGTTGTTAACCTGCAAAGAAAATAACAATTAAGAAGTCTAAAAAACAACCTAATCTAAAAAAAACTTCTTATTCGAAATCACACATTTAGAATTATTTCATCTGAAAATTCAGAGGCAGAAGAATTAGTGGTATTCACATTAAGTATAAAATAATCAAAACACTTAAGTTATGGAAGTATGAAAGGACATATATTCTTCAAAGTATTCATAGGATTGTGTATGATTAGGCAGCTTAGTAGGCACATTTAAGCGAGTTTCAAGTATTCTATTAATTATCATCCTTAATCAAGTAACAATAGGTAAATTATGATGAAGCATATCAAGACATAATATTACTCATAATACTGAGTAACCTCAGCTTCTGAGACTTAAATAAATCCAATCAGAGTGATCCCACTGATGTACTTCTGCTGCTTCTTTATGAATATGATCAGCCAGATCAGTTGTCTTCAGACTCGTCATGTATGTAAGCACAACATTCCTTGCCTATAATTGCACATGTTCCCTCCCCTCTCCCTTAACTGTGAAGAGAAGATCTAACACCATACAATTTGAAGAACCATTTTGCACATGGCGACTATTTCTGCTGTTACTTTTTTGGACAGGAAAGGAATGGAAGGTTATGGGCTGAATGCGGGCCATTGGGACTAGGTGAGTGTAAGCGTCGGCACGGACTAGAAGGGCCGAGATGGCCTGTTTCCGTACTGTAATTGTTATATGATTACTTTTCCCAAGGCATCATTCATGTCATTCTTACCCTTTCTAAGGCTGCAGCAACATTTTTAACCCTTCTTGCTACACCATAAAATGGGAATAAAATTGATGCAAAATGAGTTCCCTCTGAAATATCTCATTTACTTCTTGACTCAGGAGGTAAAGGTAAGGTCTCATGGCAGGTAAAATTTTCCCTAAATAACAAGATCCTAACCAATTACGTGGAAGAGAGATGTCGGTTCCATTTCTGCACATAAGTACTCATTGTTCCATGAACTTTGACCATTTCTTGTTACTTGACAGGAGCCTTGTTAATTTGTAATATTTTTCTGATGTTTATTATCAAAGAAAATTTCAGAGTTGTTATCCCATCTGGAACAATGTAGAGCACAATTGCATAAACTATGTCCTACTGGAGACATTATGAGTCATCTCAACTGGCACATTGTGAATAGGGGAAATTGGCAAAAATATAACATTAACAAATAATAATAAAATAAACTTCATAGTCTCCCGTAGTTGTTGATTTGCTTGAAGTTTTCTGACTGGTTAGTGATTTGCTCACTGTAGCCCAGCAGTGTAGACACTGGATCAAGAGGTTACTAGCATGCTAACCACAGTGCTTGCTGTCCTTGTTGGGTATCACTTTAGCACAGTGTAGGCACTGGATCAAGAGGTTACTAGCATGCTAACCACGGTGCTTGCTGTCCTTGTTGGGTACCACTTTAGCTTGTTTACAGTGGCTGGCGTGTACTCACTGACTTTTATCTTCTGCTTTCACTGCTGAGTTGGTAATAAACAGTACTTGATAAGGACCTTTCCACCGAGGCCCTAGTGGTTCCTTATGTGGTTTCTTATTCAGAATCCACTCACCAGGAATCAGGGTGTGCCCTCTTTCTTTTGACTAACTCCAAGTGAAAGAAACCTGTTGAGAAATACACTGTACGGCTTGAGTTAATTTCACACAATAGTTACCTAAACTGTCTGCCATATGTGCCTCTCTGAGATCGAGGACTCCCAGTAGTTACATAGGATGTCCTGTTACTACTTCAAATGGACTTAGTTCAGCTTTCTTGTTTGGGAAATGTGAATGTGGTGTTGTGAGTCCTGAGCCTCTTGTGCCTTCTTCCTGATGGTAGCAGCAAGAACAGTGCATGACCTGAGCAGCTGAAAAACTTGTCCACTATTACCAGTATACCTGAGTATCCTTGACACTTTAGTAATGCAGTGTAGTTCACTTGTAAGTGTAAAAATAGAGCAGGTGGGGCAGGAGCACTTAATCGTGGTAGCTCCTCCACTGCTCCAGGATTTGTTTTCTTGCATGTCATGCATCTTTCAAATGTTTATTGAGCTTATGCCCTGGGCTTTGAATTCCACCATAATTGGGAGAATCATTCAATCATCTTTTGCAATCCAATGTTTATTTTTTAAATTTAGCGATGCGGTGTGAAGTAGGTCCTTCGGCCCTTTGAACCATCCTGTCCCAACAATCCCTGACAAACCTTATTAACCCTAACCTAATCACGATACAATTTGCAATGATCAGATAACCTACCTGTACGTCTTTGGCCTATGGGAGGAAACCCATGCATTCCACAGAGAGGTCATACAGAAACCCCTCGCAGAACAGGACCAGAATTGAACTTTGAACTCCGGAAGGCCCTGAGCTATAATAGTGTCATCCTAACCACTAGGTTACTGTGCTAGGGAGTGTATCTGCTGTGTCAGATAAAGAAGCAACATAGTTGGAGCAATTAGTCTATGACTAGTGTCATATCTCCATACTCCATCACAGTTTAACTTTCCACCATTCTCCATCCAGAGCCAATTTTACCTGTTAGAGCATTGAATTTGCATCTCTTGAATATCTTGTATGTTCGTCTGTGATAGAGTTCAACTTAATTTCCCTAATTCCACTTGGCATGTATATGTATATGTTCTCGGTACTTCTTGCATTTCTTTTACTTCTTTTACTCTTTCCCGAGTTGCTCATTTTGCAGTTCTATCTGCAAATGCATTTCCATAGCTTTCCATTGTAGTAATTTTGGACTGGCTTTTACATTTTAACACAGCAATTTCTGATAGCAATTGTTTGATATCCATAAGTTCTTGTATTAGTTGGCCATTCTTAATTGGGGTTTCTAGAGCTGTAAGAAATCACTTTTGTCTCCATAACTTTCCAAAATCATGAACAGCTCAAAAGTATGTCAAGAATCAGTGCAGATATTAGCTGATTTTCTTTCTGCCAACTTTAAGCCTTCAATCAGAGCTTTTAGTTCCGCCTGTTGCACAGAGATACCAGGAGTCATGCTTCTTGGTGCCAGATCTCCAATTTCAGAAACAACGATTCGAATTCCTCCCTCAACAGTTGAGGAGCCATTGTTGTTGTTGTTGTCCGTCCTTCGGAGTCGAAGACGACCACGACTTCTGTCAGGTGGAGGGTTTGTGACTGTGGGTCCAGAGGTGACTGGTGAGGCCAATCCGGGCCCTGAAAGCTCGCCCACATGTGGGACACATGAGGGTAGGTGCTGCAGTGGAAGTGGAGGTAGTTTGAGCCTTGCGCGCGGCGCGTTTCCTCTGAGCCTCTGCGGTGCGTCTGATTTCTGCTGCATACGCTCCTTTAGTGGTCCTGCTCCACCAGGTTGGGTGGTCCAGAGCATGCGATTCCCAGCTACTGGGATTGATGTTGAGGTCTTTGAGGGACACTTTGAGGCAGTCTTTGAAACGTTTCTTCTGCCCTCCAACTGAGCACTTGCCCTGGCTCAGCTCTCCTTACAGCAGCTGTTTTGGTAGTCAACTGTCAGACATCCTGACGACTTGGCCAGCCCATCTGGCTTGGGCTTTCTGTAGGAGGGTGTAGACACTGTGGGTGCTAGCCTGCTCCAGGACCTCCATGTCTGGGACTTTGTCCTGCCATCGTACGTGGAGAAGTCTGCGGAGGCAGCTCAAGTGGAAGTGGTTGAGCTGTTCAGCGTGTCTGCTGTAGACAGTCCAGGTCTCACTGGCATAGAGGAGGGTGGTGAGAACCACTGCTCAGTAGACCTTCAGCTTGGTGGTAAGGCTGAGTCCTCTCCGCTCCCATACATTCTCACGGAGTCTCCCAAAGGCAGCACTGGCTTTGGCAATTCTGTTGCTGATCTCTGCATCTATGTTCACCGCTCGTGATAGAGTACTGCCCAGATAAGTAATGCTGTCGACTGCCAGTAGCTTCTGCGCCTTTACTGTGATAGGGCTTTCCTGGTAGGGCTTTCCGGGTGCGGGCTGGTACATAACTTCGGTCTTTTTGGTGCTGATTTTAAGTCCAAAGTTGTCACAAGCTCATGAGAAGCAGTCCATTTCTCGCTGCACCTTCTGCTCTGTGCTGGCGTTGAAGGCGCAATCATCAGCGAATAAGAGGTCTCTGACGACGGTCTCCTTTACCTTTGTAACACCTGTAGACACCACAGGTTGAATAGCCCACCGCCAGTCCTGTATCTGACGTGTATACCATCCTGACAATCACGGAAGGCATCATTCAGCATAGCAGAGAAGACCATGCTAAAGAGTGTAGGGGCGAGAACGTATCCTTGCTTCACACCATTCGTCACTGGGAAGGCTTCTGACTCGTCACCATCATCCAAAACTTTCACCATCATGCCATCGTGGAACTGCTGAACAGTCGTGATGAACCTGCTAGGGCAGCCAAACTTCTCCATTATCTTCCATAAGCCATCTCTGCAGACCGTATCAAATGCCTTGGTCAGATTGGTGAAGGTCATAAAGAGGTCGCTGTGCTACTCTTGACATTTTTCCTGGAGTTGGTGTGCAGCAAATATCATGTCAACAGTTCCACGCTCTGCACAGAAGCCACACTGGCTTTCTGGGAGGAGACCTTGCTCAAGGTGTTGGAGAAGGCGATTAAGCAGGATGCGAGCCAAGATCTTCCTAGCTATGGACAGGAGGGAGATGCATCAGTGATTGTCACGAGACTGGCGGTTGCCTTTCCTCTTGTAGATGTGGACTATGCTGGCATCCTTCAACTGTTGCGGGACCTTTCCTTCATTCCACATAGACTGGAAGCGCTCAGTCAGCTTCTGCATTATGAATGGGCCTCCTGCTTTGTTTTGTAGACTTCAGCAGGGATTGCATCTGATCCTGGTGCTTTGCTACAAGAAAGTTGTCCGATGGCTTTTCTGACTTCTTCTTCTGTGGGGAGGTTGTCAAGGTCCAGGTTGATCTCCACCTGAGGTAGGCGAGCAATGGCCTCATCACTGATTTCGGCAGGGCGGTTGAGGACCTGGTTGAAGTTTTCAGCCCATCTCTCCAAAATCTGCTTTTTCTCTGTCAGCAGCCGAGTCCCATCTGCACTGAGGAGGGGGGAGGAGCCAGAGGACTGAGGAGCCATTAGTGTACAGACCTTTGGCAGAGTAATAGCAAATAGGAAGCTGCCAGTCTCCATGCTCTTGAGTTAAGACTACCATCATGTGTTTCTCAATTGACATACAGAGTAAATGTTTTACTGTATCAGGGATTCTTAATGCAGGTGCAGAACACAATTCCGCCTTTATAATTGGAAACACATTCAGTCATTCTTCATTAAGAGTTACAAAGTCATCTGAGCACTTACTGCCTTCCAGCGGATTGTTGAGTGGTTGATGGATCTTCCACCAGCTTGTAAATGCATTATTTAACAATGGTTTCATCTTCAGTTCTGCATGTTTTCACACTCTTGGTCTTTAATGGAGCAAGCTGTGGCATAGCTGTCAATCTTATTGTTTCATCACTGTCATCCTCACTTGAGTCGTGAGAGGCCGCTGGAATCCATGTGGAGTCCATGTCATGTCCATATTATAATTCCTCGAAGTTCAGATGACGGCGCTGCCTTGTAGGGCTGTTCAATATAAACTGTAATTCTTTGGAGTTCGGATGGTGTTGCTGTCTCTGGGGACTGCTCAATGTAAGGGCTGTTTCCTAGGGTAGAGCTTCCAAAGTAGCATCAGTCTCAATACTGCCCACCTGAGGTCTAGGCTGCACTGCTTGAAATTGACTCTGTTCACTTTGAAACTCCATACACTGCACTTCAATTTGGTTATCATCTTGTTTTCTCACCTGTTCAGTTAATGCAGAGATGTGCTCCTTAGACTTTTTACGGTTTATATCATACTGCTTTGTACTTCATCACAAGTTTCGCATTTCTTTCCCAATCAATTAGTAAAAGTCTTGACTCGCCCCGTTAACTTTTTCATTTGGTCACACTCTTAATTAAACCACTCAGTCTTATCTCCAAAT
Organism: Hemitrygon akajei; assembly: GCF_048418815.1. Taxonomy (NCBI): domain Eukaryota; kingdom Metazoa; phylum Chordata; class Chondrichthyes; order Myliobatiformes; family Dasyatidae; genus Hemitrygon; species Hemitrygon akajei. Next base: position 50,807,720 of record NC_133124.1, on the reverse strand, counting down.
CATACATTCCAGGTACGTCCTTTCCCTCAGGCACTTTTTTGGTTTTTATTGAGACCCTTCTAATTCTGAAATAAACTTAACATTGTTGGTATTTTTCATCCAGACCTTTTCATGAATTTTATCAATCTGTGATGTTTTATTCAGCTACTGTGGCCACTAGGAAGCATACTAAGCAATTATTTGCATATATGTAAGTAGTTGTATGAAATACAAGCAACAAAGAAAATAACAATTAAATACTCGGAAAAATAATCTAATAGTAATCAAGCTCAGTCACTCCCAGTCTCTACACTTCCTACCATTACCATCGTACCCATTGATAATTGTTTGAAGATCTTGAATGTAAAATAGCTTGGCAATTTAGAAAATAAGGCTTTGAAACATAAGCTATTGCTTCTTTTATGTTTTTAAAGTAATTGATTAAATATAGAATCTGAGGTAAAAGTGAAAATTGCTCTAAATAATAATTTCATCTCAAGTTAGAAAGGCAAGGAACTAAAACAAAGCGTAAAATACTTTACAGTATTTATGGCAAGTTTCAAGATAGTTGTAGAAAAAGACAAAGATGAACCAGAAATTAAGGTCGTGGACTAGGGAAGACCGATTGAATATCATAAGACTGCACATAGCAAGAATAGACCGGATAGGAGCTATTTGCAGTTAAATCTACACCAAACAAATGGGAGTAATTTAAAAGTGGAAGTGAAATAGGGTTCATAGCCTGTGTTTCTCATACGAATTCAAGCAAAGACAGCAAACACCAGGAACTCAGCATATGAAAGGATATTGAGGTTCAGGTAAAGGTTAAAGAGGGAAGGATGTGACAGTTATATTGACACCAAAAGTATGGAGATCCTTCAGCAGTCTGGAAACTATGAGGGTAAGAAGGGGCATGAAATATCACCAGTTAACAAGATTAAGGAAAATTTCAAAGCACTTTTTGATGTATTAGGGAGAGCCTATGAGGGATCAAATGGACAAATCTGTTCAAGAAGCAAAAGAGCTCTAAGTGCTTTGTATTCACAAAGAAAATGAATGTGTATGGAAAAAAAGTAATCTGGCATGCTCAGGACTTTGGTGCTGCTGGGATAAAGATATTCCTATTGATACTCAAACAAATAAAAAGAGAATTAATAGCAGATAACAGAGTTGAATAATAAATTTTCCACAATCTAGTAAGTTTAAAAGGAATGTGAAGAAAGGTACCCTAGTATACAGTATTTCAAAGCAATGTTATAAGCAGACAAGGTGAATTTTAAGGGAGTGTAATAAACATAACCAGGTAGGTACATGAACCAGAGCCCAGGGCTGTGAGAGGGAGCAGAGGAGCCAGCATTAAGGGTAATGTGTTTCTTGCCGTCCACATGCACTTCAGCGTTCTTTGCAAAGGACTCGTATGGTAAATGGATCAAAAAATGTTGGAAGACGTGGAATCCAAGACAACTTCCATCATTCAAGAAGGATAACAAGAACAGGAAGGGAACCACAGGCAGCCAATGAGCCTGACTTCCGTTGCTGAGAAGTTCCTGCAGTAAGTTCTGAAGAACAAGATCTATCATCACTTGGATATTCAAGGCTGATCACAAATAGTCAGCATGGTTTTCTGCATGGGAGGTCATGTCTGACGAATCTTCTGGAATTTTTTAATGAAGTAACTAAGGAAGTAGATGAAGGTAGGGCACTGGATATTGTCTATACGGACCTTAGTAAGACTTTGACAAGGTGCCACTTGGCAGGCTGATCTGGAAGCTTAGGCCGCATGGGATTCTGGAGGAGTTGGCGAGATGGATTCAGATGAGCTTGATGATAGGAAGCAGAGGATGATGGTTGAAGGTTAATTCTCTAACAGGAGTATCATGCCTATGTACATCCAAATACTTTACATCAATAATGAATGCCTGGTTCGGAAATTGCACCATCTCAGATCGCAAGACCCTGCAGCGGATAGTGAGGACAGCTGAGAAGATCATCAGGGTCTCTCTTCCCACCATTACGGACATTTACACTACACGCTGCATCCGCAAAGCAAACAGCATTATGAAGGACCCCACGCACCCCTCATACAAACTCTTCTCCCTCCTGCCATCTGGGAAAAGGTTCTGAAGCATTCGGGCTCTCACGACTAGACTATGTAACAGTTTCTTCCCCCAAACTATCAGATTCCTCAATACTCAGAGCCTGGACTGACACCTTACTGCCCTATTGTCCTGTTTATTATTTATTGTAATGCCTGCACTGTTTTGTGCATTTTATGCAGTCCTGGCTAGGTCTGTAGTCTAATGGGTTTCTTTCTGTGTTGTTTTTTTACATAGTTCAGTCTAGTTTTGTACTGTGTCATGTAAAACCTTGGTCCTGAAAAAACGTTGTCTCATTTTTATCATGTACTGTACCAGCAGTTATGGTCAAAATGACTTGACTTGAATAATTTATTCATTATTTATAGAACTGTGCAAAAGTCTGAGGCACGTGTATATAGCCAGGATGCCTAAGACTTTTGCACAGTACTGTATTTGTCAATGTGGAGCAGAGGGCAAGTTTGTAAATCAGGTGGGAGCAAAGGATGTTGGGAATGGCCAGGGTGGAGCGCCACGGGAGGGGTGTGGAGCAAGTGGTAGAGAAGGAGTGCTGGAGTGGTGGGTGCCACCGGTGCAGACACATCCATCACTGAGACATCAGGCAAGGTTATTTGATTGCAAACAATTGGTTTATTGATCAGTACAGATTGTCTCATTCCCTCCCCTCTCCCTTCCCCTTTTCCTCAACCATGATTCTCCTCTCCTTATCCCCTTCTCATTTTAAGTTCACAATAGAGACCCATATCAGAATCAGATTTATCATCACTCACATTGGTCAGTTATGGAAAACCCTGAACATCCTCTACATAGCACCATCCAGAGACAGAGAAGCAGTTTCAGTGACAGGTTGCTATCGATGCAATGCTCCTCAGACAGGATGAAGAGGTCAATACTCCCCAATGCCATTAGGCTGTACAATTCAACCGCCAGGAGTAAGGTATGTTAAAGTGCCGGGGTTGATTGTATTTAATGTATTTAAGTAAACTACTTAAGAACTTTTTAAAAGCTATTATTAATGCTTTTTGAGAGAGTGATTTAGAGGCATATCATATTTTTACTGAGTTAAGTATTGTATGTAATTAGTTTTGCTACAATAAGTGTATGGGACATTGGAAAAAATGTTGAATTTCCCCATGGGGACGAATAAAGTATCTATCTATCTATCTATCTATCTGAAATGTGTTTTTTTTGTGGCAGCACTGCAGAGCAATTCATAAAATTACTACAATACTGTGCAATGGTCTTTGGCTCCCTAGCTATAATAATGTAGCCAAGACTTTTACCTAGTACAGTATATAAATGATTTGGATGCGAATGTACATAGCACGATTAGCAAGTTTGAAGATAATACTAAATTAGGGGATCTTGTTGATAGTGAAACAGGTTATAATGAATTACAAAGAGATCCAGATCTACTTCAGAGAGGGAGATGGGCTGAGGAATAGCAGATAAATTTCATCTTTGATAAGTGTGAGGTGATGCATTTTGAACATTCAGTCCAGGGTAGGATCTATATATGTATGGCGGGGCACAAATGAGTATTATGGAATGGAGGGACCTGGAAGTGCAGGTGCGGATTGGTGAAAGTGGCCACGCAAGTAGAGTGGGTGCTGAAGAAGGCATTTAGTATACAGCAGAACATAAACCACAGAACATAGAACAGTACAAGACAGGAACTGGCCTTTTGCTCACGATGTTGTGTGGAACCAATTAAATCAGTAACCAAATGGCTAACTAAACTAATTTCTTCTGCCTACACAATGTTCATATACTTCCATTTTCCTTATGTTCATGTGTCTGTCTAAACATCTCATAAAAGTCTCTAATGTTTCTGCCTTTACCACCACCCCAGGCAGCACATTCCAGGCACCCACCACTCTTTGTGTAAAAAAAACTTTCCCCTCACATCTCCTTTGAAATTACCTCCTCTCATTCAAATGCATGCCCTTTGGCATTAGACATTTCAACCCTTGGAAAAAGATATTGTCTGCCTACTCCACCTATGCCTCTTACAATCTTATAAGCCTCTATCAGATCTCCCCTCAGCCTCCGCTGCTCCAGGGTAAGCAGCCCAAGTTATTAATCAGTCAGAGCATCAAGTTTAGTAGTATAGGCATTATGTTGGAGTAATACAAATGAATGGTGAGACTGCACCTGCAGTACTATATACGGTTTTCATCACCGTATTATAGGAAAGACATTGTCAATGCAGAAGAGATTTATGACGATGTTGCTTGGACTAAATGCCCTGGGTTACAGGGAGAGATTGGCTACACTGGAGCATAGGAAAATGAAGTAGAATCTCATAGAAGTTTATAAAATCATGAAGGGCATGGATAAGGCGGGGGGGGGGGGGGGCGGTGGCGGGGTGCCGTCATAGTCTTGTTGGGGAGTCCAAAACTAGACAGCGCAGATACAGGATTAGAGGTGAGTGATTTAAGAAAGACTTGAGGGGTAATTTTGCTACACAGAGGGCAGTAAGTACTTGGAATGAGTTTCCAAAGGAAGTATTTGAGATGGGTATCATTGCAAAATTTAGGAGATGTTTGGATAGCTACATGGAGTGGAAGACCTTGAGCATATTGGGCTGAATATGGATGGGTAACTGGGACTACCAGAAGGAGGCTGTGGTCCTCATTGGAATAGTTGGGCCTAAGGGCTTGTTTCCATCCTGTATTACTTTATAGCCCAAAGACTCTAGCTTGGCAAATTAGATACAAAATTGGCACAGTAGTCGCAGGTAGAAGGTTGTTTTTTGCAGTTAGAATCTTGTGACCAGCAGTAACCCACAGGAACAGACACAGTACTGGAACCCTTACTAGTTATTACTCAAATCATTTGAACATGAATGTAGGATGAAATGACTAGTACATTCACAAATTACACAAAAGTTGGTGCTTTTGATATTAAAGAAAATAGTCTTGGGCTACAGTTTAATATCAATCAATTAGTAATATGGGAGAACCAACTTAGATGGAATTTAACTTGTGAGAAGTACAAGATGATGCACTTACAGAGCACTAAGAAGAGTAGGACATAAACAACGAATGGTAGGACCCCAGGAAATATTGAGGAATAGAGGCACCTTGCACATTTGCTGCGTGAATATTACTTGCTACGGTTACCCCTTGCCTGAATATTGTTGATAGCTTGTGCATGAAGGGATGTGCTGATTTCTATTTGCTGAGTAACCGTGAATGGAATTAAGTTTTGTGCAACCATCAGCAGACATCCTCATTCTTGATCATATGACAAAAGAAAGGTCATTGATGAAGCACATGAAGATGGTTGGGCTTAGGACAATGTCCTGAAGAACTCCCATTGGGATGTCCAATGGCTGGGATGATTCACCTCCAGCACTACCAGCAATCATTCTTTATATGAGGTATGTCATAAATCACCAGAGTTTTTGATGACCAGTGACCTCTTGATGGTAGGAATGGTTGATTGCTATTTTGATGTCGCAGGCTGTTACTCTCAACTTGTCTCTGGACTCCTCTGCAGCTCATTTCAGACCAAAGCTGTAATGATGTTCGGAGCCAAGCGGTTCAAATGTATCTAAAAAAAAATAAGGGGTGAGGACTAGTGGAGGTGAGCTGGTTATTGGTGAGCCATTGCGTCTGGATAGCACTATTAAAGACACTTTCTATCATTTTGCTGATGACTGAGAATAGATTGATTAAGTAGTAAATACCTGGATGGTAAGAATTTAAGAGCATAAGACATAGAAGCAGAAATAGGCCATTTGGCTCATTGAGTCTTCTTCGCCATTCAATCATGGCTGATCCTTTATTTCCCCCTCCTCAGCTCCACTCCCTGGCCTTCTCTCCGTAACCTTTGATGCTGTGGCCAATCAAGAACCTATCAATTTCCACCTTAAATACACACAACAACCTGCCTCCCACAAATGCCTGTGGCAGCAAATTTGACAAATTCTACCACCCTCTAGCGAAATAAATTTTTCTGCATCTCTGTTTTAAATGTAAGTCCCTCTATCCTGATGCTCTGTTCTGTTGTCCCAGACTCCTCCGCCATGGGAAACATCCTTCCCACATCTACTTTGGCCAGGCCTTTCAATATTTGAAAGGTTTCAATGAGATCACCCCTCATCCTTCTAAATTCCAGTGAGTACAGGCCTAGAGCCATCAAAAGTTCTTCATATGATAATCCTTTCATTCCCAGAATCATCCTTGTGAACCTCTTCTGAACCCTCTCCAAGGACAGCACATCTTTTCTTAGATAAGGAGCCCAAAACTGTTCACAACACTAAAGGTGAGGCCTCACCAGTGCCTTATACAGCCTCAGCACTTCCCTGCTCTTGTATTCAAGACCTTTTGAAATGAATGCTAACATTGCATCTGCCTTGCTCACTACCAACTCTATTTGCAAGTTAGACTTTACTTTCACCCTCTCAAATTTCAAGTTCAACTGAATCAAATTGACCATTAGAGAGACTTGGATGGCTCAGGGGCAAAAATGGTTACTTAGAGTGCCAGTCTTCAGATGTTTCAGAAAGGACAAGGAGGGAGGCAAAAGAGGTGAGGATGTGGCACTGCTGCTCAGAGATAGCGTCACGGCGGCAGAAAAGGAGGAAGTCATGGAGGAATTGTCTACTGAGTCTCTGTGGGTGGAAGTTAGAAACAGGAACAGGTCAATAACTCTACTGTGTGTTTTTTATAGACCACCCAATAGTAACAGCGGTATCGAGGAGACAGATAGGGAGACAGATTCTGGAAAATGTAATAGCAAGGTTGTCATGGTGGGAGATTTTGATTTCCCAAATATTGATTGGCATCTCCCTAGAGCAAGCTATTTAGATGGGGTAGAGCTTGTTAGGTGTGTTCAGGAAGGTTTCCTGACACAATATGTAGATAAGCCTTCAAGAGGAGTGGCTGTACTTGATCTGGTATTGGGATATGAACCTGGTCAAGTGTCAGGTCTCTAAGTGGGAGAGCATTTTGGAGATAGTGATCACAATTCTATCTCCTTTACCGTAGCATTGGAGAGGGATAGGAACAGTCAAGCTAGGAAAGCATTTAATTGGAGTAAGGGGAAATACGAAGCTATCAGGCAGGAACTTGGAAGCATAAATTGGGAACAGATGTTCTCAGGGAAATGTATGGCAGAAATATGGCAAAAGTTCAGGGGGTGGAAGAGCTTAAGAAAGAAATTAGGAAAGCCAGTAGGAGCCTTGAGAAGGCCTTGGTGAGTCGGATTAAGGAAAACTCCAAGGCATTCTACAAATTTGTGAAGAGCAAGAGGATAAGACGTGAGAGAATAGGACCAATCAGGTGTGACAGTGGAAAAATGTGTATGGAACTGTAGGGGGTAGCAGAGGTACTTAATGAATACTTTGCTTCAGTATTCACTACGGAAAATGATCTTGGCGATTGTAGGGATGACTTACAGTGGACTGAAAGCTTGAGCATATAGACATTAAGAAAGAATATGTGCTGGAGCTTTTGGAAAGCATCAAGTTGGATAAGTCTCTGGGACCCGAATAGATGTACCTCAGGCTACTGTGGGAGGTGAGGGAGGAGATTGCTGAACCTCTGGCAATGATCTTTGCATCATCAATGGGGATGGGAGAGGTTCTGGAGGATTGGAGAATTGCAGATGTTGTTCAAGAAAGGGAGTAGAGATAGCCCAGGAAATTATAGACCAGTGTTTCTTACTTCAGTGGTTGTTAAGTTGATGGAAAAGATCCTGAGAAACAGGATTTATGAACATTTAGATAGGCATAATATGATTAGGAATAGTCAGCAAGGCTTTCTCAAAGGCAGGTTGTACCTTAAGAACCTGATTGAATTTTTTGAGGATGTGACTAAACACATTGATGAAAGAAGAGCAGTAGATGTAGTGCATATGGATTTCAGCAAGGCATTTGATAAGGTACCCCATGCAAGGCTTACTGAGAAAGTAAGGAGGCATGGGATCCAAGGGGACATTTCTTTGTGGATCCAGAATTAGCTTGCTCACAGAAGGCAAAGAGTGCTTGTAAACAGGTCATATTCTGCATGGAGGTTGGTGACCAGTGGTGTGCCTCAGGGATCTGTTCTGGGATCTCTCCTCTTTGTGATTTTTATAAATGACCTGGATGAGGAAGTGAAGGGATTGGTTAGTAAATTTGCTGATGACACAAAGGTTGGGGGCATGGTGGATAGTGTGGAGGTCTGTCAAAGGTTACAGCGGGACATTGATAGGATGCAAAACTGGGCTGAGAAGTGGCAGATGGAGTTCAACCCAGAGAAGTGTGAGGTGGTTCATTTTGGTAGGTCAAATATGATGGCAGAATATAGTATTAATGGTAAGACACTTGGCAGTGTAAAAGATCAGAGGGACCTTGGGGTCCAAGTCCATGGGACACTCAAAACTGCTGTGCAGGTTGACTCTGTGGTTGAGATGGCATACAGGCATTGGCCTTCATCAACCATGGGATTGAGTTTAAGAGCCAAGAAGTAAAGTTACAGATATATAGGACCCTGGTCTGACCCTACTTGGAGTACTCTGCTCAGTTCTAGTCACCTCACTACAAGAAGGATGTAGAAACTATAGAAAGGGTGCAGAGGAGATTTACAAGGATGTAGCCTGGATTGGGGAGCATGCTTTATGAGAATAGGTTGAGTGAAGTCGGCCTTTTCTCCTTGGAATGTCGGAGAAAGAGGTAAGCTGATAGAGGTGTATAGGATGATGAGAGGCATTGATTATGTGGATAGTCCGAGTCTTTTTTCCCAGGGCTGAAATGGCTAACATGAGAGGGCACAGTTTTAAAGTGCTTGGAAGCAGGTACAGAGGAGATGTGAGGGGTAAGTTTTTTATGCAGAGAGTGGTGAGTGCGTGGAATGGGATGCTGGCAGTGATGGTGGAAGTGGATACGATAGGGTCTTTTAAGAGACAACTGGATAGATACATGGAGCTTAGAAAAATCAAGGGCTATGGGTAACCTCTAGTAATTTTCAAGTAAGTATATGTTGGGCACAGCATTGTGGGCCGAAAGCCCTGTATTGTGCTGTAGGTTTTCTATATTCTGATCACTGTCTCCTCAGTGTTCTTTTACCTTAAACTCGCCTTAAGCCTTTCGATTTCCAGTAGTAATCTGCAGTGTACATCCCAGCCACTGTTTGGAGGCCCGTATAACTGCCATCAGGGTCCTTTTACTCTTGCAGTTTCTTAACTCAATCCACAAGGATTCTGATCTTTTGACACACCTTTCTAATGACTTGATGCTGTTCTTTAGCAGCAGAGCCACGCCACTCCCTCTGCATACCTTCCTATCTCTCATCAATGTGTAATCTTGGACATTCAGCTCCCAACTACAACCATCCTTCAGCTATGATTCAATGATGGTCACAACATCAAGCTGACAATCTGTAATAGTGCAACAAGATCATTCATCTTATTTCTTATGTTCCGTGCATTATGACATAACACTTTGAGTACTGCATTTGCTACCCTTTTGGATTCTACATCCCTAACGTCACTGATACTTACCCTGCTGGCTGTAATTATATCCTATCATCTGCCTGCCCTTCCTGATAGTCTGACTATATGCTACCTTTTGCTTTTTTTACCATCCGTCCTATCCAGAGTCCCAGTTCCCATACCCCAGCAAAATTAGGTTAAACGCTCTCCAACAGCTCTAAAATACCTGCCTGCTGGAATATTGGCCTGCCTCAGGATCCAGGTGCAACCTGAACCTTTTGTACAGGTCATACCTCTCCCAAAAGAGATCCTAATGATCTAAGAACCTGAAGCCCGGTCCCCCGCACCAGCTTCTCAAGCATGGATTTATCTGCCAGGCATTTTTTCAACAGAACACAACTGGACAATTTTTTTAGATTAGTGGGTAGACAACAGTGTTCTAATTGTACTGGAACTGTTCGAGTTGAAGCACAGATAGTTCTGGAGCTCAGATCTTTAGTATTAGAGTGGGAATATTGTCTGGTCCCATAACCTTTGGTATATCCAATGTTCTCAGCTATTTGACGATATCACATGGAATAAATTGATTTGGCCAGAGATTGGCTTTTGTGATGGTGGGATCTCAGATGAAAGCCAGAATGGATCATCTGTTTAAGCTGTAGGTATTTGAGGATCCTTCAGATTTGCTCTTAGCACCCAGATAGACCCTGGAATCATTCAGGATGGAGAGATGTTCATGGAGTCCACTGCACCTATTAGCATTAGAAAACTGAATACTTCTGGTTTGTCATAGTATTGTCTGCTTTTTGTAAATTTCCATTCCATATTTGATGTATTTTCTTCCTGTTTCTCACTTTTATTGTAAAAAGAAATTGTATTTGTCAGCAGCATTCACATATTGTAAACTGAATTAATGTCAACTATTAGGGACATAGGGAAGCCAATACAAGAGAAAAGCACATTAACATAAATAGTAAATAAACAAAGTAACTTGAATAATTAATAAATACGATGTATTTGGTGGGGCCAAAAATCTGTGCTTCAAAGAAAACTTAGATGCAGTGAAGAGAAACAAATCGAAGCGAGCAGAAATGCCTTTGGGAGAGAGAAAAACACAACTGATGTCCTGCCAAGTATTTTCTTTGTCTGACAATATTTATAGGCTGTAGAAAATTGAGGTGTAGTATTTTAGGAATGTTAATTGTGATGAATGTTTTGATAATCATGTGTATCTTTCAGATCCCTGAGTGTAATGGAGTGAAACACAACCTAGTATAGTCTTCAGTTTAACATATGTAACACCAGGCAGTGGTTAACCAACAGAAAGAGAAAGACTTTTTTTAATTGAAATTTTGGTTTTTAAACTTTCAAGGTTGTCTTTGATTGTGAGGAGGTGTAACCAGTTTATTTTTGGGGAGGGTGGAAGATGCAGAGGAAAAAAAAATCAAATGAAATAAATGACTAAAAAATTGGTTTAAATGTTATTGAGAGCAATGTCAGTAAATATAAAGAAAATTAATTCTAAGTAACATAATCCTTAAAAAGAATAACGTGTGATTACCTGATGTAGACAATGGATGCAAAAGGTGAAAAATATTTTCTGATTAATGTTACTTAAATAAAAAGAACAAAACATAGAAATAGTAGTTGGAAGAAGCATAATGCTTATTAACATGAAGCTAATAATTATCAATCAACAGTTTGAAAAGAACATCTGTTAGTTATCGGATGTGCCCGAGGAGAATCTAGAAAGTGTGCAAAATCATTGAATTTCTGGTGGCTTATTGCCTGATTTCTATATTTAGTTTTCTTATGTATGCTTTCTGTCTCAACAGCCGTAACATATACACTTATATTATATCAGTTTATAAACTCTGGTGAACAAACATGCAGTGTGGTGAGTTAATGTTCAGGGTTCATAAGGAAGTTTTAGAAGGATTTATTTAAGATTATTCATGGACTGTACACAATATAAATATAATCAAATATGCCATAGTGGCTATCACAGTATTTAGACGTAACACTGTTAACCCCATTTAAAAGAATGAAACTAATTTAGTTACATTTACAGTTATAACTGATTAACTGGGCTTCAGTTTGTAACAATTTTTTAAAACAATTATTCCTTGTTCTTTTCTGATTCAGCAACAAGAGGTTTCATAAACGAAGGCACTGTGTACATGTTCAAGGTTATAAGAAATTACTTTAGCAGAGTTAATAAAGAATAAATACAGAAAGAAATTAAAATACTATTAATAAAGTGGTGAAAGAGACAATGATATTTATCAGCCAATCACTAAGCTAGACCACAGAATATACTGCTGCAGGGAACCACAAGTGTCTGACTGCTTTTCCAGTACGTAATCTCCCTCCCTCTTGCTTTCTTAGCACTAATTGCAACCCAGCCTAGGAAAAGATTCCTCCTTGCACAAAGAAATTGCCCTTTTTGATACACTTTAAGATCTTTTACTCAAAGACTTCCCCAGACAAACATTGTCTACTTCCAAGGCAATAGACTGGTGCTCACACAGAGTTCTCAAATATTTATTTATTTTACATTTATTTATTTATTTGGGGGCATGGCGCGGAATAGGCAGCGCCATGCTGCACTCCAGACTAACACCATTTAGTCTTACACACTTTAGTATATACCGAGGAGGAATAAAATTTAACTCTTTCTTTACTCTCCAACCTGCGATTCCTCATTGGGACCTACAGAAAGGAACAGTAAAATAATATATTAAAACAAGTATAAATAATAAACACCAGGATTACTATAAATCAATTTCCATATGGGTAATAAATCATACGGTATAGTGGGGTCCTGGCGCTGCAATTGACTAACTCTCGCTTATGATAGTAAGCTAAAGTAAACTGCACTACATACACAACTAATGTTACAATTACAAGATGTGATATGATCTTATGCCAGGGCTATTTTTGAACATTTGTTCTTCCCATCTTTTCCTTTATTTTGAGTCATGTGACCACATTTGCAGTTTATCAGTCAGATTCCATGAACGTGCTGGGAGGTTATAGCATTGAAGAACATCTCCTCCTCCATAGTAAAGTTTTGTGTGTACTTCCCCCACATCCAGATGACTCTCTACTTGAAGGCAAACTCAAGTTGCTAATAGAAATAGTTGCAGCATTGTCATTCCACCTGAAACAGAAAAGCATCTGTTAGTATCAGTTTTGCAGATATTTCAAGATTACTCTCATTTTGTCTATTTTTCCTTGTTTAAATACACCAGATGGTCTTATCCTTGTACTAATACCCAGTAAGTGTTACAGTCTGTTTTTGCTACAATTTCACAATAAATGCCTTTGCTGGCAGCACGGCCTTTCATGTTTTATCCTGAGAAATGAGACACATTATTCAATTCTATCCCTTGGGGGTATCCATAACAATCAACTTGCGCTCACTGTGGTTGACACTTGTTTGGGTCTTCTGATGGCAATTCCTTGCACAAAATCTGATAAGATTAATACTCTGAATGGATTGCGGAAGTTAATTCTTCTTCAACAATTGTTGGACTCACTTCAACTACATAATCAGACTAGCAATTGTCCTCTTTGCTCAGGGTTTCTTTTGCAGAGAACAAGTGAAAAACATGAACCTTGCTGAATCTCCTACCAAATCTAATAAGTTAGCCTTGAAACATCTCTGCCTATGTTCTCATTTCTGACCTGCCCAATGAGTTGAGCACACAAACCTCATCATGTAGTCAGAACCTCCTCTCTTTATAGCATGTGTTGTAGTATTTGCTTTTTTTTCCCTTTCTTCTATCTTCCCTTTTAAGTTTAGCTGAACCACACTCAGGCGTGTCCTGAGCTATCTGCTGTATGCTTCAGTGTTACTGTTAAAATATATCCTGTATACTTTGTGACAGAATGCACTGTCAAATCAGTAGCTTGGAAGAAAATCTGCAGGGTAGCGCTTTGTCGTTTGATTTACCCTCCATGTCCTATTTTCTTGATGCTTCTTTCATTGTATCTCTCAGTTTCTCTGTTTGAGCTGATCCTGTTTTGTTTCACTAACTGTTCGAATTCAAATGATCAAAGTCACCAAGTCCCAGAGTCATGTGGTACAATTTTGTCAGGAAGACCGTATGTTATGAACATGGATCACTATTTTGCTTCAGTGTATTCAAAAGTGGCATATGAGTAGTAGGCAGCTGCGATCCCAGGGGATCATGGGTTTGCGCCACTGGTGGACTATGCCCTCTCCAGAGCGCAAACCTGGACGGGAGATTTAAAGAACTGGCTGTTGCCCATGCAGCAGACTCCCCCTCTCCACATCACTGAAGTAGTCCAAGGGAAGGGCAAGTGCCGATACAGCTTGGCACCAGTGTCATCACAGAGGTTGCCAGAGTGAAGTTATAAACAACACCAAACTGCCTTAGGGACCCTGGCTTTGGATTTCGTCCTCGGGGTTTACTCCTGAAGCTTTTCCCATGGGTGGGTATGGCTGCAAGGCAGTGGAGGTTTAAAATCAGAGTTTTCCTTCTCCTAGGCGGGCTGCCGTCCAAGGCTGATGGGCCCCACCTACCCAAAGTAACTGGTTTTGAGGTGCCAGTGGTCTGCCTTTGCCTGTTTCTCTTGTCAGTAGAAACAGTTCCGCTGGGCTTAGTAGTTAAGCCACACGTGAAGGCCAGGAGTTGAACTTGGTTGTCAGAGGCTGTTAGAGTCACATGCCATTTGGAGCACTTTATAGGTAGTGTGAGCTTATCCCCATTACCACCCCCGGCTATGACAACCTTACGGAATGGTGACATATGATCTCACATCATTAACTGCATTGTAACCTCTCTCCATGGCTATCAAGGTTTGTAGTTGATGCTACAATGAATATTTTGCTCAAGGAGAATTCAAATCCCAGATTTGATTCTCAGTGCATCATATCCCATCTGAGATAGATCCTCTTACTATTTATTGGTTTGCATGACATTCCCTGGCCATTGTATATAATGTGGCATCTAACAACCCTCCCTTACTCTTTAAGTTGAAACATCACAAGCGAGTGTTGGTGTACACGTGATATAGTACACATGGGGGAACTCACTACTAAGACTGTATATTTTCTGCTGTTTGTTTGCTGATTGTTGTGATTCATTCTTTTTCAGTAATTCACATAACAAAGTTAGTACCACTATGAAATTTAGCTGAAACCTGACATAGTTGAAATTCAGTGAGTTTCTCAGGCTTTCCAGTCTTGCCAGTATATTCAACATTTTCCTTTAAGTTGCAGAATATTTGCATCATCCAAGTATAGAATGCATTTACTGTGCTGCTGCATTAAGTTATGGTCACAAAGACTTCATAGACTTAAGTTCAGCATTCAACACAATCATCCCTCAGAAACTGATTGGAAAGCTGAGCCTACTGGGCCTGAACACCTCCCTCTGCAACTGGATCCTACACTAATTGACTGGGAGACCTCAGTCAGTCTGGATCGGGAGCAGCATCTCTAACACCATCACGCTAAACATGCCCCCCCCCCCCCCCAGGGCTGTGTGCTCAGTCCACTGCTGTTCATTCTGCTGACCCATGACTGTGCTGCAACACACAGCTCGAACCACATCATCAAGATCGCCGATGACATGACCGTGGTGGGTCTCATCAGCAAGAATGATGAATCAGCTTACAGAGAGGAGGTACAGCAGCTAACGGACTGGTGCAGAGCCAACAACCTTTTTCTGAATGTGAACAAAACAAAAGAGATGGTTGTTGACTTCAGGAGGGCACGGAGCAACCACTCCCCACTGAACATCGACGGCTCCTTGGTAGAGATCGTTAAGAGCACCAAATTTCTTGGTGTTCTCCTGGCGGAGAATCTCACCTGGTCCCTCAACACCAGCTCCATAGTAAAGAAAGCCCAGCAGCATCTCTACTTTCTGCGAAGGCTGAGGAAAGTCCATCTCCCAACCCCCATCCTCATCACATTCTACAGGGGTTGTATTGAGAGTATCCTGAGAAGCTGCATCACTGCCTGGTTCAGAAATTGCACCACCTTGAATCGCAAGACCCTGCAGCTGATAGTGAGGTCAGCTGAGAAGATCATCGGGGTCTCTCTTCCTGCCATTACAGACATTTACACTACACTCTGCATCTGCAAAGCAAACAGCGTTATGAAGGACCCCACGCACCCCTCATACAAACTCTTCTCCCTCCTGCCATCTGGGAAAAGGCACCAAAGCATTCGAGCTCTCACAACCAGACTATGTAACAGTTTCTTCCCCCAAGCTATCAGACTCCTCAATACCCAGAGCCTGTGATGCACCATCAATAACTCTCGGAGATGGGAGGTGAACAATGGGCTTTTATTAGCTGCAAGAGACCACGATTAGCAGCAAGAGACCACCACACAACATCCTGGAGACTGAGGGAGGAGCAGTGCCTCCAATCGCCTTTATACAGGGATCTGTGGGAGGAGCCACAGGAGCAGTCAGCAGAGGGGTGTGTCCAGACAGGTATATGTAGTTCACCACATTCACCCCCCCCCCCCTTTGTTTTAAAAGAGAGTCCCCATGGGGCGAAGTTTCTTACAAGTATATTTACAGGTTAAGTCTATAGGGTGGTCGAATCTATCGCTGCGATCTACGTAGCACCGGTGGTGATTGCACCAGTGCCGGTGGTGATTCCACCGGTGATGGTGGTTGTGCTGGCTCCGGCCTGACTTGAGGTGTCAGCCCATTAGGCGTCAGTAATCCCTCATGCATGTGCGAGGCGCCCAGTATGGGAGTGTTGTGAGGAGTCTGTGTAAGGCTTGGTGTGCGCGGTGTCTTGTGGGTATACACCTCAGTGGGTACGGGGTTCATAGTCACCATGGAGTGTTTGGGGTAGGGGTCTGGTGCTCCTGCAGGCTCCAGGTCGCAGACGGAGACCGTGTCCTCCCGCCCATCAGGTAAGACCATGTAGGCATACTGGGTGTTCGCATGAAGTAGGTGAACCCTCTCGACCATCAAGGAGTATTTATTGCTCCTTGCATGTTTCCGGAGCAGCACTGGCCCTGGGGATGTCAGCCAAACTGGTAGGGTGGTCCCAGTGGCAGACTTCCTGGGAAAAGAAAAGAGTCGTTCATGAGGGGTGGCATTGGTGGACGTGCATAACAGGGAGCGGATGGATCCCTTTGACTTAAGGGCTAAGAGTGTGGCCTTCCACACAATGGCATTCTCCCTCTCCACCTGTCCATTTCCCCGGGGATTATAGCTCGTGGTCCTACTGGTAGCAATACCCCTAGCCAGCAGGTACTGGCGCAGCTCGTCACTCATAAAGGAGGATCCTCTATCACTGTGGGTATAGCAGGGATATCCGAACAGAGTGAAGAGCTGGCGCAGGGCTTTTATGACGGACGTGGCAGTGGTGTCGGGGCAGGGGATGACAAAGGGGAACCGCGAGTACTTGTCGATTATGTTGAGAAAGTAGACATTGCGGTCGGTGGAGGGAAGGGACCCCTTAAAGTCCACACTCAGTCACTCAAAGGGGCGGGTGGCCTTGATAAGTTGTGCCTTTCCAGGACGGTAGAAGTGCGGTTTGCAGTCAGCGCAGACTTGGCAGTCCCTGGTCATCATCCTGATGTCCTCAAGGGAGTAAGGCAGGTTCCGGGCTTTCACGAAATGGTAAAATCGGGTGACCCCCGGGTGGCAAAGATCTGCATGGAGGGCGTATAGCCGGTTGAGCTGCGCGCTGGCACACGCTCCCCAGGATAGGGCATCAGGGGGCTCATTGAGCCTTCCAGGCCGGTACAGGATATCATAGTTGTAGGTGGAGAGTTCCATTCTCCACCGCAAAATTTTATCATTTTTGATTTTGCCCCGCTGTTGGTTGCTAAACATGGACGCAACTGAGCACTGGTCGGTCAGCAAGGTGAACCTTTTGCCGGCAAGATAGTGCCTCCAGTGCCTAATAGCTTCCACTATGGCCTGGGCTTCTTTCTCCACCGCAGAGTGCCGAATTTCAGGGCCTTGAAGGGTACGAGAGAAGAATGCTACCGGCCTTCCTGCCTGATTGAGGGTAGCAGCCAGCGCGAAGTCAGAGGCGTCACTCTCTACTTGGGAGGGAATGGTCTCATCCACCACATCCATCGTTGCTTTGGCAATGTCCCCTTTAATGCGGCTGAAGGCCGCACGGGCCTCGGCTGAGAGGGGAAATGCGGTGGACTTGACCGGGGGCGGGCCTTGTCTGCGTAGTGAGGGACCCATTGGGTGTAATAAGTGTACAATATCCTGTGTATGTTACTAAAAAGGGCTTCTTTGGTTTGTTACGAGTAGGGATGTTTCTTTGTCTGTTAAATGTTTCTCTCGCTGTTGTTTCGCTTTAGAATGGCTGATATGGTAATTGTATTCATTTGTTAATCAATGGGGAATGTTATTGTGTTTTGTGAGGCTGGGAACTTGGGGGAGGGGTTGCGCGGACTTGGGAGTGAAGGGAGTCGGGAGGGAGACGCCGAGGAAGATGGACGTGCGCTCGGAAGACCACCGGGGAGTCCGAGGTGGAAGACGTGGAAGTCGGAGGCAAGCGACGAGGGGTCGAATGGTTCGCTGGTTGAGCTCCTACGAGTGCACTAACTGACTGAACTTTGATAAGTTGGCGCCTTTTGTTTTTTTCTTGTATATATATATATATATATATATATATATATATTGTATTGCCTAATACTCTTTTAATTTTAGTAAACTCTGTAAAGTGTATTTCATACTGGTATTTGTTGTGGGTTTGATACTGTTGGCGGGCGTGAGGCATAAACGCGATTCTCACAGCACCTGCGTGTACGGGAGGCGGGGTTGGTGAGTGGCTGGATCTCCTTTTCCCTTAGACATATACCAGCCTGTTGGGTAAGTGTTACATAAGAAAAGAAGCCCAGGCACCGTTTGAGGGCTCTGAGGGTGGTGGGAAGAGGGAGTTCCAACAGGGGGCGCATACGGTTGGGGTCAGGGCCAATGACCCCGTTCTCCATGACATACCCAAGAATAGCAAGTCAGGTGGTTCCAAACACACACTTGTCCCTGTTAAGGTTAAGAGTTTTGGCCGCTTGGAAAAATCGTTGGAGGTTAGTGTCATGAGTTGAGGCATGACCAGTAACGCAAGGTCCCGATATTCTGTGCCCTGCACCACCAATGTCGCTACACAACCCCCCCGGATGTCTGTGGAATGCAATCCAGAAGCCATGGTGACCCTCTGGCTTACCGGCTGTGTCACGAGGCCGCAGCGTTGCACCGTGTCCGGGTGAATAAAACTCTCAGTGCTGCCTGTGTCAAACAGGCAGCTAGTCCTGTGCCCCTCCACCAGGATGTCCATCATTGACCTTGCAAGCTGGTGTGGAGCGCTTTGGTTGAAGGTTACGGAGGCCAGAGTTGAATCGCCGTCTTGGTGCCCAGTAAGCACCCGTGGGTCGGAGGCGGGGGCGAGGTGGCGCCGACAAAGATGGCCACCCCCATGCCTCGCACGAGGCGGGCAGGCAAGATGGCGGTGACCAAGATGGCTGCCCCCATGCCTCGCACGAGGCGGGCAGGCAAGATGGCGGCGACCAAGATGGCAACCCCCATGCCTCGCACGCGGCGCTGCTCAACCCCGTTCGTGGTTTAGACTTACAGGCCTTGGCGAAGTAGCCCTTCTTTCCGCAGCTGGAGCAGGTAGCTTCTCGGGCCGGGCAGCGTTTTCGGGGGTGCTTTTCGAGTCCGCAGAAGTAACACTGCGTGGACTTGTGACTGGCAGGAGATGTGGTCGATTGCGGGGACTTCACGGGCTCGCGACTGGCAGCAGCTGTGGTCGATTCGTCGGAGGGTTGCGGAGAGTTCACAGACTCGCGAGTGGCAGCAGCTGTGGTTGATTCGCCGGCGGGTGGCGGGGTCTGCAGCGTCCATGGGACCGGCAGGAGATCGTGCGGCTGAACAGCGTCAGCATTATGCCGAGCAGCCTCCAGCATGTCAGCCAGCTCGATCGCCGACTGTAAGGTAAGATTAACGTGTTCCAGCAGCTGCTGGCGCACATACACTGACCTGATCCCCGTAATGAAGGCGTCTCGTACCAGGAGCTCCGCATGCTGTTCCGCCGTCAGTCCCCTGCAGTTGCAGGCCCGCACGAGTGTCTGTAGGGCCCAGACAAACTCAGCGCTCGACTCTCCAGCCCGCTGTCGCCGCGTCGCTAAACGATGTCTTGCGTAGACGGTGTTCACCGGCCGCAGGTACTGTCTTTTGAGGGCGTCCAGTGCCCCTTGGTAGGTCGGCAGGTCCCTGATTAGGGAGTATACCCGCAGACTGACTCTGGAGAGGAGAACTCTGTGCATGATAGCAGGCAGTCACACGAATCTCTTCCAGGTACGATTGGAAGCATGCAAACCAGAGTTCAAAGGCAATAGCTGCTTCGGGAGATTGAAGATCAATGTCCAATCTGTCTGGTCGTAAAGTGCTCTCCATGTTTTAAAATTGCAGCTAATAAAATTGATGTATCATCAATAATTCTCGGAGACAGGAGGCGAATGATAGGCTTTTATTAGCTGCAAGAGACCACCACACAACATCCTGGAGACTGAGGGAGGAGCAGTGCCTCCAATCGCCTTTATACAGGGGTCTGTGGGAAGAGCCACAGGAGCAGTCAGCAGAGGGGCGTGTCCAGACAGGTATATGTAGTTCACCACAGCCTGGACTGACACCTTACTGCCCTAATGTCTTGTTTATTATTTATTGTACTGCCTGTACTGTTTTGTGCTCTTTATGCAGTCCTGGGTAGGTCTGTAGTCTAGTGTAGTTTTCTTTTCTGTGTTGTTTATTATGTAGTTCAGTCTAGTTCTTGTACTGTGTCATGTAACACCATGGTCCTGAAAAACGTTGTCTCATTTTTACTATGTACTGTACCAGCAGTTATGGTCAAAATGACAATAAAAAATGACTTGACTTGACTTCATAATGTCAAGTATATAGAGATTCTCTTCTTCTGTTGGAGGAATGATTAAAATGTCATCTTGGTTGTATGGGTGGCAGTGGGCCACCTTTCACATTTTGGCACAGGTGGGCTGAAATATTTTGGGTAAAGACTATGCCAAAACTCAGCTTGATACTTAAACAACACCCTTTATGAATACTAATTGTTTGCTGAGTTGCATTCATTGTCCATATTTAATTGTGTGACAGGTTCAACTTGGTAAAGACCTTGTCCCTGTCAATTCAGGGAACACATTCTCTGATCTGGGGAAAAGGAGATTGCTCATTGTCCATAGTTCATTTGAGAGTGACCTTATGGCCCTCAGAAAGCTGTGTAGTCTGTTTGCTTTGGGCATCACATCAGGAGATGTCACTCACTCTCTGTCAGAAGCTTTGACCAATTTACCACATCATTTGAATTTGTTAAACCTGTCTCTGCCTTACATGCTAAAGGCTTGGTATTAATGTAAGCTTCAGGAAATTCATTTGATGTTTGTCTGAATATGTTTGTTGGCTTTGTGTCTATTAATGCTAGTATATAAATCTTTGAATATTTCTGCATTTTGCTCCAGAAACTTATCTGGATGTGTCATAATTATAGAGAATATAGTGGTACTTTGGCCAACCAAGTCCACATTAACACGACCAACATGTTCACCTTTGAAACATGAGGGGAAAAAAAAAACTAGAGCACCTGAAAGAAACCCATGCAGTTCTGGAGAGCACACAAATTCCACAGAGATGTACCAGGTCAGGAAATTAGGTTACTTGAGCTATGAGATAGCACCTTTTGTATTAATATGTCATTCATTTTGTTACAAAGTGCTGAAATTGTTCTAATCCACTTTTAATTCTTTGGACCAATCTTTTCTTAAAAGAGTTTATCAATGTCATTTGGTCTTATGATATGTAGCTTCTTCCTTTGACCGTTATGAGAAACTCCACATCATATCCAACCTCGGGGTTTCACCAACTCAACAGCTTTAATGTTCGGTATATGTTTTATTAATGGTAAGTTACTGATTATCTTGATGTTCAGCCAAGCTGTCATAGCTGTATGTATACATGTAATGATCAATTAAGTTTTACTTTAATTTTAAGCTTTCTTTGTTTTTTCATTATTTCTGGTTGTGACCTATGTAATGTTTAATATGAGTATATGGACACTTGACACATTCAAAAAACTTTTTTACTTCAGACGGCTTCAATTCTTTGCCATTCCATGCATGACGCTGATGAAACTTACTGTACATGCCCTGTCAATTCCCAGCCCTGGCTACAAAATTATACAGATTATACTGGTTAACAGGGAGGGCTGTAAAAGATGTCTTGATTTATTCAAGGTTCTTCTCTTGTACAAAATGATACACACATGGTCAAATACACATTATTTTCTATATAGTGTACTAACATTGTTTGCTTTGGATGACTGATGCTATAAATAAAGACTGTGTTCTTCCCAGTAATGTCTTGATAATGGGTTAGCTTCCTTATAACTGCTAGATTTTACACGATTATCCATGACAAGCTCAAGAATACTCAAGAATACGGTATACCTAAGGTGAATATTGTGCTCTTGGAACAGTACATATCTTTAGATTAAGCTAATATATCAGTTTTATATTGCAAAGTATGAAACTAACAACTACTTCAAAAAAGTAATTGTTGATTATTATTATCTTCAGGGTAAGATCATTAAAATCTCTGGCTGTCCTGACTTGCAGCAAATCCATTCTATCCATCATGTCACTGCCCGGTTCTCAGTAAAGTAATACCTCTTTATTAAAATGCTTGATTATTAGAAACAGGCTCTTCAGCCCAAGTGGTGGATGCTTACAAAGGTTCCCATCTAAGCTAGTCCCACTTTCTCACTTAGGCACATTTCCCTCCAAACCTTTCATATCCATCTACCTGAACAAATATCTTTTTAAATGTTGTTGATGTCTCTGCCTCAACCACTTTCTCTGGCACTCATTCACTCTCTGGGTGAATAAATTGCTCTTCAGCTCCTTATTAAATCTTTCCGCTGTCATCTTAAACCAGGGGTTCTCAGCCTGGGGTCCATGGACCCCTTGCTTAATGGCATTGGTTCATGGCATAAAATTGTTGGGAACCCCTGCCTTAAGCAAGTCTTCTAGTTCTTGGTTCTTCAACTCTGGGGAGAAAGACTACTCAAAGTAGATTTATTATCGAAGTACATGTATGTCACCATATACAAATCTGAGATTCATTTTCTTCTGGCATACAGCGTAAATCCAAGAAACACAATAGAATCAATGAAAGACCACGCCCAACAGAACAAACAAACAAGTAATGTGCAAAAGCTGTAGATAGGGCCCAGTCCATCACAGGTAAAGCCCTCCCTACCATTGAGCTCATCAACACAGAGCATGGTTTTAGGAAAGCAGCATCTATCAGCAAGGACCTCCACCACCCAGGTCATTGTCTCTTCTGACTGCTGCAATTGGACAGAAGGTACAGGAGCCACAGGACTCACACCACCAGTTTCAGGAACATTTATTACCCCTCAATCATTAGGTTTTTGAACCAAAGGGGATAACTTCACTCACTCAACTTCACCTGACCCATCACAGAACGGTTCCCGCAATCCATGGGCTCACTTTCAAGAACTCTTCATCTCATACTCATGACATTTCTTGCTTATTTATTTATTATTATTATTATTATTAATAATAATATATCTTTTGATCACTTTTTGTATTTGCATTGTTTATTGTCTTTTGCACACTGGTTGAACATCCAAGTTGGTGTGGTCTTTTTATTGATTCTGTTATGTTGATTGGATTTATTGAGTATGCCCACAAGAAAATGAATCTTAAGGCTGTATACATGTACTTTGATAATAAATTTACTTTGAACTTTGAACTTGTAAACTGTGCTAGTACAAAAGAGAAAAAAATGCTAGTAAATAAATAAACAATAAATATCAAGAACTTGAGATAAAGAGTCCTTGAAAGTGAGTCCATAGGTTGTAGGAACAATTCAGTTGATTGAAGTTATCCACTGCTAGACGATGGTCATTGAGGCAGGTTACCACATTCTTCTTAGGTACTAGTATAATTGAAGCCTGCTTGAAGCAGGTGGGTACCTCAGACTGCTGATGCAAGAGGTTAAAGGTATTGGTGAACACTCCAGCCAGTTGATCAGCACAGGTATTTAGTATTCAGCAAGGTACCCCATCTGGGTTGAATGCTTCTGTAGGATCACCCTGCTGAAGGATGCTCTCATGTCTGCCTCAGAGATTGAAATCACAGGATTACTGGAGGCTGTAGGGATTTGTGAAGCTTCCTCTATGTTTTGATGGCCAAATTCACTGTGCATATTCTCCCTATTTATGACCCTCATAACTTTATACACCTCTATAAGATCACCCTTCATTCTGCTACACTTCAATGAAAAGCTGGTAACCTGCTCCATCTGTCCCCATAATGCAGACCCTAGAGCCCTGCAGCATCCTGGTAAATCTCTTCTGTACTCTGTCTCGCTTAATGGCATCTTTCCTGTAGTAGGGTGACCAAAACTAATTAAAATATACCAAATATAGCCTCAACAACATCTTGTGCAACTGCAACATAATATCCCAACCTCTATACTCACTGTCCTTCTCTTCAATTCTAGGGATCTGCAGATTTCCTTTGTTGAGGTATTTTCTAATGTACTACCTGTGGTGAACTACATATACCTGTCTGGACACACCCCTCCTGCTGACTGCTCCTGTGGCTCCTCCCACGGACCCCGGTATAAAGGCATTTGGGGACACCGCCCCGGCCTCAGTCTCCAGGATGCAGTGTGGTAGTCAATTGCTGCTTGTTCTTTCTTCCAGCCAATAAAAGCCTATATCTTGCCTCAGGTCTCCAAGAGTTATTGATGGTGCATCAATACCTTCTGAGATATCTGAACTTCCCCTATTCTGTCCACTCAAGCATCCATGATTTTCTTCTCCTTATTGGCAAATGCTAGCTCAGCAACAGAGATCTAAAGCTTTGTCATTGCCTCCTAAACCCCTGCCTCCCTACTCTTACATCACCAATCTCAACCCTTTAAAGTTCATTTTACAAACTGATTATGCATCAAGCACTAAAATTTCCTTTTGAGTGGCTTGGTGCCAAATTTTGTTTGAAGATGATTTTTGTTAAAGAACTTGGTTCTTATTACATTAAAACATTTGCATAATTGTGAGTTGTTTTTGTTAGGAAATGTGTTACTGTATTGCCTGCAGACTTTGGATGTGAGAGAGGCTAAAGTGAGGAAATTATCAAAGAAAAACGAGAAACAAATAAACATCATTAATAGCTCTTTTAAATTTCCTTGTTCAAAGGCCTGCCATTCCCACTTATATTTGAATTTTATCTAGAATAAAGTGTTAAACTTTCAGCTTTCTTATGACTTGTACAGACAAGTCGGTGGGCTGTTTGCAGTGGAATTGTGAACTGCATCACAACAAAGGTACCTCTGTTCACTTGCATCCATGTGTTTTAGAAGCTGCATTATTTTCAGCACTACAAGCTAAAACAACTTTATTTTCCCCTTATCTAAAAGGGAGTCTCTGTAGCTAACTTTGATACTCTGCATAAAATGATGGCATTACTTATATTGGTTGGTATAGTTTATTGTCCTTGAGGCAGTAATTGTGAGATAGAATGTGAACAATATAATTTATTGTTCATATTCTAAATCACAATTAATATAATTGAATAGTGTGTTCAGCTGAAATGATATTGTATACTGTTTCTCTAGGCTTTTGGAGTTTAACTTTGATTGTAATTTAGCTTGAAGCTGTAGTCTTATTTTGTAGTCACCAAAAAAAATATTGTTTTGCTAAGATAGCACGCTTATGGCCGTTTTCAGAAATAAAAGCTCTTATTCTCCTCTTTGCAACTTTTTCTGGGTTGTATGTGGTTCACTTGAAACTTGTAATGGCAGTAATCCATGTCAGGGAATTTGTTCAGAAATTCATTGCCTGTGGCATTATTTAAAAGGATGTGGGGGTGGAGATATGTATAATGATTGAAGAGAACAGAAGCCCATGTTGCTGCATGAATTATTCATAGTTGTACTTTTTAGGGCACAGTGTTGTGGGACTTGTGTTCTGAAAGGCTGAGGAAATTACTTTTAGATTATTATTACTGACAGCCTCAACCCTGCCTCTGTTGCCAAGCTTGCAACGATATTATTTGTCAATCCTTTCCTTTGATGGTGAGCCATATTTTAGAATTGGCACTTCTAGTAAAACTTTTGATGAAGATTACAGGCATTGTTTTCTAAACTACATCATCATGATTGAGTGAAACACTTTCATATTATCATTTCAATTGACAACTGGACTGAATTTTTCCCATTTTCATACTAGATTTTGGTACCAAGCCAGAAAATAAGGCAATTTGATTATCAAAGGCGTTTGATTGGTGAGCTGCACAAAAGGCATTTGCTTGCAGAACCCCATAGGAATGTGAGACTGGATAACTTAGAGTTAAAGATAGCGTCTGCCTGGGCCACGTTCTAATTTCAGCAGTTTGTTCAGCTCTCCAACAGGCTGTTACCAGAAGCAACCTTACTCTCAACATTAAAAGCAGCGATTCTTAAAACCTTTCAATCATCAATATTTAATTAAAATACATACAAAGAATGGTGAAAACAACAGGGTAAGTTTACATTTAAAATTAATTTGTTGTTCTAGTTTGTGTAGTTCCTTTAACTCTGGTTCTCCTGTGTTTAAATACTTCTCTGTGTTGAAATGGCTCAGTTAATAAATGCTGTGTTAGTGCCCTCTTTTAGGACGTGTTTTATGTGCTTGTTCAACATGTTCGCTTTACAAAACCTGTTTTCTTCCAGTATTGGAATGTTCCTAAATAGAAATTCCTTTTGCTTTACTCTTTGAGAAATATGACAGCATGACTATAAATGGCGCTTCTAAACCTAGTGTCAATAGAACGAGAATTAACTGTATCCTATTCCATCAGACTGCATATTTATAGATGTAATTACTATAGTGAAGATATCAAATATTGTTGACTGCCAAATAGGAAGTGACAGCTCTTTTACATTCAATTTTTTTATTACCATCTTTGGGGTCAAAGCTACCATTGCAAAACTTAGGCAAAGATGAATTAGACCAACTTTGAGATGATGGGGGGGTTTAGAGATAGTAGAGATGTGGTGGGGGTGGGGAAGTGTTGATGGTTAGTTCTTGCTTCTCCATAATGACAGGGAGAGTATTAAGGGTGCTTAAAATGGGAGAATTTTGTAAAGTGCTCTCAATCCACTACATAGAAATGCCATCATTTTTGTTGCAGTGGTTGCAGTTGAATTTGTGTTCTGCTGTTGAGAGTAATGTTAAAGAAGTATTCAATAATCCATTATGTTGTAATGTGCTAAACTGTTAAGAGCTAATGAAATATGATTGAGGAGAAGTTAGTGGTTTAATGTGGCTGCCAACGATATAATCTGATCAAACATCAGAGCACGTGACTGGAATAACTTGCAGTAAAAATTAAGGTTGTAGAGTTGGTTTATTTACATATTTATCCCCTAAATAGAGTCAGTTAGATGAATTTTGGAGAGATGGTACTACCAGCTGCCATTACCCTATAGCATAATCAGCACCACTGAATAGAGATTAATTCCTAGGAATTTTTGAAGCCGCATTTCAATTCCATTCACGGTTCATCAGATAATGAAGCAGTCTATGACCATAAATAACAAGTATTGGACAATATCCAGACTTGGCTAGAGAACTACCAAATAACTGTCATGCCATACATGTAGCAATAAAGGGTATAATCACCTCTCCTTGCCATTCAACAGCATTCTTTCTTTGACTTCTCACCAGCACAGTCCTTAGGTCACTATTAACCTGAAACTTAATTGGCTGAGCCATATACGGATCATTCCCAGATAATAAATGGGTTCTAATTTTCCAAATGCCCATAAATTGCTTTGGTCCATTAGTTGGAAAATACACAAAAATCACTTGATATGATCACCATTCTTCCACAGTATTGTAGCGAATGACATTGGAAGTATATCAAACTGATAAGAAAGAGCAATTACTAAACTTTGGGTGGGGTGAGGTAGAGGGAGAGAGAGAGAGAGAGGTGGAACAAGTTCTGCTATTCATAGGAATGAAAGTATGTAAGTATACTTAACTTCATTGAACTTCTGAATTTAATATTAGGGGAATCCATTTGTATACAGGGGCATCCATAAGTTGTCTGATCATAACCCAGAGATGGCCTGTAAAACACTGTGGCTACAAGCCTAGATTGAAGAATGGCTATTATAAAACAAATACTTAAATTTTTGACTCCTCAGAGCATTTCATCTCCACATGCCTGAATGACTGCAGTTCCAATGATGCTCAAAAAGACATCAGGAAAATAGAGTCTGTTTGACCACTTCCTTCCACCATGGCCACACTGTATACCATCAAAAGATGTCCTGCAACAACTTGCTAAGTCTTCAGCAACAACTCCCAGAACAAAACACACCAGTTCTGAAGCTCAGGAACACTACATATTCCAATTGTCCTTGCAAATCAAACGTTACCCTGATTTTGAAACCTGTATTATTTCATCTTTGTGAAGTCAAATTGGTGAAACTTCCCACATAGTTGCATTCAGGGAAATGACACATCTTATGAACTAGCTTATCACTGCTTTCTCAAAGTTAAGGATGGGCCATAGGTTTTGGCCTTGCAAGCAGCACCCTCAACTGACAAATGAATTAAAAGTGTCTAACTTTAGAATATCTCTTCTTTGAATTTGAGTTCATAATTGTTTTGCAAGAGAATAAAGATTATAAAAAGAAAGCACGGATGGGCCATTCAGCTCCATAAATCTGTTCTAACATTCAATAAATCATATCTGATTCAAACCTGACCAAAACACCACTGTTCCTTTCTCTCTTAACACTTTGTGACTCCCTTGCAGTTTGAGTTTCTCTCAGTCTTGACTTAATAAATTAAATGATGGTCCAAATGGCAAGAAATCCAAAATGCATTCTCCATAATTTGAGGGACCCTTACATTTCTGACCTGTGTCTTATAAATAGTGGAAACGTTTTGGGATACCCAGCCTCTTAAGTTGGTGAATTGTGGACATGTGACTCTGTTCTGTGGTGACAGGAACTCCCTGATTTGGAAATCCAAAGGAAGTGGAATCTGTGTGTACTTTAACGAAGGTTGGCGCACAAACCTATCTCAAGTCAGCAGTCACTGTTCTGGTGAAATTGAGCATCTTACAATTAAACGCTGGCCACTTTACCTGATCAGGGAATTTTTTGTTGTGTTCATCACTGCTGTTTACATCCCCATGAATGTGAACGCCAAGATGCACTGCAACCGCTTTACAGTATCATCAGCTCTCCACGAAACAAGCATTGGAACGATCTCTGTATAATTGTTGGAGATTTCAATCATGTTAACTAGCAGAAAACTTAACCCAAATGCCACTAAAGTATTGCCATGGCCATGAGGGGATCAAGCAGACTGGACCATGTTTATACAAACCGCTGCAGTACTTACAAAGCCATCCCACACCCTCATCTTGGTCTCACTGACCACATCTCCATAATTCTAATCCCAGCATACTGACCTCTGCAGTTATTGGAGAAACCAGTCAAGAGGACCATCATTGTATGGCCTAATGGGGCAATCCCTCTGCTTCAAGATGTATTGAACATACCAGCTGGCAGATGTTTGAGGAGGCCACCATAAACAGAGGAACACAGGCCTTGAGGAATATGCCTCATCTGTCATTGGCTACATTCGTAAGTGTGTAGATGACATTGCTACCTCAGAAACATCATTTCATCCTCCAACAAGAAGCTCTGGCTGGATGCAGAAGTGTGCTCCCTACTAAAAGCTACTTTCAAGACAGCTCTCAGAGCAGCAAGGAGGTACCTCATCTTAGGCATCAAGAGAGCAAAGACCACCTATGCACAAAAGGTTCAGGAACACCTGTCTGATAAAGATCACTGTCTATGTGGCTGGGCATCAAGGGCATTACTGATGAGGCAAGGAGAAACAGCATCAACTGTACCAGTGATGCTTCCCTCCCTGAAGCTCTGAACAACTTTATGCAGGCTTTGAGGCACGCAATGCCAGCCACAAAAGCTACCTTGCTTCCAAGTGAGCAGCCACTGCCTGTAACAGCACTAGACGTGAGAAGATCTCTGCAGAGAGTTAACCCCCTTACGATGCCAGGCCATACAGCAGCTCAGGCTGAGTATCCAGGGAGTCTCAACACTGACATCTTCATGGACATCTTCAACACTTCATTCATCCAGGCTTCTGTTGCCATATGCTTCAAATCAGCCACCTTCATCCCAGTACCAAAGAACTCTACTCCTTCAGAACTAACTGTCTACCACCTGGTGTCACTAACACCAATCACCATAAAGTGCTTTGAGCAGTTGATAACGGCACACATCAAAAACTTTATTCCTGCCACGCTGGACACTCACCAAAATGCTTACGGACAGAACCGCCCTACAACAGATGCCTGACTGTGTCATAGCATCTGTCATGCACCCGGCCCTGATCTACCCAAGAAAACAAGGTCACTTATGTCAGAACGCTGTTTCTGGATTTCAGTTCACCATCCAACACCATTGTCCCACAGACCTTGGTGAACAAACTCTTACTTCTCAGTCTAAATACACCACTGTGCAACTGTGTTCGACTTCCTAATGACAGACCTTCAGATAGTCAGGATGCACAACCACTCCTCCCTTCCCATCACCCTGAACACCTGTGCCCCCCCTCACCAGGTCAGTGTGCAGTCCATTACTGTACATTTGCTCACACATAACTGCACAGTCAAGTATCCCAAGCAATCTAATTGTCAAGTTCGCAATGACACGTCAATGACGGAGCTTATCACCAACAACAATGAGACGGCCTACAGAGAGGAGGTGAAAAAGCTCGAGCCTGGTGCCAGGCGAATAACCTTTTCTTTAATATATACAAAACTAAGAAGCTGGTTGTCTGCTTTGGGAGAACTCACACCACTCACATCCCTCTTTACAATGGTTGCACAATAGTGGAAACTGCAAGCAGTTTCAAACTCCTGCGAGTGCACTTTGCACATAAACTCTCATGATCCCAGCACACATCCTGTGGTGAACTACATATACCTGTCTGGACTGCTCCTGTGGCTCCTCCCACAGACCCCTGCTGACTGCTCCTGTGGCTCCTCCCAAAGACCCCTGTATTAAGGCGATTGAGGCCTGAGCCCGGCCTCATTCTCCAGGATGTAGTGTTGTTCATTCTTCCAGTCAATAAAAGCCGATATCTCGCTTCTTACGTCTCAGAGTGAGTTATTGATGGTGCATCACATCCTACACAGATAAGAAGGCTCACCAACACCTCTACTTTCTGAGGAGGTTGAAGAAAGCTGGACTTTGCACATCCGTACTTACGTCATTCTACAGATACACAGTAGAGAGCATCCTAACTTGCATCACTGCTTGGTACGGAAATGTTCTGATGTGTGTAATGGATAGTCAGTACTGCTCAATGTGACACTGGCACCAGCCTACCTGCCATCAAGGACAAATATACACAAATACCTACATACCAGGCTTCTTTTGTATATACATAAAGGTATTGGGAAAGGGCCAGTGACATCATGAAGGATCCCACACACCCTGCTCATAGATTGTTTGTACTACACCCACTAGGGAGGAGTCTACATAGTATCCAAGCCAGGACCTACATAATTAAAAGCAGTTACTTTCCCCAAGCAGTAAGGCCGATCAACACCTCCATCACTACTTTATTATTTCCTGCCGATAACCTTATGTACAGCCTAACATCACTTTATGGATTACAATCCAAGTATATAAATTATGTATTTATATTTATTGCATTTTTTTATTATTGCTATTGTGCTCTTTATCTTTTGGGTTTTCTTTTTTATGCTGCATTGAATCTGGAATAACAATTATCTCTTTCTCCTTGCACTTGAGTACAGGAAATGACATTAAACAATCTTGGATCTTATGTTGGTGTTGTAAGCGTGGTAACACTCGTGAGCTGCCCAGGACAATCCTCACTGATTTCATTTGACACAAATGATGCATTTCACTGTACGCTTGTAACAAATAAATGTTAATCTTTATCTTCAGTTTTATGGTGGTACCTAGATGGCAGACCCAGTCAAATTGTGATGATGTCAAGGGTAATTGCATTCATTTTTGGAATTCAGTTATTTGATCTGTGATTGGACCAAAATGTGCTGTGGTGTCTCTCTGAGTGGTCTAAGTATTAGTAAGCAGGTTATTGGAAAGTAAGTGCAGTTTTATAGAACAGTCAACAACACTTTTCGTTGTGTTTCTGAAGCTCAAAAGGTAACTAATCATATACTAGTTAATTGCGCTCGATTTGTCCTTTTGTTTTTGAACAGGATATACGTGATGAAATTTTTGTATTACCACTAAATTGCTGAAGTTGTAGTTTTGCTAGAGGCAAGACTAATTCTGAACACAGGTCTTTCCTTACTACAACTGGGATGTTGTCTGGCCCTGTAGTTTGAACAACATCTGGTTGTTCCAGCTATTTCTTGCTATCACTTGGAATGAATCAAATTGGATGAAGAATGTCATTGATATGAAGATTGGACCTTGTCTCCATGAAGTCTGTGAGTGGTTACTTATCACCAGTGTGTATTTCTGCCACATCTAGATCAATGAGGATGAGATCTGTCACTTTATCCCCAGTTATTTCACTCCACCTGCCGCAGAGTCAGTACGGCAGCTGCATTCTACATTGGTGTGATCAAGCTTCTGTTGATGATGGATGGGACATTGAAATGCCCCAGCCAGATTTATGTGCATATGCTTCTTTCTGTGCTCCTGTCAAGTATTGTTCAACAAAGAACAATTATTCACCATCTGAGGGAGAAAAGAAAATATTAATCATGGGGAGATTTCTTTGCCCTGTGACTGTGAAACTTCATCAGGTCTAGAGTTCTATTAAAGACCACTCACTCACAAGTACACTGTCATACTGACTGGCCTGGTAATTTTGTCCTGCGGGTGAGACATGATGTATCCAGACATTGTAATGGTGGAGTCTAGCATATTATCTGTAAGGTATAATCCTGTATTGCTTGACTAGCTGCAAGACAGCTTTCCAAATTTAGACAGAATGGTTGGGAGTAGGACTTTGAAATTTTAACTAATCTGGGAGTGACTTTCTGCTGTCCAAATTAGGTTTCTAGGTTGATGCCACATGGTTTGTCCCATTTTCTATTTTACCTGTTTTACTGTAGCAATTAGCAGTGCAATTGAGTGACCTGCTCAGCAATTTATGTTATGCATTGCAGCCTATTTGAGGTGCATAATGGCCAGACTGAGTAAAGACAGCAGATATCTTGCCCGGAAACGTGTAAGGGAAGCATGTGTGTTTTCACAACTAATGCTTCCTGGTCGTTATTTTTGTGCTGAGCCTTTTTGGTTTGAAATTCTCAGTTACTAACAGAAATAATATTTGACAGCTTTTTGGGATTTTAACTTTTATTTTGAATTGTCATTTCAGGCCTCCCAAGGTTTCAGATCTTACAACAACCACTGCACCACCACCATAAACAAAAAAAAGCATATGAGCATAACTTTCTTGAGTTGTTGAGTACAGTAAAACTCCAATAACCCAGCACCATTGCAACATGAGTGGTGACAGATTAGCAGATTTTCTGGGCTATTGAGTGTTACCCTGGCACACTTTTAATACACCTATTTTTCAGATGTTACACTGGAGTATAATACTTTCCAATTAACCCAATGATCTTGAAGGGAGAACTGTGGAACAAATTCTTGTCAGTTAAAAGAAAGAAGGACATGAGGCCCTTGTGTGTTCAGGGACAACTCAGAGAGCCAATTATCAAACCATCTGATTTTGGTGCCTTAAGGTAATAGATGATCAGACTTTTACTGCACAAAGTAACTCTAAGGCACTTTAGTTGATAAACATATTGTGCTTTTTTCATTCCTCAGTTACAAGAACAAAAACAGCAACTACATAGATGTGATCAGGATGTTGTCTTTTATACATACACCCTCAGTGTGCTTCAACAAGAGCCGTAAAATGTTTAATTTGAAGAAGAAACAAGTTGCCACTGACGCTTAATATCTCCGGTGCATAAAATCTGTCCTATTGTTTCTGTCCAATCCTTCTCCCACTGGCTGCAGTTGAGATACTGGAAATCTGCTCACCGAGTGAGAAGGTTGCAATTTTGATGATGATTGATGTTGGCCATCGATGGACCTTGATGCTTCTTTTTGAGCATCAGTAGTCTAGATTAGTTGACTAATAAGCAGCAGTATATTAACAATGATGAGACCTGGAGATTTTGGTCAATGAAATAACAACTGGCAGGGAATTGTTGTCTATAAAGTGTTCCAGGAGGATACACTGCGGCAGCCATGAGATATCTTTGCTAGTTTGCTTTGCTTTGCTTTGCTTTGCTTTGAAACACCCTGTAGAGTCAAGCAATACTGGCAAGGTGTATCATAATCTCATTAGATTTGTCAAGTTTAATTGTGGAACAATGATTACTATTTTATATTTATTCTCTCTCACAGTTTCTCTCTCCATGTCTCTCTCCTTTTACGCACATTTACGCACACGATTATGTGTCTATAAACACTCACCGCTCACACACACTGTTATACTATCCAATTGCATGGCACAGCTGTGTTGCTGCTGTCTGTCAGCCACGGATAATGCACCACTGAGAATGCAGCCCTGCCACGATTAGTCTGTAGCAGAGTGTTGTTAGTTGAATAGAAACTCTGACCGGAGTACTCTTATCAGGTAATCATTTGATGCAACCTTGAATGGTGAACTCTTGGGCATTGACATATTCAAGAATGAAAATGCAGGAAAACAGAAGAGGACAACGCTGGCTGGAGGAAGTAAAATAGTGAAAGAGGGAGGGGTCTGGGCAATAAATATACAACCCTCACTCGTTTTAAATAGAAATACTGATGGGTTCATATTTCATTGGCCATTTCCCAGGCTCCCTGTCCTCCAGTTACAGTTTACAGTATGACTAAATTACAAGCCCTAACAATCTAATATGACCCTTTTTCACTATTTTTACAAGTGGCAAAGAGAAACAAGTCCAAGTTAAATAATTTGTTGAAAATTATAGGTATGGCTGATTTTTACAATAAAGTTGTCATATTTCAGGATAAAAATTGAAGTTACCAGGGAATGAACATATCGTAATTACTATTAAATGTAATTTACAGTTATTTACAAATGAGCCATTGTGCAGGTCATTCCACTAAATTTATACTTCAGACATTGTCACATTACACTTACTTTTCAATCCTTTGATGGTCAATTAGGTAATTCAAAATTTCCGTCTAAACAATTTATAAAATTAATGAATAGTACATCAAATTGTCAATAAGAAAAAGGTGTTTTATAATAGCATCAGGTCATTATAGATGCAAAGAATGCAAAGCAAGTCAGAAAAATAAATCTGATGTACCCAGGATTTACTATAGCCCTATGTTTGAATGGTTAAGTATACTTGCACTGTATATCTATGTATATAAGTACACAACTACAGGAAATTTACTGATTTTTCTGGTTCTTGATTTTATATTTCATTTCCATCTTCTTGAATTTTATATTTTTCATCTCTTGGTATTAAGTATAATGATGTCCAATTAACTTTGCCCAGTTTCTGCAGCTGTTTGGGATCTATATGGGAGTAAGGACTTTAACACTGGCATTTAAAAGGGTATATTTTCATAATCAGTAGGGCAGAGAAAACCTTGATTAATTTTAATACAGTCTGCTTCGTAGGGCAGTGGGGAGACAACATTAACAACGTGGAAGTAAGGAATAAGTAATGTTGGTTAGACCACTTGTTTTGTTATACATGCATACGATTTTCATTTTAGTGCAAAAATATTGGATTAACATCAGAGAAACCAACATTGAAGAAAGACAATTCAGGTGATAATAGTGCTGAAATCTCTGCACTTCCTAGGGAATTCTGAAGCTTCTATTAACAAAAAAGCTAGTTTAATTAAATTTCAGGAAATAACACATTGAATACCATACAAGTTAGAGACCTTGTAACCCCTGGGTTGTAGTGCTGATTTACGCACTAGAACTATTCACCTGTTGAACAAAGCTGATCCAGATAACTGAAACCCAAAATATGGAAAATTGAAAGTACCAATTAATTTTTTTTTCTTTTTCCGAAGATGTTGCCTGAGCTGTAAGTATAGTCGGCCCTCCTTATCCACGAGGGATTGGTTCCGAGACCCCCCCCCGCGGATACCAAAATTCGCGGAATGCTCAAGTCCCTTATTTGACCTGTCTCAGTGCGGTGGTCTTTAGGACCCAATGGAACCTTGGACTTTATTTAACGCCTCAGTGCAGTGGACATTAGGACGCAGCGGCGCAGCTCTGAATCCGCAGTGTTTCTGTTCACGAAAATAATCACGATCATGATTGAAAATAAGGTGGAAGTAATAAAGTGATTGGAAAGAGGTGAAATGCCATCGGTCATTGGAAAAGCGTTAGGCTACAGTCGGTCAACTATCGAAACAATTTTAATGGAGCATGTGAAAGGCCCTGCCCTGATGAAAGCTACAATTATTACTAAGCAACACAGTGGTTTAATTATTGAAGTACATATGTTTCTTAAGTGTTTTATATGCATAGAAAGGTAAAATATGTACTATATACTAAGAAAAACGTTTGACTAACTGACGCTAAATAATACCGGATGTATCTGTTCTGACTTCAAATCCAACTTAAAGATGGACTCAGGAATGGAACTCATTCATAACCTGGGGACTTATAATACCTAATACAATGTAAATGCTATGTAAATAGTTGTTATACTGTATTGTTTAGGGAATAATGACAAGAAAAAATAGTCTGTACATGCTCAAACAACGAGTGCTGGAGAGAGAACTTCCGGGTTTTTCCAATCCGCGGTTGTTTGAATCCACGCATGAGGAATCCACGAATAAGGAGGTCCGACTGTATTTCAAGTTCAGTTCTTGTAGCTATTCTATCAGGTGTCAACTTGTCTTCTTGGTAATCATGTGCTGAAACTTCTTGTCCAACCTCGAAGCTCCTCGGTGAGTCACTTGACAACTGGCTGAACTGTTTATTCTCCACTTCCCTCCCTAGATCTAGTTTCAGGGATCTATGTGAGATCTCTATTTCCTGCCCATGAACAGCCTTGCAGGTGTTTGATTTGTTGTCACATGAATAGAGTTCCGATACAGAAAAAGGAAGTTGTCCACTTTGTGCGTAGAGAAATGTCCTCCTTGTCCATAGCTTTAATGGACTT
The DNA here is from genome assembly GCF_048418815.1 of Hemitrygon akajei. NCBI lineage: Eukaryota > Metazoa > Chordata > Chondrichthyes > Myliobatiformes > Dasyatidae > Hemitrygon > Hemitrygon akajei. The sequence continues at coordinate 50,770,952 of NC_133124.1, read as the reverse complement.
CTTGAATGTTTGGGTAAACCTTTCAGCTGACCCATTCATTGCTGGATGGTGAGGAGCTGACTTAAAATGTTTGATGCCAATTTTTTTCATAAATAGTGGAAACTATTCTGACATTTATTGTGGTCCGTTGTCACTCACAATTTGTTCTGATAAGCCACTTCTGGTGGAGATAGCCCTCAGAGTGGAAGCAGTCTTTTCAGATATGGTTGACTTCATTGGTTCTCCATCCACTTTGAATGAACATCCACATCCATCAGGAACATGGAGTCCTTGAATGGCCCAGCAAAGTCAACATTTACTCTTTGCCATGGTATCAAAGGCCACTTCCACAGGTGTAACCCTGCCTTTGAGGGTGCATTTTGAACTTCTTAGCATCCTGAACAGCTTTTGGTCAAGTCTTCAATCTGTCTATCCCCAGCCACCACACACTGCTCCAGGTGAGACTCTTCATCTTGACTGTATCCTTCATGCAGATTGTCAAACACTTTCTTGTTGGCATTAAGTAGCTGTGACAGTCTCTGGTTAGGGCTACTGTTTGGGCTTCAGTGGCCTGTTGATGACACATTGAGAGCTTTGACTGTGTGCCAGTCTAGTTGGATTTTTCTCAACCATTCCTGCCCAAAAAGTGACGGCACTCCACTTTTCAACATATAAAGCTCTTAACTGTTGTGTTTGGCCTCCATACAGCATGTTCACTTACAGTTTGCCTTCGGGAAACATTTGTTCACCTGTGCAGGTTTTTAACGTCACTGAGGTCTTCTCTAATGGTAACCTTGAAAACAGTCTGTCTTCGTCAGCCTCTGGAATTATACAAAAATCTGACCCTTTATCCAGCTCCATTTTCAGTTTTACACCAGACACATCTGCTTCAGTAATAGTATGCAGTTCTAGGTATGACAACTCAACTTTATCAGACACTGTGTTGTCTGATTCTGTTTCACCTTTGGTTGCTTTATGCATTTGCTTAGGTTCGTGTTTGAAACTTTTCACGGTGTGTTTTTCTCTTTGGTTGTGCTTTTTGTCTGCCTTGCACACTCTCTATGTAACTTTGTCTGTGACACTTTATGCAAATTTTTTCTTTGAACCAACAGTTATTTACATTATGGGAGGAACTGCCACATCAAAAACCTTTTTGACTTTTTGCACCAGTCACAGACATTTTGCGCTTTCCACATTCTAATATCTTTTTCTGTAGTTCTGCTGCATCCTTTTCTGCAGTCTCTAATGATATTGCAATAGTCAATACCCGTTCTAAGGTTAGGTCTCTTTCTGGCAGTAGCCTTCTTTGAGTGCTTTGACTATGCATACCATATATAAGCCTGTCCCTTAATGCATCAGAAAGTCCAACTCTAAAGCCACAGTACTGGGGAAATTTGCACAGTTCTGCAATGTATTCAGAAATGCTTTCATCCTTTGACAGGTTCCTCTTGTAAAATCTAAATCTCACAGCTATTGCCAGCGGTTTAGGACAGGTGATTTTAAAAATTGCAACAATTTCGTCAAATGTCTTGCTTGCTGACTTTTTCAGAAGTTACTAAGTTATGTAAGAGACTGTACATCCCAGCACCTATTAAGCTAAGAAGAATGGGGGCTTTCTTTTCCTCATCCATAATGTTCACTTTACAGTTCAGTTCAATCCTCTCGATATATGACTTCCAACCTTTATTAGCACTATAAGATTTGTCAGCTTTCCTGACTAAAGCCATTTTCACTTTAACTTTGTTAGCTGTTCACTGTGTACTATGCTGTTAGTAACTTATGCATCCCATTATTAGCTTTCATGGAAGTCTATTCTGTACTGTGTAATTCTTTCCTCTTGATGTCTCATCCTGTAACTGTCAGTACAGTTGGTGATATTCTCTGAAATTCAGGATCATACTCATCACCAATTTGTTGTGTCTGTGCAACTACATATCAATTAAATAAAAGTACGCACATGGGAGATGGCTGTAACTGGTGTATTCACGTTGCTGTGAGAGAGAAGGAGAGAGCAGATCAATGTGCATGTGTAGACAACAGATCAATGCACATAAGTTATCAGTCCATACAAAGTGCTAAGGGAAGTCATTGCTCTAAAAGGAATAGATCTATACATTATAGGAACCTCACTACATCAGCCGCTGGGCCCTTTATCTCTCCAGTAATCTTTATTTTTCATATTATCTGAACATTGCCATTCATCCAGTAACTGAAACATCTGCTCAGCCCAAGCCTCATATTCTTCTTCCCCATCGGGTGCAGGCTTGACTCGAGAGTACACTCCCAGACTATGATAACTTTGTCTCTCTGCAGGTACACCTCTGCATTTATCAACCAATGCTGTAATAGCCAAAACCAGCTCAGAATTTAAATCAACTGGTGAAAAACCCATTAAACCTTTCTCATCAGACAACTCTTTTCATTCTCTTAGTAGAAATGAGAACAATTTGTCTTTAATGTCTTCACCCTCAGCTACATGCCCCTTATCTAAAAGTATGGACTGCCACTCCAGTGTCTCCCAACATATTAGGCAGCACAACTTCAGTCACGTCACTGCTAGTCTGGACTAAGACGACATCCTTACCAGCCGATTGGTCAAAACATCATTCAATCAGCATAACATACCGCAAATCTTTTACTGAACTCAACACTCCGAGTAACAGTTTATCAGGAATTCAGACATCCACCCTGCTCAAAACACAAGCATTACTTGTGGATGATCTCTTTGAATCGCACCAAACCTTAATCCCTGTGGCGTCCATAATAAAGTACCTTAGTCACTCTCCCGAACACTAGTTTAAACACACAAACTGCTTAATCAATTCTAAAACAGCAGTCACACAGCATTTGAGAATACTGGACAAGCCCCCACAAATGTATCTCCCTCACCGGGCTTGTATGCAAACTTGGCCCATTAGACAGCTCTGCTAACAGCCATGTGACTCAGCAGTGAGAAGGCCTCCTTTCACAAACAATATTCATCTAGGGTTGGTATGATTTGAGGTTCAACCAAACACAAACATCATGATGTTTTGATTAAAGGAACCTCAATTTGAGGGAATGTTGTGTAAGTATTGCCCATACACAATTGTTGGCCAACAAGAAATAACAGATCATACACCACATAAACCTATAAAGAAAGTATATTTACAAATTTCAGCTCTATCGAAGAGTTGGTAGGAAAGAAAAAAGAAAAAAATAAGAAAGCCAATTACAGTTAAAACAGTCCAATGTGCACATAAAGTTGGACTCACTCTGGAGTTGTCGTTACTCACACACTGGACACACGATCTGCGCGAAAGCACACACCCCATTCCAAACTTAGCTCAAAATCCATCTCAAACAAATGGTCTCTTGAGAGAGAGTATTGGGCCTTCTTCCTTGGAGCCATTCTTCTGCATAAAGCTCTTTGTTCAATGGGGACTTGCCTTCCAACGACATTGTCCCTCCTCCATTCTCGCCAAAAGCCTAAAACCAAACTATTTTCCGTCATGAATCTTTGTATGCCCCGCTCTCTCTACCATCCTGATTTCTACCAACTTTCTACCATCCTGATTGGCTGACACAACACTCATAAATTGAACAGCAGGTCTTCTCATTCTACCAGCAGAACACGCTGTTTTTGCAGAAATTGCTAAAATGAAATACCTGCAGCATAGCAGTAGGAATCGTAACCACGTCATTACATAGTGGATATCATTGGTGCCATTATCCCCTCGAAGTATTTTGTGCTTAAACCATCAGCTGGAGAATAAAGGATCTTTAATCTGGAAATCTGCAAATTAGGATGACAGGTGAATATAAATGTTATCATTATTTTCAAGTATCCATCCAGGTTGCACACCATTCTGACATGGAAATTAGTCATTGCTTCAAGATATTGAAGATTTTCCAATAAAAGCTCAAATATAGTCTGGAAATCTTCAAGAAAATGGTTCATACCATAAAACTGGCCTATCAGAATAAATCATTAATGAAGAATGGGAGCTTCAGCCCTTATGTTCTATCAGGTTTTTACCGTGCACCATACTACAAATTCTCGATGTTGCAGCACTAATTTCAGAATTGTCACTGAGTCAGGTTAGAAGATACCTCATCATGAGGATTTGTAGGGCAAAGCAAGTTTTGCTACAAAGAACATCTGTGAGAATGGTCCTTTCTATCTTTCAAAGAGAAATTGTTTTGATCATAAGATATTCCATGGAATGGGTTTTAGATTCAGACATGGACTAAAATACACTGAATTTTATGTTTCTAATGTTTAAATCTATTTTATGCTCAAGTACCACATTAATTGGCTGCTGAAGTACTGTACAAAACTCTGTTTTCAGCACTGCATTCAATCAAAAATTCATTGGATATTTACCTCCTATGTTGACTCGTCTAATGGTTTAGAACATAAAACATTGAAAATCTGCAGCACACGACAGGCCCTTCGGCCCACAATATTGTGCCGACCATGTAACCTATTCTAGAAGCTGCCTAGAGTTTCCCTACTGCAAAGCCCTCTATTTTTCTGAGCTCCATGTACCTATCTAAGTGTCTCTTAAAAGACCCTATTGTATCCAGATCTACCACTTTTGCTGGCAGTGCATTTCATGCACCCACCATTCTGTGTGAAAAACTTACCCCTGACATCCCCTTGTACCTACTTCCGAGCACCTTAAAACTATGTCCCCTCATGTTAGCCATTTCAGCCCTGGGAAAAAGCCTCTGGCTACCCATATGATCAATGCCTCTCATCATCTTAAACATTTCTATCAGGTCACCTCTCATCCTCTGTTGCTCCAAAGAGAAAAGGCCAAGTACACTCAACCTATTCTCATAAGGCACACCCTCCAATCCAGGCAACATCCTTGTAAATCTCCTCTGCTCTCTCTCTATAGTATCCACATCTTTCCTGTAGTGAGGTGACCACAAAATTGATATCTAATTTTAGAAGAGCAATTTGTCCAAATGGTGTAAGTAAGCTGCAGGTTTAAAAAGTGGAGTGGAAAGTTAAATGAATATGTTTGATTTTAATCAGAATTGTAACACAAATTATTGATCTAGGTCTTCAATGGCACACTGATTTTCCCCCACAGTAAGTACTGAGCCATGCAGGCTGAAGAGATTGGATTCAATCTCTATCTAAGAAATAGAAGGGACATTCTAAAATTGTGTCCCACCATCTTGTGGAAAGGAGTAGAAAATTAAGTTTTCTCTTGCCATTTGCTTCCTTGATAACCACAGCACACATCTTCCCCCATTCTAAATCTGTAGTAGGCCATGAAGCTTGATGTCTTCAACAAATCACACATTTATATTTATATTTATACACATGGACATTCTGTTTGGATTACATACAGAAAAGAAACTGGGAAAGTATTGTCAGAAAATCAAAACTACTGGCATTTCTTTGAGTAGTTCCTTGATAATTTTAAGAGTGACATAAAGGAATGAGTATGTCACAATCATAGCTGACACAGAAAGAGCGTAGTTCATCCTTCATCTTCTGATATGTTTATTTGAGTGTGCATAATGGATTGCATCAAAGGAAATGTAGCACTCAGAATGAAGGTTTTGTTAGAGATCGTGGCTGGTAGACAGTGGATGATGCTGGAAATACATGTTGACCCCTCTGTTCATGAATCTCAGAATAATTCATTGTGATAAGGCACTGAATTTAAGGCCCTCTTTTCTATGAATTTGGCCTCTGTCCAGATTCCTGCTACTTTTGTCAAAGCGGAGGAGATGAAAGACATTGAGTAAATTTTTAATTCCTGTCCTAAGTTTAGATGGAGTATTGGAGATTCTAATATGAATGTTGGATGGGTTGCAAGAGGGTGTGAATGGAATGATATTGTGTGTATGTGTGGGGGGGGGTGTGAGGGAGGGGGAAATGACAGTAAGAAGTGACATGTTTTATGTTTGTAGCGATCCATTATTCTGATTTCTTATTGTGGGTCAAATGTTGGACACCTCTTTTAATGCACTTCTAATAACTGTCTTGGAGATCCATAGTACTTCCTTCTGCATGGGTACTCCCCCTCACTTTCATACTGACTGAAGCAAAGTGTTCTTCCCTTCTCCATCACTGCGTGCCTTCCTCAATTATCAAATGTAGGAACAATAAGGTTTGTTCCTTAGAAGGTTGAAGCCTTCTTTGATTAGTCTGCAGAGGAGCACCTGAATTCAATGAGGCATTAAGGAAACTGCACAGTTCCTATTTGGAAGCATCGGAGTTGGTGTGATTGTCTCGGACATTCCACTTGCAATTGCAAGACTCTGTTGGACAGTGATAATATAAACTGCTGTAGCCCTGTTACCTTTGCCTGGTGAAGGAACAGTTGACATGGCAGCTGTGTAGCCTCAGTTGTACATAGCATGAACTAGGCCTCAAGCCTCGGACTTACCTGCTGCTCCAGACTAGCTGAGAGACACGGAAGTGCTACTACATTGTTGTGCTCAGCAGAGGCCTGGCCTTGCCCATCAGTGCTTCCCTCCCATATTCGAACAGTGGAGTGACAAGGTGGATTGCGTGCATCTGTGCACTGCCAGACGACTGTACCATCAATTACTGAACATTGTTGCTCAGGGTCTTGGACTATATATGTTTTGTTTTCAAGTGAATATGTTTCTTTGTTCGATATCTTGAATTATGTTACTCCCTATTTTTGAACGTTTGCTTGCTATTTTGAATGTTTTGCACCTTGGTCCCAAAGGAACACTGTCTCATTCAGCTATATCTATGTATGGTTTGAATGATAATTAAACTTGATTTGATTTGTGTGCATATCACTATAAGAGCTTTTAAAAAATGTTTTTCTTGACTATTACAATCTTTAGCTGGCAAATGCAGATGCCACTGAAAAATCTTGAGTAATTTTATAAGGTTAAACTTTAAGCAGATTGATTGAATATCTTACTTCTGCTTCCATTACAAACTCTTGTATAATTTAATGTGAGATAATCCTGAGGAAATATAACATTAGTCAATGGGAAGGGAAAAGAATAAATTATGATTATCATTAAATAGGAGGAAAGACATACCAATTAAGCTAAGAAATTGGTTTTATAGGCATTGGTCTTATTCCTAAATGAGGCCATTTTTTGGATACCTTATTCAGAATTAGAATTAGGCTTAATATCACCAGCATACTATATGTCATGAAATTTGTTGTTTTGCAGCAGCGGTGGATTGCAATACATAATTTAAAAACTATAAAATACAACAAAATATATTAAAAATTAAATCAAAAAGTGTACAGGAAAAGAAGAAAATAGAAAAAAAACAAAGTTCAAGTGAAATTTAATATTGAATAGTATGTCACCATGTACTGTACTACCCTGAGATTCATTTTCTTATGGGTATTCACAGTAAATACAAAGAATCATAATAGAATCAATGAAAAATTACACACAAAGACAGACAAACTACAAGAAAAACAAAATAATGATAATAATGATAATAATAATAATAATTATTATTATTATTATTAAACACTGGACAACAAAGATTTTGCTTCCTGAATACTTTTGGGTGTGTCTTATGGGTTTTGGACTGCTGATCATGAAAATCACCATGAAATTTATCTATCACCCTTCATTTTTCTGTGATTGCCTATATTTGTTATTTCATTTACTAATACAGGTCAATTAAAATGTTGCTCACATTTTAATGCTGAAATGTTTTCTTTCTTCTCCAGGCATGCCTGGGCATGCTTAGACAGGGCAGATGCTGCTTGGCAGGACAGGTTTTAGAAAGACTATACATTTCTGTGTAGGATTTTGATATTTGAGACAGATGTTTCTTGGAATAGCTGATGCCAAGATTAAGGAAGGCATTTTTGTTTGTCCACAAATCAAACAGATCATTAATGACAGGTAGTTCGAAGAACTTCTAGTGGGACCAGAGAAAATTTCATGGAAGGCATTCAAGGATTTCATTGAAAAATTTCTTAGCAACTACAGAGCACCAAACTACATGCAACTAGTTGACAACTTGCTTCAAGCATAGAAAACCATAAGGTGCAACATGTTGTTAAAGATTCACTTTCTGCATTCCCATTTAGACTTCTTCCCTGCAAACCTTGGTGCTGACAGTGATGCACCATCAATAACCCTTGGAGACGTGAGTCGAGATAGGCTTTTATTAGCTGGAAGGAAGCACCGTCAGCAGCAAGAGATCACCACACAACATCCTGGAGACTGAGGGAGGAGCAGTGCCTCCAATCGCCTTTATACAGGGGTCTGTGGGAGGAGCCACAGGAGCAGTCAGCGGGGGTGGGCAGGCGTGTCCAGACAGGTATATGTAGTTCACCACAGACAGTGATGAGCATGGTGAAAGGTTTCATCAGGACATTGCAGTCATGGAGAAACAGTATCAGGGCAACTAGAATCCATCAATGCTGGCTGATTATTGTTGGACCTTTAAGCAAGAAGACTCAGAGACCAAGTACATATGAAAATCATCAACAAAACATTTTTAGCTTAGTTAAACTATTGCAAAGCTTCAACACAATTTGCAACTAAATGCATTATATTCAATAAAAGTTAATTTCTTGTTTCTCCAAATTCCTACATGATACAAGTAATTGGAAATTATACTTGTGTTCAGCTTCAAGAGATCTATCACAAACAAAAAGAAATACTGAGGAAGCAACACTTTTGAAAACATTTGTTGTGTAAAATGAGTTGGAGAGTCCTTGAAAGTGAGTCCATAGTTCAGAGTTGGAGTGAGTGAATTTATCAATTCTGGTTCAGGAGCCTAATGTTTAAGGGGTAATAATTGTTTGTGAACCTGATAGCATGGGACCTAAGGCTTCTGGATCTCCTTCCAAATTGAAGCAGCAAGAAGAGAGCATGGCCTGGATAGTGGGGGTCCTTGATAACAGATGCTGCCTTCCTGATGTGCTCAATAGTGAAGATAGCTTTGCTTGTGACAGGTAGGGTTGTATTGTTACATACCCCGTAACTGGGTCACTTACCAACAAAGATAGAGAGGTCCGTTGAAGTCTGATGGTACTATTTTTAACAGTATTTATTAGTAAAAATACACAAAAATAATATCAATGCAAACATACAGATAATATACGTTGTCAATACTAAATCTAGAAGTGCGGGTATAATAATAATCAATAAGAAATAAGCTCTATCATTGTCTAGGGGATAATGAATTGTCCAATGGAAATATACAGTTCACTGCAGTTCCACAAGCTGCCGTCTTTTGGTTGTCGCTGTGTTGCACTTTGTTGGAGAGAGAGAGAAATAGGAATAGAATGGGAACAGTTACCGCTGCGGGTTTTTCAACCTTTATGATTTCGATCCGTTGGGAGTCCCGTTGGTGTGGCTGTTCACTTGTGGCCTCTCCTTTAGCTAAAGCCGTTCTTCCGTGGTGAGGCCGCCAATCCCAGGCAAGGGAAGGATTCACACGAGCCCCCCACCGGCTGTCGCTATTAAACGCTGTCACGGGATTTCTAGCGTTTCTTCTGGTGCGTCTGAGGGGCTGTTCCCCCAGACCCTCTTTTTATCCTGACTCACAGGGTCGCAGATGTCGATCAGGTTGGGATGATGCAATCCTTCCACCAACCTCCCCCCTCGGTTCATTGCCTGGGGGGGCTCTGATGCATCGTGCAGGATGCAATACACAAGTCCGTCTCCAAGAGACAATAGCCGGTATCAATGGGTCCGCCTTTCGGAGGCCAGGACACATTCCACCCTTTTGTGGATTCTGCATGTCTTTCTCTCATTTCCTGTGTCCCCTGAACTGACTTAATAGTATCTTGTGATTCTCACAAAGGAGGGGGCTACCCCGCACCCTTCGGCCCCTCAGAGCTGTGGCACATTTGTAACAGTATCCACAACTTTTTGAAGGCTTTTTTGTTTAAGGGCATTAGTGTTCTATGCCAGGCCTTGATGCAACCTGACACATACTCTCCATATTAGTGTTTCCATACCAAGCTTTGAAGCAACCTGTCACATACCCTCCACTACACATATATGGAAACTTGTCAAAGTTTTCAGTGACTTGCCAAATCTTCTAAGAAAGTAGAGGTGCTGCAATGTCTTCTTTGTAATATCATGTACATGCTGAACCCAGGACAGATTCTTCAAAATGATAACGCTGAGGAATTTAAAGTTACTGGCACTCTCCACCTATGATCCTCTGATGGCTCATGGGCCTCCTGCTTCTTTTTTCTGTAATCAGCTCTTTGGTTTTGCTGACATTGAGTGAGAGGTTGTTGTTGTGACATGATTCAGCCAGATTTTCAATCTCCCTCCAATATGTTGATTCATCACCACCTTTGATTTGGCCAAAAACATGCTGTTGTCACCAAACTTAATTATGGTATTGGAATTGTACTTAGCCTCACAATCATAAGTATAAGGTGAGTAGAGAAGGGGGCTAAGCACACAGTGTCATGGTGCATCTGTGCTGATTGTGATTCTGGAAGAGATGTTACAAATCCACACTGACTGGGGTTTGCAAGTGAGGAAATCAAGGATTTAGTTGCATGAGGAGTTTTGAGGCCTCGGTCTTGGAGCTTATTGATTAGTTTTGAGGGGAGGATAGTGATGAATACAGACCTGTAGTCAATGAAGAACATCCTGATGTATGCGCCTTCACTGTCCAGATGTTCCAGGACTGAGAAAAGAGCCAATGAGCTGTTGTCTTGTTGTGACGGTAGGCAAATTGGAGTGGATCCACATCTCTCTTCAGGCAGGAGTTGGTATGTTTCGGCACCAGCTTCTCAAAGCACTTAATCATGTAAGTTCTACTGGATGATAGTCATTGAGGCAGGTTACCACGTTATTCTTGGGCACCGGTATGATTGAAGCCTCCTTGAAGCAGGTGGATACCTCAGACTGCCATAGCAAAAGTTTAAAGATACCATAAACACTCCAGACAGTTGATTTGTACAAGTTTTCAAGTACTCAGCCAGGTACACTGCCTGGGCCAGATGCTTTCCATGGGTTCACCCTCCTGAAGGAAGCTCTCACGTCGGCCTCAGAGTAAAATCACAGAGTTATCGAGGGTGATGGAATTGCATGAAGGTGCCTCCATGTTCTGTCGGTCAAAGCGACCATAAGTAGTATTGAACTCTTCTGGATAGATCATGAAACCATATATTTCTCTTCTTTAATGTCTTTTATGTTTCTTTGTTTTTGTTTTGAATGTGATTCTGGACCTGTTGAAGTCTCTGATTTGCAGTTTGGAGATTGGGTGTTTTGGTGCTCTGCAGTCTCCAAGGGGATTCTGGGAGGCAGAGGCAGCATGTGGGAACTTTGTGGCAGGGAGGCTGCAAGCTGATGTTCAACTCCATTTCTCCAATTAAACAATCTCCATTGTTTGCCGATTAAAGAGATGAAGGAGATTGAAATGCCAAAAGCCTGTCTTTTTATCGCTGGGGGATCACTCTGCTGCTGGAGAGGGGTTTTCTGAGCTTCCCCCGAATCTTTCTTGCATTTTTGTGTGGGAGGGTAGGGGGATTTGGGGATCGATGCTTTTGTTCATTATTTCGTATGGGGAGCAAGGATTTGGGCATTTGATTATTGTGCTGCTGTTGTTTTTTTCTTGGTTTTGTGGCTATCTGGAGAAGAAGAATTTCAGAGTTGGAGACTTTGATAATAAATTAACCCTTGAGCTCATCTGGGAGTGAAACCTTGTTGTCACATACTGTATGTTACTTGGTTTTACTTTGTAAGTGCTGATAGCATTAAAACCCTATCAAGCATCCTTCTGTGATTTGAGGTTTGGTCCAGAATTTCCACTGTGTGTGAGGTTGCTTTCTAGAGGTCATATCTTGATCTCTTGTACTTTCCTTGGTTGTTAGACATGAATGCCACTGACTTAACCCTCAGCAAGACAAAAACAGATCTATCAACCTAATGGGGCAGGAATGCTCCTGCAATTCAATACGTATCTTGATCACCTTTCTTTGCTGGAAGCTACTTCAATCCTTCCCTACATTTGGTCATCAAGTTTGCCATGCATGGATTGGCTGCTGCTTTAACAACTTGTTCCAACTTTGCAGGTTGACAGCAATTGGCTATTCAGCCTTTTGCAGAGATGCCTGCTACTTATCAACAATGAGCTTTGCCTTAACAACAATCAGATTGAGATTCTGAGGTTCATTTTATCATCCCCCTGTCAGTATCACCATATCTTTGAGATTGTCAAAGGCCACTGTTGCTTTCAGGGCATAAAAACTTGGTACAGCTTTCACCCTATCAAACATGACTCCAAAATAATGCTGCACAATGTAAGTATGTTTTGAGAATTAAGTTTAGTTTTACTCTGTTCTTAAGTTTGACCTTTGTTTCTGTGCCCTTTATAGTATGACAAGCCACTCCAAAGAGGGGCCTCAACACATGAAGTTTCATGCATTTCCTTTTTGGACATTGTTAGTTATTTAATATTTAAGTAATATCTGAGTAATATTGTAAATATATTGTTTGAATAAACAATCATTTTTGTTTAAATAATTCATTATGGGTTACATTTGCCAAGTATGTGAATGGCATACATCAATATGGCACCACGTTATATTTGAGCACGTCACTGAAAGTAAAACAAAGTACACGAGCTCTCCCAGGCTCACATGTTTTTTAAAATTGATTTCTGGAGATAAAAAATATAGCAGACACCAAATAGGCAAAATTCACTTCTTGTAAAGCTTGTGGGATCCAGCATGGGAAAGCAGCTATAGAGGTAGATACCCTGTTAATTTAGAAATTTATCCCAAGGTGCATTTGTCTCCCAGGTCCAAATTTCAGTCATGATCATGACCATGACCATGACCATGACCCTACCTCCAGACCCAGTACCTCAAGGTATTTACCTCCATAGTGCAGTGGAAAGGCCCTATAAGATCAGTTTTACTGCATTGACTCTCTGGGCTTTGTGCTCAATAGGCTTCCAATGGGCTGATATCTAACATGTTTGATGCATATTGTACACTTGGCAGGCCTCTTCTGATGCTGGAGACTTTCTGGGACTATATATGAAATGATAGACTTACCTTGATGTATCTTTTTAGTACATGATTAAAAAACAGGTGGAATCTGAGGAATTCTAAAAGCTCATTCCAAATGCTCCCTGGCTGTTTGTCAGTTGAACAAGCTTTGTCAGGAAGATAGTAGACTAGCTGGATTAGAAGAAAGAACCACTGCTTGCCATCTAGTCTTTGGTCCTGGAGATGTGATTGTTCATGGAAAATGGAAATAAGGAGCATGAGCTATTTTTATGTAAATTTTTATTTTTTAATTCCCTTTACTTATACTTGCTAGTAAGTTGTTAATTAAATTTGCTTCAAATTATGATTTGGTCCGGAAAATAATGATTTGTAAGGACAATTGATTTCAACAGTGAAAGAACTTTGGCTTTGTTTTACTGGAGCAGGGTTAAGAAAGTTTGTTTCAGCCTTTTATAACATGAACAGCTGGATTCACGGCAGCTATGGCAACAGATCACATGATTAGGTGTATTAGATTGCTTGCTTGGAAATGTAGAGGAACAAGAGGAGATTGCATATAGAGGCCTGGCCTCTAAGATGAAGCATCAGATTTATTTTAGGCTACGTGTGCAGTTAAACATGATCAAGACTCTTCATCTACAAGTTGTTCCTGTATTGCCAAACCAACAGGGCGTATTTTTTTAAATGTTCAAGCAGGTAAGAATAAATGGATTTCTTCTCAAAGTTGAAGATTTCAGTCCAATGTGAACGATGCCTTATTTGTACATCATGTTTAGTCTTTGAAGCTGCATATCTGTGAGTGTGTATTTTGGCATTTGAATTGGGTTTGATTGCATTTCAATTATAATCTTGGACCTTTGCCCAAGCAAGCACATGCAGTTCTGCATTGTAGATTGTAGATTATTGAGTCCAGTTCTTTCACAAAGCAGTGCTTTGTAAATAAAGTTATCAATAGTAAAATTATCATCGATACTGGACCTGATTCAGCTTTTTACAGGCCGAATGTATGACCAGAATAATTGCATATTCATGGATATTGAACATATTGAGTAATGTAGATAAATTTAGATTGTAAATCCTGAGTTGACAAGGAAACATCTGAGAATATAGATTCGGATGAGAAGTAGTGTAATGAAAAGTAAGTATGTAAAAAATATATTCTCTTTAGTTTCAATTAAATGTGTGTGGTTTAGCTTTTACTGCAGAATAATGAAGTTAAAAATCATGAATATTAAATATAGTTGATACTCTATTAGAAAAAACTGGGTGTTAGGTGTTAGAAAATTGAACAAAATTTCTTTAATTTTATACGTAATTTTCTGATAAGATATCTGTCAAAGTGAAGGTCTTTGGTTTAACTTTTCTTGTAAGGACAAAACCAACAAACGTACTTCATTTCAATGGACTTGGGTCGATGTTTTATAGTGCTTTTAAATCCTGTTGTACGAACAGAGAAAAAAACCTCATTGCATTTGCCCGAGTCTTGACTTTTAGCTTCACGTTTATACTTTATGATACTAAATCAATCTTGCATGTGTTACTTTCTCACTATAGTATTTAAAAACTAATCTGGGTCATTGATTGACAAAGGCAGGTGCATGGAAAGAATTAATGTTAACAGGGGACAGTTATAGCAAATTTCCAAAACCTCAGACAAACTTAAGGCTGGTGATTTGTTCATAGAGCTTTTCTTGCATGAAGGTCACAGTAAGCATGCCTGATTTCTGAAAATAAAACATTATTACCTTCTTTGTTGCTTAAAAATGAAAAGTCTGGTGGGATTGCTTTTTGGAAGTTCAAGACTGGGGCATCAAATTGAATTTATATAGTGGCTTTGACATGGACCATATCTAGGAAAGGTTATTTTAATGTGCTGGACCAGAATATATTTCATAAGAATACATGAATATATATCACAGAAGCAAGCCACTCAGTGTAATTAATTTATGCAGGCAGTTCTGCTACACTTACACCTCCTCCCATTATGCATTACACAACACTTATAGCATACCTTTTCACTTCTCCCTCATGTACATCCATGTTATTTGCTTCAGTTCCCTGTGGGAAAAGATTCCTTCTTTGAGTATTTGAATTCTTGGTGATATATGTTGAAGTCATTTAGTTATGCTCTTAACAGTGGGGCCTCTATCTGTGCATCTGTTTAAATCCTTTTCTAATTTTATAATACTTTCTTAGGTCCTTGTTCTGGTATTTTTATGAGGAAAAACATTCCATTTCCTACAAGATTTACAGATTATTATAGAACATTGAATGGTGCAGCATAGTACTGTTTAGGGCCTTTGGCCCATGATATTGTGCTGACCTTTTAACCTACTCAGATCAATCTAACCCTTCCCTCCCACATACCCATCCATCTTGCTTTCATCCACGCACCTATCTAAAAATCTCAGAATCAGAATCAGAATCAGGTTTAATATCACAGGCATATGTTGCGAATTTGGTTGTTATGCAGCAGGAGTATAGTGCAATACATAATAAATTACAATAAGAAAGATATGTGTGTAGATTAAGTATTTCAGAAAGAGAGAGGGGAAATAATAATACATGGGTTTATTGTCCATTCAGGAATCTGATGGTGGAGGGGGAGAAGCTATTCCTAAAATGTTGGGTATGTGTCTTCACGCTCCTGTAACTCCTCCTTGATGGTAGTAATGAAAGGAAGAAATGTCCTGGGTGATGGGGGTCCTCCATGGTGAATGTCGCCCTTTTGAGGCATTACCCTTAGAAATGTCCTTGATGCTGGGGAGACCAGTGCCTATGATGTAACATTCTGCAACTCTTATATGTCCTTTATGTGTCTGCTTATACAACTATCCCTGGCAGGGGGTTGCATGAACCTACCGTTCTTTGTGTGAAATCGGCTGATATCCCCTCCAATCACCTTAAAATTATGCTCCCTCCTATTAGGCATTACTGCCCTGGGAAATAGTCTTTTGCTGTCCACTCAGTCTATGCCTCCGATCACCTTGTACACCTCTATCAAGTCACTTCTTATCCTCCTTCGCTCCAAAGAGAAAGCCCTAGCTTGCTCAATATATCCTCTCCAATCCTGGCAGCATCCTGGTAAATATTCTCTGCACCCTCGCTAAAGCTTCCACATCCTTCTTACATGAGGCGACCAGAAGTGAACACAATACTGCAAGTGTGCTCTAAACAGAGTTTTATAGAACTGTAACATTACCTCGTAGCACTTGAACTCAATCTGCCAACTAATGAAGGCCAACACACTATACGCCTTCTTAACCATCCTATCAAGTTATATGGCAACTTTGACGGATCTGTGGATGTGGACCCCAAGATCCCCCTGTTCCTTCACCCTGCTAAGAATCCTGCCATTAACCCTGTATTTTGCCTTCAAGTTTGACCTTCCAATGTGAATCACTTCACTCTATCTGCCATTTTCCAGCCCAGCTCTGCATCCTGTCAATGTCCCATTGCAATCTATGACAACATCTTAGGGCTTTCCTTAATCCTACTCACCAAGATTTTCTCATGCCCCTTTTAGGTCTTTTAAGTCTGTTACTTATGGCTACATTCAAAGTTCAAAGTACATGTATTCATGAGGTTCACAAGGATGATTCTGGAAATGAAGGGGTTAAGATATGAGGAGTGTTTGGCAGTTTTGGGCCCATACTCACTGGATTTTAAAAGAATGTAGGGAAATCTCATTGAAACCTATGAATGTTGAAAGGACTAGATAGGGTGGATGTTTCCTATGGTGGGGGTATCCAGAACTAGAGGGCACAGCCTCAAAATTGAGGGGCAACCTTTTAGAACAGAGATAAAGAGGATTTTTTTAGCCAGAGAGTAGTGAATCTGTGGAATACTCTGCCACAGACTGTGGTGGAGGCCAAGACCGTGGGTATATTTAAGGTAGAAGTTGATAATTTCCTGATTGGTCAGGGCATCAAAGGATATAGTGAGAAGGCAGGTGTATGGGGTTGAGTGGGATTCAGGAGCAGCCATGATGGAATGGCAGAGTAGACTTGATGGGCTGGATGGTCTAATTCTGCTCCTATGTCTTATGGTCTTATATATGTCACTATATACAACCGTGAGTTACATTTTCCTGTGGGCGTACTCAACAAATCTATAGAATAGTAACTATAACAGGATCAGTGAAAGATCAGCTAGAGTGGAGAAGACAACAAGCTGCAAATACAAATATAAATAATAATAAATAATGAGAACCTGAGATAATGAGATAAAGAGTCCTTAAAGTGAGATCATTGGTTGTGGGAACATCTCAATGGATGGGCAAGTGAGTGTAGTTATCCCCTTTGTTCAAGAGCCTGATGGTTGTGGGATCATAACTGTTCTCAAACATGGTGATGTGAGTCCTGAGGCTCTTGTTCTTTTTGCCTGATGGCAGCAGCAAGAAAAGAGCAAGGCCAGGGTGGTGGAGATCTCTGATGATGGATGCTGCTTTCCTATGATAGTGTTTCATGTAGATGTGCTCAATGGTTAGAAGGGCTTTACCCATAATGTATTGGGCCGAATCCACTACCTTTTATTGGATTTTCCCTTCAAAGCGGAAACTCTCAAGAGCCTGCCTGATTTTGTTTCCTGGACCTTAAGCTTGTTTCTTTCTCCGGACTATATGTTCCACATTTCCTATCAACCATGATTCCCTCATCCTACCATCCTTTCCCTGCCTCAGTGGGACAAACCTGTCTAGAACCCCATGCAAATGCTCCCTAAACATCCTTCACATTCCCTTTGTGTGAATATATCTGTTCCCAATTTACACTCTGAAGTTCCTGCCTAATAGTTTCATAATTTAACCTCACCCAATTAAATACTTTCCCATACCAACTGCTCCTATCCTTGTCCAAGACTAGTGTTTGATCCAAAAGGTTTTAATGCAGGTTCTGACCTTTCAGTATGCAGTTGTGCCTTTGCAGCAGCTGCACCAAGATTCATTATCCTTCAGCATTTATGTCCTAAGTGAAACGACAGCTGCTTGTAGACAGCTTGCACTGGAAGAGCAGCAGGTTTTGTGCAGACAAATGTGTGCTTTTCACTGAGTTGATAAACTTACAGCAGGGCTGATGTTTATTTCATTGAACAACCCTGGAAATGGTCCACAGAGCAAGGAATTTCATGTTATGCAGCATTTTGTGATAAACCTAGATATTCCAGACATTCTTCCAAAAGTATAAATCTGGGATTATTTTTGATATACTCAAATTCATAACATATACATTAATACATTTGAAATACATCATTAAACATGTTCATTGCACCAAAGTTCAAAGTAAATTTATTATTCAAGTACATATATGTCACCATATAATCCTCTGCAATTCATTTTCTTGCAGGAGTTCACAGTAGAACAAAAAAAAATCATAGAAACATTAAAAAGCTGTACACAGACTGACAGTGTGCAAAAGAAGACAAATGGTGCAAGTACAAAAATATGAATAATATTAATCTAAGTAAATCAATAATACTGTGAATCTGAATTGCAGAGTCTGTTGACAATAGACTCAACAGACTCTGCAATTCAGGTTCACAGCATTACTGATTTACACACACACACACACACACACACACACACACACACACACACACACACACACACACACACACACACACACACACACACACACACACACACACACACACACACACACACACACACACACACCCTCCCCCTCGCCCCCCCCCCCCCCAAGGTAGAAGGAGTTAATTTTAGAAAACCTAGCATATTTATTTTTCCTACATTTAAATACTTAGTCCAGTGGCCGTGGAGCATACGTTTGTAGAAGTCGGCGTCTTGGACCTCAGAAGTGGTCCACAGCAGAGGGTGATTGATAAGTTTGTGGCCGAAGGTAGAAGTAGATGAGTTATTAACTTCAAACTTTCTGCAGTTTCACTCAAAGAGTTGAAATGCACGTGCGTGTAACGAGAGCTGTATAACTCATCTCCTTCTACCTTAGGCCGTGAGCTTATCAATCACCCCTGCTGTGGACCACTTCTACAAAGAAAGGATCCATATGCTCCACGACTGCTGGACTAAGTGTGTAGATGTAGGAGGGGACTATGTTGAAAAATAAATGTTCTAGGTTTTCTAAAATTGACTCCTTCTACCTTATGCCACGAACTTATCAATCACCCCTCGTGTGTGTGCATGTGTGTGTATTTGATTAAGAATTTGTGTTTATTTAAATAACTCAATATGGGTTATATGTATAGATAGGTGAATTGCATACATCATCACACTACCATGTGATACATGTGTACCTCGTGTAAAGTAAACCACAAAGGTTAGACTCACGTTTTGGACTCCTGGTTCTTCCTTTGAATTAGTTTAATGTTTTGAAGTTACAAAACATAACAGAGGCTTTGAGGTATTTTAAAAAATGAATCTGAGACGGCTACTGACATGTTGAAGTGCAGCGAGATGTTCGAACTAAAAAAAAGTGAGGCAAGAAGTGGCAAGTAAACAAACACAGCCCAGTTTGTGCAGAGTTTTTAAAAAAGCAATGAATGTAAGAATTCACGGGTTCATAAAGAGTGAGTACCAGGTCAGAATCAGGTTTATTCTCACTGGCATGTGTCATGAAATTTGTTAACTTAGCAGCAACAGTTCAACGCAATGGATAATATAGAAGAAGAAAAATAATAAATAAATAAATCATAGTCTGTGTATAGTGAATAGATTAAAAATCATGCAAAACAGGAACAATATATATTACAAAAGTGAGTTAGTGTTCATGGGTTCAATATCCATTTAGGAATCAGATGGCAGAAGGGAAGAAGCTGTTCCTGAATTGCTGAGTGTGTACCTTCAGGCTTCTGTACCTCCTACCTAATGGTAACAGTGAGAAAAGGGCATACCCTGGGTGCTGGGGGTCCTTAATAATGGACACTGCCATTCTGAGACACCACTCCTTGAAGTACTTCCTTGGTACTTTGTAGGCTAGTTCCAAGATGGAGCCGACTAAATTTACAACCCTCTGCAGCTTCTTTCGGTCCTGTGCAGTAGCCCCTTTCCCCCATACCAGACAGTGATGCTGCCTGTCGGAATGCTCTCCACGGTACTTCTATAGAAGTTTTTGAGTGTTTTTGTTGATATACCAAATCTCTTCAAACTCCTAATGAAGTGTAGTCACTGCCTTGCATTCTTTATAGCTGCATTGATTGTTGACCTAATCTAATCAGGTTATGTCCTCAGAGATATTGACACCCAGGAACTTGAAACTGCTTGAAACTGAGACCCACAAAGGGTCTCGGCCCGAAACGTCGACAGTGCTTCTCCCTATAGATGCTGCCTGGCCTGCTGTGTTCCACCAGCATTTTGTGTGTGTTACTTGAAACTGCTTATTCTCTCCACTTCTGATCCCCCTATGAGGATTGGTATGTGTTCCTTCGTCTTACCCTTCCTGAAGTCCACAACAGCTCTTTTGTCTTACTGAAGTTGAGTGCAAGGTTGTTGCTGTGATACTTCTCCACTAGTTGTTATATCTCACTCCTGTATGCCCTCTCATCTCCACCTAAGATTCTACCAATTATGGTTGTATCATCTGCAAATTTATAGATGGTATTTGAGCTATGCCTAGCCACATAGTCATTGCTATAGAGAGAGTAGAGCAGTGGGAAAAGCACACACCCCTGAGGTGCGGCAGTGTTGATAGTATCGAGGAGGATATGTTATCACCAATCCACACAGACTGTGATCTTCTGGTTAGGAAGTCGAGGATCCAATTGCAGAGGGAGGTACAGAGGCCTAGGTTCTGTAACTTATCAATCAGGATTGTGGGAATGATGATGTTAAATGCTGAGCTGTAGCTGATGAACAGCATCCTAGCATAGGTGTTTGTGTTGTTCAGGTGGTCTAAGGCCCTGTAAAGAGCCATTGAGGTTGCGTCGGCTGTTGACCTATTGTGGTGATAGGCAAGTTGCAATGGGTTCAGGTCTTTGCTGAGGCAGGAGTTCAGTCTATTCATGACCAACTTCTCAAAGCATTTCGTCGCTGTAGATGTGAGTGCTACCAGGCGATAGTCATTAAGGAAGCTCACATTACTCTTCTTAGGCACTGGTATAACTGTTGCCTTTTTGAAGCAAGTGGGAACTTTCACATGTAGCAGTGAGAGGTTGAATATGACCTTGAATACTCCCGCCAGTTGATTGGCACAGGTTTTCAGAGTCTTACCAGGTACTCCACTGGGACCTTCCGCCTTGCAAGGATTCACCCTCTTGAAAGACAGCGCAACATAAGCCTTAGAGACAGAGATCACAGGGTCATCAGGTGCAGCAGGGATCTTCACAGCTGTAGTTACTTTCTCCCTTTCAAAGTGGGTATAGAAGGCATTGAGTTTATCTGGTAGTGAAGCATCACTGCCATTCATGCTATCGGGTTTCGTTTTGTAGGAAGTAATGCCTTGCAAACCCTGCCAGAGTTGTCATACATCTGATGTCACCTCCAGCCTTGTTCAAAATTGTCTCTTTGCCCTTGAAATAGCCCTCCGCAAGTCATACCTGGTTTTCTGGTACAGACCTGGGTCGCTGCCTTGCATGCCACAGATCTAGCCTTCAGCAGACAATATATCTCCTGGTTCATCCTTGGCTTTTGGTTTGGGAATGTACAGCAAGGCTTTGTAGGCACACACTCATCCACACAAGTTTTCATGAAGTTAGTAACAATTGCAGCATACTTCTCCAGATTTGAAGATGAATCCTTGAATACAGTCCAGACCACCAATTCAAAGCAGTCCTGTAAGCGCTCCTGTGCTTCCCTTGTCCATACCTTCTTGGTCCTCACTACTGGTACTGTAGTCTTCAGTCTCTGCCTACACTCAGGGAGTAGAAGTACAGCCAGGTGATCAGACTTCCTGAAGTGAAGGCGTGGAATAGCATGGTAGGCATTCTTGATGGTGGTGCAACAATGGTCCAGTGTGTTGCTTCCTCAGGTATTGCTGTTGATGGTAATTGTTCAGTGATTTTTTTTTTCAGACTGGCCTGGTTAAAATCCTCCAAAATGATGGTGAAGGCAATGGGGAGTGCTGTTTCATGCATGTTGATCCCATTGCTCTGATCATCTAAAGCCTGATTGACATAAAATTAGAAGAAGAAATGGTTGGCTACGTTGAAAAATTGATGCGTTTGATTACACAAAGGATAACTGGAATATGTAATTGAGCCAATTGAACAGTATTTTGAAGCAAATGAAATAACCAATGAGAAAGGAGTACCAATTTTGCTAAGTGCTTTGTGTTTAAAGGCATACAGTTTGATTTGAAGTTTAACTACTCCAACCAAACCAGCAAAAATGTGCTTGGCAGATATTCTGAAAGTAACGCAGGAACATTTAGAATCAAAGCCATTGTTGATTGCAGACTGCTTTGGGTTTAATAGACGGAACTTAAAAGAAACAGGAGTCCATTCCTGCATACATGGTAGAACCGAAGAAATTGTCTGATCATTTTCAGTTTGGTAATAGACTTAATGATGCATTGAGGGACTGTTTAGTTTGTGGGATCTTAACAGAAAGTATTAAAAATGGCTCCTAACTGAAGTGCAACCTACATTTAAAAAAACAGTTGAAATTGCTGTATCAATTGAAACAGTAGACAGAGACACAACTGAGTTGCAGTCAGGAATGAAAGTGAGCATGAACAAAATTGCAACATCTAAATGGAAACTGGCCTGGCCGAACAAATTGTGTTACTGTTCTGGCAGGGGCTTATATAAACTAGAACAAAGGCAAAACTTGTAGAAAATGCAAGAAAGTAGGTAACATATAAAGAGCATACTGGGAAGACAAAAATAAATGGACTGCACAGAGTAGAGAAAAAGATAAAAAGTCAAATTGCAGTTTCAAAAAGAGCACTAATCTGCATGCTGCTGATGAAAAATCTGATAATGATGAAAGTGACACAGGACTGTGTAGCCTTGAGATTTATTATATGAAAACTAGCAATAGATATGCAATTTAGCTTATGCCAGAAGTGAATGGCAAATTAATTAAAATGGAAGTAGACACTGGTTTGGCTGTTTCAGTCATTTCACAAAAGGAGTTTGAGAAATGTTTCAAAAGTACTCAACTGTAGAATTGCCTGCAGAAAATCCAACTAAAACTTATACTGGAGAAAAAATAACTACTGTGGGAATGACATTCGTGGTAGTGAAAAACGACAACTAACAAACAACATTAAGCTTGCATGTGGTAGAAATAGGAGGACTGACATTGCGGGGATGTGATTTGCTAAGACAACTTTAATTTGGCTTATCCAGAATTTACATGCCATATCCCCTGCAATTAAGTCATTTTAATTGCCATATCGCTATAATAGACTTATTTTTTGGAGTAGCATCTGCACCTGCAGTCTGGTAGAAAGCTGTAGACCAGGAGCTGCAAGGCTGCCCAGGCACTCCGTGTTACACTGTTATGGGTTAGGGTGACAAGTTATGGGTTAGGGTGACAAGGAACATCTCCAAGAGAGTGTTAAAAAGATTAGAAGATTATGGGCTGAGAGCACGATGTGACAAGTGTAAATTCTTTAAACCAAGTGTCACTAGCTGTGGTCACAGTATTGATGCACAAGGATTACACAAGTGTGCTGAGAAGATTCAAGCAGTGGTGGAGGCCCCAAGGCCAAAGGATGTGTCACAGATGCAGTCCTTTATAAGAATTGTTAACTACTATAGCAGGTTCCTGCCAAACATGGTTACCATGCTCCACCCCTTGAACTCATTACTACAGATTGGGAAGAAAAGGCAATGCAGAAAGCAGTGAGAGGTGACTATCCAAAGGTAAAGGAATTGGTGATGTCAGACACTGTACTCACACATTATGATCCACACTGCCCAGTGAGGCATGCCTTTATTACCTCTTCTTGTTGTATAGTTGCAGTGATGCCACACATTATGAGTGATGGAAGTGAATGCCCCATAGCTTCTGCATCATATTCCCTTGCTGCTGCAGAGAAAAATTACACACTTATTGACAAAGTGGCCTTTAGTCTCATTAGGGGTGTAAAAAAATTTAACCAGTACGTATATGGGAGAGTGTTTACCCCCATTACTGATCATTAACTTCTCGTGTCCATTTTCAATCCACAGAAGGAGATGATTCAAAGAGAAAACACAAAAGACCCTAAACTATCTCGGGTTTATATAGCCACCCAAAATGACTGGAATGTGCAGCAGAAACTCCATTCCCCCATTTTTATGAGTACTGAGATGAACTTGCGCTCAACGGAGATTGCCTTATGTATGCATTGAGAGTTCTTGTACCATCCAAGCTAAGAGCTAAAGTGTTGGAGGAGCTATACACAGGTCATTTCGACATGGTTAAAATTAAAGTGTTGACTTGAAATTTGTTTGGTGGGCTGGGATAGATCAGCATATCGAGCAGCTTGCCATGCACTGTACAGGAGGCCAACATGTCCAGAAGTTGCCAAGAACAGGGCCTCTCCATCCCTGGGAGTTGCCTTCATTGCTCTGGTAGAGGATTCATGTGGATTTCATGTGGACCATTCGTGGACACATTTCTTGATAGTAGTGAGTGCAGCTACAAAGTGGCCAGAAGTGTTCCGAATAGCCTCTACTACAGCCTTGCACACTGTTGATGTACTGAGAAGCTTCTTTGCAAGGACTGATGTTAAGATCTCTGTTTTGGAGCCTGATAAAAGCTCTATTTCAGGAGGGTGTACCCTCACAACAGCAGGCCTCGATGGAATACCGGGTAAGGCTCTGAAAATTTGTGTCAACCAACTGGCAGGAGTGTTCAAAGGTATTTTCAATCTCTTACTGCTGCAGTCGCATTCCCACCTGCTTCAAAAGGGCAACAATTATACCAATGGTAAACACAAAGTGCACTGTAGATGCTGTGGTCAAATCAAGACGTACAAAAAAGCTGGATGAACTCAGCAGGTCGAGCAGCATCTGTGGAAAGAAGCAGTCAACGCTTTGGGTCGAAACCCCTCATCAGGACTAAAGAAGGAGGGGGCAGGGGCCCTATAAAGAAGGTGGGGAGAGGGTGGAAAACCAATCAGAGGAAAGATCAAGGGGTGTGGGAGGGGACGCAGGGAGGGGATAGGCAGGAGAGGTGACAAAGGAATCTAAGGGGAAAGCACTATGGGTAGTAGAAGAAGGCAGAGTCATGAGAGGTGATAGGCAGCTAGAAGAGGAGACAGAGTAGAGGTGGGATGGGGAAGGGAGAGGAAGGGAATTACCAGAAGTTGGAGAATTCGATGTTCATACCAAGGGGCTGGAGACTACCCAGACAGTATATGAGATGTTGTTTCTCCAACCGAAGTTTGGCCTCATCATGACAGTAAGAAGAGGCCATGTATGGACATATCCGAATGGGAATGAGAGGGAGAGTTGAAGTGAGTGGCAACCGGGAGATCCTGTCTGTTGTGGCGGACGGAGCGTAGGTGCTCAACAAAGCGATCCCCCAATCTGCGTCGGGTCTCGCCGATGTAGAGGAGGCCACACCGGGAGCACCAGTTGCAATAGATTACCCTAACAGACTCACAAGTGAAGTGTTGCCTCACCTGGAAGGACTGTTTGGGGCCCTGAATGGTGGTAAGAGATGAGGTGTAGGGACATCGAATGAGCATCAAATTCTCCAACTTCCGGTAATTCCGACCCTCTCCCTTCCCCATCCCACCTCTTCTCTGTCTCCTCTTCTAGCTGCCTATCTCCTCTCATGACTCTTCTACTACCCATAGTGCTTTCCCCTTAGATTCCTTCTTCACCTCTCCTGCCTATCCCCTCCTTGCTTCCCCTCTCCCACCCCATGATCTTTCCTCTGATTGGTTTTCCACCCTCTCCCCACCTTCTTTATAGGGCCGCTGCATCCTCACTCTTTAGTCTTGATGAAGGGTTTCGACCTGAAACGTTGACTGCTTCTTTCAACGGATGTTGCCCAACCTGCTGAGTTCATCCAGCTTTTTTGTACATCTTAATTATATCAATGAACAAGAAGAGCAGTGTGAACTGCCATAATAACTCTCATCCACTAGCACTCACATCTCCGGTAATTAAGTGCTTTGAGAGGGTTGTCATGGCCAGAATCAACTCCGGCCTCAGCCTATTTGCCTATTGCCATCATATGTCTCCAGTGGGCATAATCTCATTGGCTCTCCATGGGGTCTTGGACAACCTAGACAATACAAATACCTATGTCAGGATGTTGTTTATTGACAATAGCTCAATATTTAACACCATCATTCCTACAATCCTGTTCGATAAACTACAGAACCTGGGCCTCTGTACCTCCCTCTGCAAGTGGATCCTTGACTTCCAAACTGGAAGACCACAATCTGTGTGGATTGGCGATAACATCTCCACCTTGATGATGATCAACACTGGCTCACCTCAGGGATGTGTGCTTAGCCTACTGCTCTGCTCTCTCTATACTCCTGTACCTGTGGCTAGGTACAGTTCAAATACAATTTATAAATTTGTTGGTGATACATCCATGTGGTAGAATCTCAGATGGTGATGAGAGCACATAGAAAGAGCGAGATATACCAGCTAGTTGAGTGGTGTCACAGCAACAACCTTACACTTAATGTCAGTAAGACCAGAGAACTGGTTGGAAGATGAGGGAACACACACTAGTACTTAGAGGGATCAGAAATGGAGAGAGTGAGCAATTTGAAGTTCCTGGTGTCAATATTTGGAATTTAAGGAGATTTGGCATGTCTCCAATAAAACTTGCAAATTTATACAGATGTGCTGTGAGTATCATTCTGAGTGACTGCATCACCATCTGAGGCTGTCGCACAGGATCAAAGTAAGCTGCAGAGAATTGTAAAATTCGTACTAGCCTCCATAGCATCCAAGACATCTTCATGGAGTGGTGCCTCAGAAAGGCAGCGTCCATCTTTAAGGACCACCACCATCCAGGGCATGCCCTCTTCTCATTGTTACCATCAGGAAGGAGGTACAGAAGCCTGAAGGCACACACTCATTGATTCAGAAACAGCTTGTTCCCCTCTGCCATCTGATTTCCGAACAAACATTACACCCATGAACACTACCTCACTGCTTTTTATTTTTATTTTTGCATTAATTTAATATAACTATTTAATATATATGTATATCAAATAGTCAAATTAAATTATATATATTATATGTGTGTGTATATGTATATATACACACACGCAATTATTGTAATTCACAGTTTTATCTTCTATATTATGTATTGCATTATACTTCTGCCACAAAGTTAACAAAGTTCACGACATAAGCTGGTGATATTAAACCTGACTCTGACTCTGATATTACATCAGCACCGTACCACCCAGCTACAAATGGCTTGGCGGAAAGGTTTGACCAGAGTCTAAAAGACACACTGCGAGCATTGTCAGCATAAGACACTACAGTGACCTCGAACCAGAGGCTTGCCATTTTCCTCCTTGCACATTGCAACACTGCACACTCCACAACCAACAACTATGCTGGTCCTGGGTCGTCGCTTGCATTCATGTTCAGATCTCTTCAAACCCATTCTCAGAAGAAGCATGCAAGAGAAACAGCTGAGACAAATTGAAGGCTCTTCAAGCAAGGTGTTTCGATGTTTCACTCCTGGACAAGTTTTCTGACAAGAGACTGCAGAAATGATCAAAAGTGGATTCTCAGAAAGATCAAGAACAGAACTGTACCACTCTCCTTGACAGTGCAGATTGCGTTAAATATCTGGAGGCGACACATCGATCAGTTGAGAAAAACAAAGTCAATCATTAGAGAAGTTTTTAAGTTAGCTGCCGCTATCAGAACCACTTCCTGCAATCTCAGAGTCAACACACACAACAGAGGAGGCCCCAGAACCTGAGATTGTTTCACAGCCACAAGTCTCACCTGCAAAGCAGAGTAATACCCCTTGCCAGGAAAGATGTTATCTGACAAGAGGAGGAAATCCTCCATAGTGATTAAATCTTTTGGCCTGAATGGAACAATTTAAAATTTACTATGCTGTGGATGTATTATATAATATGTTGTGTATATAGTTGAGATACATTCTCTATTGAGTTGGAGTATATTGCTAAGCAGGAAAGAGTGTTGTGTATTTAATATTTTAGTAATATTTGAATAATCTTGTATATATATTTGATTAAGCACTCTTGTTCCTTTCAGTAATTCATTACAGGTTATATATATATAAATACGTGAATTGCATACGTCATCACGCTATCATGTGATACTTAAAGTAAAATACAAAGTTAGACTCACATTTCACATACTCATGTCTTCCTTTGAATTAGTGTTATGTTTTGAAGTTACAAAACGTAACAGAGTTCTTGAAGGCGAGCCCATAGATTGTGCTATCAGTTCAGTATTGCTGGTTAAGGAGCCTTTTAGTTAAAGGGTAATAACTGTTTGTGAACCCGGTGTTTTGGAACTTAAGGCTCCTGTACCTCCTTCCCAATGGTAGTAGTGAGAAACATAGAAAATAGGTGCAGGAGTAGGCCATTCGGCCCTTTGAGCCTGCACCGTCATTCAGTATGATCATGGCTGATCATCCAACTCAGAACCCTGTACCTGCTTTCTCTCCATACCCCCTGATCCCTTTAGCCACAAGGGCCATATCTAACTTCCTCTTAAATATAGCCAATGAACCGGCCTCAACTGTTTCCTGTGGCAGAGTATTTCACAGATTCACCACTCTCTGTGTGAAGAAGTTTCTCCTCATCTTGGTCCTAAAAGGCTTCCTCTTTATCCTTAAACTGTGACCCCTCATTCTGGTCTTCCCCAACATCAGAAACAATCTTCCTGCATCTAGCCTGTCCAATCCCTTTAGAATTTTATACGTTTCAATAAGATCCCCCCTCAATCTTCTAAATTCCAGTGAGTATAAGCCTAGTCGATCCAGTCTTTCTTCATATGAAAGTCCTGCCATCCCAGGAATCAATCTGGTGAACCTTCTCTGTACTCCCTCTATGGCAAGAATGTCTTTCCTCAGATTAGGGGACCAAAACTGCACACAATATTCTAGGTGCGGTCTCACCAAGGCCTTGTACAACTGAGAGCATGGCCTGGATGGTGGGGATCCTTAATGATGGATGCTGCTTTCTTGCAGTAGCGCTCCTTGTAGATGTGCTCAGTGGTGGGGAGGGCTTGACTCATTATGGACTGAGCTGTATCCACTACTTTTTGTAGGCTTTTCCATTCTTGAGCATTGGAGTTTCCATACCAGGCCATGATGCAATCTGTCAGTATACTCTCCACTGTGCATCTATAGAAGTTCATCAGATTTTTAGATGACATGCCAAATCTGTGCAAACTTTTAAAAAAGCAGAGGAGCTGCTGTGCTATCATTGTAATGGAACTTGTGTGTTGGTCACAGGACAGATCCTCTGGAATACACCAATTCAACACACTCCCTTACAATACGTCAAATGGCAATCATGTTTCATGCACAAACAGTGCATTAGTTAAATGTTTGAGAGATTGTTTGATCTTTGCTGTCCGGTGGCTGCAGGAAAGTAGTATCAAGCTTGCCAGCAATACTCTTGCCTTGTAAAAAAAAAAGAGCCGTCTGAAAGAACAGGAATATATCATTTTATATAATAAGGTCATTGTATTCCACGACAAATGTAGTTTAACCAGGATTTGAAATAAGTTTCCTGCCAGATCGCAATCACACTCATTTAAATTGAAATTCATTTGCCAATCATACCAATTCTGAAAGTTTATTAGTGGCTCAGAATTGCATTCAGCAGCCAAGCAAAAGCATTTCATGTTTATGAACACAATAGATTCTGCAGATGCTGGAAATCTAGAGAAACACACACAAAATGTTGGAGGAACTCAGCAGGTCAAGCAGCATCTTTGGAAATAAATAAACAGTTGATATTTAGGGCCAGGACCCTTCCTCAGGACTGGAAAGTAAAGGGAAAGATGGCAGAATAAGAAGGTGGGGGAGGGGAAGGAAGACAAGCTAGAAGGTGATAGGTGAAGCCAGGTGATGTGTGGAAGGGGAGGATGAGGTAAATAAGAATTTCATGTTTTCCAGAGTTAGTTGGTGTCTGCAATCAGTTCTACAGTTACTCTGGCGCCCAAAAACTGTGATGGCTCCAGTCTGACTGAACAGCCAAACATGTCAAAATATTTTCAGAGGCTGCATTTCCAGGAAGCAAACAAAAAACACTCTATGTTTCATTAACATTTAACAGAGTGAAATAAAGATTGTAATGCATTTACATAATTAGGGCTGAAGGGGTAATATATGTAAACACAATTTTAAGATGTTATTTATTTTAAAACCTCTTGTGGGGCTTGTAATACATTAGTGGTGCTTGGATTGAAATTACATGTCTTTCACTTCCACTTTCATTTTGCTTGTCCTGACTGGAAGGGCTGTTAATGTAATACTCATGCTGAAATGTAGAATGGCATCATGCTGAGTAATTTTTTTTTCCATTTGATCTGATACATTCTTGAGGATATATCTGTATACCCATCAATGGCATTCATGTTAGAAAGCAGAGATTGATGCAAATTGTAACTTGATTGATGGAATGGCAGAATAGACTTGATGGGTTGAGTGGTCTAATTCTGTTCCTATGTCTTATGGTCTTGACTGGTGTTAATAATGTTAATAATAAACAAGATTTCTGCTGTAACATGCAGCTAAGCAATATGGTTCCTTTGGATTAAAAGGTCTATCCATAAATGAACTTTCACTTCTTTATGTTTTCTCTGTCGTAGATTCCCTTTCATTTACATGTTACCCTCTCACCGAGGCTCATAACAAACTTGGTTCGTCAGCTCGATCTGGCTAACAGCCATGTGATTCAGTATTGCTTGGGTAACGGTGAGAAGGCCACCTTCAATAAGCAACACGTGTCTAGCATTAGTATGATTCGGGTTAAACCAAATAAGAAGGTTGAAATGTTCCGTTGAGGGAACAAAAATTGCGGTGAATGTTGAATCAATACTGCCCCATGCAAAGTTATCACTTGCCAGGAAATAACAGACCTCACCTCAGCATTAAATTAAAGTGGAAGTTTATTTACAGATATTTCAACTTTAACAACAGTTAATAGAAAAAGAAAAGGGCCCAGTACAGTTAAATCAGTCTAAATGTGTACATTAACATTGGAGCTCATTTCTGGGTCATCAGGTGCTTCAGTTTGATTACTTACACGCTGAACCCACATTCTGCATGAAAGACATCAGCCACAGTTCAAACTTCCCTCAAAGATCGTAACAAATGAACTGGCTAACTCAGGAGTATTGGCACTTCCTCCTTGGAACCATTCATCTGAACAAACCACTTCTTACAATGGGGTCTGTCCTTCAGGCAGGATTCTGTGACCATCTTCCCTTGTGCTTTTCTCCGCACATCCTTCATTTTCCAATCCCTGCAACAAAAGACCCAAAGCCAACTGATTGTCCCTCAGAATTCTAATCCCGCCCAGCTCTCTCGAATGTTCCGTGGAATCTCACTGTACAGAATTTTACAGAACGCTACCAAGCCAAACCCAGTTGGCTGACACAACAATCTTAAACTGAGCAAACGGCTCCTTATCTTGGCAGAAACTACAATACAAGTCTGTGAAGCTTAATTAATAGAACACTGCATTTTGTAGGAAAGCTGCTGAAATAAAATATCTAACAGTACAGCAGGAGAAATACAATAAAACATGTTCTTAACCAGGGCATTACATACAATATGAAGACTATTCTGTCAGACAGAAATCTCCCATCATCATGGACTCTTTCAATATGAATAGAAATCTTTGAACACAACTTCCTACGTACAATTCTATGAGAAGTGTTTAGATTGCTTTTGTTAAATGCAGAGAATGAAAAGTATTACTGTAGGGTCTGAGCCTGAAATGTCGACTGTACTCTTTTCCACAGATGTTGCCTGGCCTGCAGAGTTCCTCAACCATTTTGTGTGTGTTGCTTGAATTTCCAACATTTGCAGATTTTCTTTTGCTTGTGAATGAAAAGTATTGTTTGAAATCTTGGGACCTTGTCTTTGTCTTTAAATTATTACATGCAGCTAATGTGTATTTCCCTAAGATTGCTTACAACCAGATGAGATATTTTTTGCCATTGCAAATCAGTAGATTGATTCATCTGCTTTGTTTCTATTTTCACAGACCCTAAAGATTGATCAGGTTATTTGTATCCAAGGTCTTTAAGTGCAGTTTCCAGTCAACATCTAGAGCATTTGTTCCCAGAAGAGGCTGCTTGCCTTGAGAGTATTTACCCAGTGCTGAGGTTTACCATGTAGTCAGCAGGTTTATACATCCAACCTGGTGTAGGTAGATACAAACTTTTCAGACTTCACAGAGTGACTCATTGTGGCTTGAAAGCAAAGCAGACCAAGGACAATTTAAACAGTCATTGATCTCTTGTGATCAATATCTATGCATTTTTCAGTGATCTTGAGGCATCTCTCTTGGGATAATAAACCCAGTGATTATGTGGAGATAAACTATATCTGTTCCTGAATCTTGTAGTGGAGTGCAGTGTGGTTGAATGGTTGTAAATGAATGATTATATCTGTTTCCACAGAAGTAGTCACTTTATTATCGCAAACTTTGTAATGGAAGGAAATTACTTAAAGGCACAATAATAATTAACAGACATGGTGGAATGATGTATGCTAAGTTGGCCAAAGAAAATAGATTTTTGGACTAATGTGACAGAAAATCACTGGGTCATTGGAAGATAATTTTAAACCATTATTAATGTCATTGAGTGCATGTTTCAAGCTTAGAAATTAGTATCCAGAATAAAGCTCAGTTGGAAATTGTAGGACAAATTTGTGCTACAGTGCAGTGTGATCTTGAAATGGCCACTTTTGAATTCTGCTTTGGGTTCCAACTTATTTTCAGCTGTGTCAATGTGTTTCTTCTAATGCTTGATTGGGAGTTTAGGTCAAAGAGTTTTGCGTTTGCTTTGTTGCTGAAGAGCTTCAGACATCCTAAGAAGCTATTTAAACAAAGCAGATTAAGTACAAAATTGGAGTTTTAAAAAAAGGTGTTATATCTTAATGACAATTATAAAACTTAAAACTCAATCAACTTAATTGAATGTTGGTTCAAAAATAACAGAAGGAAAATGCTGTGAATTCTTAATAGAGTGTTCAAATAACATTTCAAAACAGATAATGCCAATAGAGAGTGCCCTGGAAATAGCAAGTGCTCTCCAATGTAAAAAAATATGTAGTTATTCAGAAATTTTTTGTTGGTTAAAATTTTAAAGGTTTAAATAAGCAATCGGTGTGGTGCATGACCCAGTGGTTAGGGAGTTCGACTGGCGACCTGAAGGTCGTGAGTTCGAGCCCAGCCGAGGCAGCGCATGTGTCCTTGAGCAAGGCACTTAACCACACAATACTCCAATTTACCCAGCTGAAAAATGCGTACCGGCAAAAAAAATGCTGGGGGTCAACCTCGGGATAGACTGGCGTCCTATCCGTGGGGTAGTCTCGTACTCTCAGTCACTTCACACTACAGAAACCGGCATAAGCACCAGCCTGATGAGCCACAAAGGCTCGGGACAGGACTTTGACTTTGAAATAAGCAATCTGATTAATACAGATTTTGCATTAATACTACATTTAGCAACAACATCTATAAAGGTGTGAACTATAGAGAGGACAATATGGAGTGCTATTATCTGAGCGGGTATATGAAGTGACAATAATTTCCTGAAGTCTGCTGTTTTGGTTCTCTTTAGCAGCCAGTTCATCACTTATGATAGGAGAGGAAGGAGGAGAAAGGCAGAAATTCCCAATTAGTGGCAAGGGTGGGGCAATCGAGAAGAAATGCAGTTTTGAAATGCAAATAGTGTAAGGGAAAGGGTTGGGTGAGAAGATAAAAAGATTGTATGATTGCCAAAGCATTGTGCAGAGACTTGCACAGTAGTGATGATCACTTCAAGGGAGTAAATGGATGAAAGGTTAATGGACATGAGATTCATCCCCTTCCCCCTTTCTGTTCTTCAGTTTCCCATTCTGGCTCCCTCTGGTGCACTTCCTCCCCTTTATCACATGTCCCACTCTCTTCTTAATTGGCCCTTTACCTTTTCCACCTATCACCTCCCAGCTTTTCACTTTATCTCCCTTCCCCCACCCACCTTCCCCCTTATCTGGCAGGTAGAAATTCCTGAATGGGAATTGTTGATGAATTGCAAAGCATTTAGAAATTTTAAAAAACTGCAGATACTTGAAATCTGAAAAAATCAGACAGAAATATTGGCTATGTTTTCTGTAACAACAGGAGATGCAAGAAGTACTCGGGAGAGAGTCAACCCTTATAAGGCTGCCGGGCCAGGCAACATCCCAGGCCGAATACCCAGGGAGTGTGCGCACCAGTTCACTGTTGTCTTCATGGACATCTTCAACAATTCATTCATCCTGGCTGCTTCCCCACATGCTTAAAATCTGCCACCGAGAATTCCCATCGGGGGTTCCATGCTAGGGCCACCATAGAAACACAGAAATCCTACAGCACAATACAGGCCCTTCGGCCCACAATACTGTGCCGAGCATGTACTTCAGAAATTACCTAGGGTTACCCATAGCCCTCTATTATTCTAAGCTCAATGTACTTATCCAAAAGTCTCTGAAAAGACCCTATTGTATCTGCCTCCACCACCATCACTGGCAGCCCATTCCATGCACTCACCACTCTCTGTGTAAAAAAAATAAACTTACCCCTGACATCTCCTCTGTACCTACTTCCAAGCACCTTAAAACTATACCCTTTCAGACTAAAAAACAGTTACTTTCCTCAAGCAAAACGGCTGATCAACACCTCCACCCACTAATCCAGCCCATCACACCTCCCATCACCGCTACTTTATAATTTCCTGACAGAGAAACCCAATATACAGGCACTCCTGGGTATAAAGTGTCACTTTATGGACATGCAATCAATCTGTGTATTTCAGCTATCTTATGTATTAATATTTATTGTGTTTTTACATTAGTTGTTCTTTATTGGGGTTTCTTTGTGCAGTATCGATCTGGAGAACAATCACTTTGTTCTCCTATACACTTGTGTGCTGAACTGACATTAAACCATCTTGAAGAATCAGCAGGACAAACAGCATTAGTGAAAAGGACAGAGTGTTAAGGACAGACTGCACTTAATCAAAAAGATTTCAATAGATTTCAATAGGTACCTGTAGGTTTCAAAAGGTCAAGAAGTCTTTGACCCAAGGCGTTAACGATGATTTTGTTTGTCTTTCCACAAATGCTGCTGACTTTTTCAGGTATTTTTGTGTCTGTTTTTGATTTCTAGAATCTATAGCTTTTAATATCAGTAAACAAGAGTCTAGCTAGATGCCCCCGGCATTGATTGGTAAAAAGAAAAGTAAGTAAAAGATCAAGATGGTTAGGTCTAAGATAATTACCTATTTTATTTTAATGAGAAACTTCAAGCAGATTGTGGAAAATCCAGTAAAATGGCTTGACTTAGTTGTGACATACCGGATAAAGTTGACATAGGTATCATTAATAAGCTTGCATGTAGGGGTAGTTATTAATGTTACTGGTGAGATTGAAAGTAAATCCTGGAAATAACCATAAATGGATGAAAGATAGAAAAGAGTTTGAGCTAAAGAAGTCCATATCAGATTTGGGATAACATAGGGTCTCAGTGAAAACTACAACTGCTTAACGTGAACAAACTTTGAGACAATAGTGAAGGCTAACTTATTTAACAATAAGACTCGAGGGAACAAGGTGTTTCTCTGGGATGGTAAACTAAGATAGGCCAAGTATGCTTGTTTGTCCTTAATTATCTTGTAATCTTATCTGTTTAAGTCTTTAAGCTTACTTGGTCTCTGCATGAGATGGATGGAGTTGTGCACATTGATTTCTTTACTAAAGTTAATTCATCTCTTTCTACCTTTTCATCATTTCAAAGAAGCATCTTGACACTTGATAGAAATCATGGCATAAATTTGTGGAAGAAACATTGTTTCTAGTCCGTATTAGATCATAAGACGGGAACAGAATTAGGCCATTTGGCCCATCAAATCTGCATATTGTGTTAGTCAACTGTATCATTGTATTAACAGAATGTCAAGTAGCCTGTGAGAATTAACAATTTTTGGATTTACTTGGAATTCAAAAGTCAATAAGTATTAGGTTCTAGTGTTTTTCTTTGTCCTCTCTTAGTAAGGCATAAATATGCTCCTGAAGAAAACTGTGCTACATATCTGGGACTGGAAAAAGATCACTGATTTTTCATTTGTTTTCTTTTATGTCTTTTAGAATGATTGAAGAACGTGGAAGGACAGAAAATACCATGGCTGAAAGAAGACAGTTGTTTGCAGAAATGAGTAAGAACTTTGAATGCCAGGTTTTTGTGGGGGACACAGAGTATTGTTAGCAATTGGTATAAACAAGTTTCTTTAAATGCAGGGTAGTTAGGTAGGTTTTTTAAGGCACGATCCTAATTACATTTCCACTATATCCATGCAGTCTCTTCAATCCTTCTTGCCACTGATTCCTTTTAATCTCTTGAATTATTTCAGTTAAGAGCACATAAAGCTTGTCTTCCTTCCTCAAACTATTTTATGTTTTAGGTATGTTTATGTTAAGCTGGAAATCTGAAACTTCCATAAACCATGAAGATGCCTGCAGTTAAAACTACTGAAAAATCTAAGGCAGTATGTGGCTGCTGTAAAAACCAAAAAGAGTCCAGGTCACACAATGCAGTGAATCCTTTTTGATTGAAAGTGGTGAATAATTGTTCATCATAGATGAGGTTCAAGTGAAGTGAGATTACAAGTGAATAAATGAGATGAAAAAAACAAACAATGCAGTAACTATGCGATCCAGAATACCAGAGTTGCTCAAAATATAAAATAAAAGAGAGTGAAGGATTACCTCATCAGAACTGGTCAGATCTGATACCAGCAGAAAAAGCCAACTCCTGAAACCTACTGAATTGTTGACTCTTGGGGGCTACAAGAAGGATGATGAAGTGTTGTTTCAATAGTTTTGAATTGACCTTAACTGGAATATTGTTGGATGCTAGCCTAACGGGCATCTCCAGGATTTTCTATTTTCATTTCCAGCATCTGAATTATTTTAAAAATATTACTGTAAGTTTCTTCTGGTTGTGAAATATGTTGCTGATAATTGAATCCAAGTCACATGAAGCCTATAATTTTTGCCTCCTCACCATGCTTCATTGGCAACGTTTTTTAAAATCACTCTTTAGATGTATGGGATTATGTCCAGTGAAAAAAGCTTCACGGCAGCTAATTTTGGTACTTATCCATGAGTCATTATTCTGATTCTGGCTGCCTTTGTAAACTAACAATAAGTTCTTTACTTTGCTGTTCTGCACAGATGTTTTAAGGAATTGCATTAGCCAAAAAGAAGTCATGAATAATTGCAAATCTGCAGATTTTCTGCCTGATTAATTACTGAATCCTACAGAATGAGCAGGATTCACGGGATCTGTTAAAAGGTTTTGTCAGGTCTGCACAGACAGGCTCCTCCTTGTCTCTACCTAGCTAACAGGAGTCACCTGCCACTTGTTTCCAATGCACCACCTGCAGCTTGTTAAAACTCAGCTCTGTCCACAGTCCTTGTTCACCCATTGAACCAGTCAGCCTCAACCAGTTGCTCCTTGGCTTTGCTTACCTGGTTACTGTGTTTTGGGATCATTTCTCTTGTCTTATCACTAAACTGTTACCTCAAGTTACCTTCACCTCATGTTCTTTATATTTATTCCTTATTTATTATTGTTTCTTTTTTCTTTCTTTTTGTGTTTGCAGTTTTTTTTTGTCTTCTGCACAGTGGGACTGTCATATGTTGAAAGATTGGAGCGACTGGGCTTGTATACACTGGAATTTAGAAGGATGAGAGGGGAATTTAGAAGGAGATCTGATTGAAACATATAAGATTATTAAGGGATTGGACACGCCTGAAGCAGGAAGCATATTCCCGCTGATGGGTGAGTCCAGAACTAAAGGCCACAGTTTAAGAATAAGGGGTAGGCCATTTAGAACAGAGATGTGGAAAAACTTTTTCACCCAGAGAGTGGTGGATATGTGGAATGCTCCGCCCCAGAAGGCAGTAGGGGCCAAGTCTCTGGATGCATTCAAGAGAGAGTTAGCTAGAGCTCTTATAGATAGCGGGGTCAGGGGATATGGAGAGAGGGCAGGAACAGGGTACTGATTGTGTATGATCAGCCATGATCACAGTGAATGGCGGTGCTGGCTAGAAGGGCCGAATGGCCTACTCTTGCACCTACTGTTTATTGTTATCTTCCTTTTTGTGTACTCTTTCATTGATTCTATTGGTGCTAGATGTCATCAGGGAATTTGGGACCCTTTTAGTGGAGTGTGGTTGGGATGTGGAACTGTTACGAGTCCATTACCGTCACAGCCTCTTGGAGTACTTGAAAGATGAATTGTCTACGCAGGAGATGCCTATTGACCTTGAAAGCCTTGTCACTCTGCCCCTGTATGTTGACAAGCATCTTATGGAATCTCCACGTCCACATTTCAGGCTGCAGAACCTGCATCATTGCCTCCAGAACCCATATAATTTGGGA
Source organism: Hemitrygon akajei (assembly GCF_048418815.1). Taxonomy (NCBI): domain Eukaryota; kingdom Metazoa; phylum Chordata; class Chondrichthyes; order Myliobatiformes; family Dasyatidae; genus Hemitrygon; species Hemitrygon akajei. The sequence goes on along the minus strand of NC_133124.1, from coordinate 50,732,491 downwards.
GAGGTCCCTAAACCATCTCAAGAGGATAAGCACATACTACAGAGCATATCTGTGTGGGAATGGGGTGGAAATAAAATGGCTGACCTTTACTCCCAGTATTCAATATTCTGAGCTGCTTTCATTCTAGTCCTAATGAAGGATCTTGACCCAAAACCTAGATTGTCTTTTCCCTCCATAGATGCTTTCTGACTTGCTGAGTTCCTCCAGCATTTTGTGTTGCCCCAAGTTTCCACTGTCTTCAGTCCTTGTAGTGTTCTGTAGTTTTGCAGATTTTTGATTGCCCTGGCATTTTGTCTTTGTGTAAAGCTTCCCCAAATGGCGTCAGCATTATTGGTATGAAAATGTTTTGATTGACTCACAGAAAAGCCAGGTTTTACTAATGTGTACCTTGAAACTGTCACAGATCTCAATCATTGCATCATACATGTACCTTGATAGTTTTTCCTATGGAGATCAGTCATGTTTACTAATAGGTGCCTAACCTTGGAGTCATTCCTTAATATTCCTTAACCTTAATATTTGGTTTACTATTTCCTCCTGCATTAAGAAAGTCTACTTTTCCATAAACCATAGGAGCAGGCAGAGTAGGTATGTGCCTTTGGTGACCTTGCAGACTTCCCCAAAATGTGTTCTTTATACTTGGACTAGATTCACGTACATGTGGAGACAGCTGTCTATTGTTCTTTGTTATCATTATGATCACCAGTTTCAAAAAAAAAAGCAACTGCAGCCAACAAAATTGTTTCAGTACCTCTCCAAGTCCTCTGACCCTTGAATATATACGCCCAAGCTGCTCCCATCATTGCAGTGTCTATTCATTTAGTTGGAACACTTCTCATGAGCTGGAAGGGGGTGGTATATATTGCTAGACATTACAACGAGCTGGATGCAAATATCTGACCTGCTGTGCTGAATGTCAGCCACGGTGAGAACTAGCAACGTGTCAGTCAGACAAGGTAGTTTTGGTTCAGTTTTACACAGGGCAATTCAAAAGCACTCTTCTGTGAACATTGCAACTGAAGGTCTTACTCTTAATGTAACTTCAATAAGCAACATTAAGGTGACTCGCAACACTGCTTTAATGCTGTCAAAAAGTAGTAAAGCACTTGCCTTGTGTGGATTTGGTTTTGTGTATAGTTATGCACACCTTGGAGAGTGGTTAATAGAAAAAATTAACAAAACAAAGCACAGAATCAAATTATCCTGATGGTTAGGAATGACATTGGTAATAAAGTATAACTTGATGTATTAAGGAATGTTTGAGCATTAAGAAATACAAAATGATATGTTAAGACAAGGCAGAATATTGAAGTTTCCATTGATATTAACATTCAAAGTGTAAGATTACAAACTGGTAGGTAAAATAATTTATACATGATGCATGACTGAATAGAAAGTGATAATTAAAAACTGATAGAACAAATCCATTCAATGTAGTTTATTTTTTTGACCGATGTTCTCAGGAATGCCATTTGGATTAATGTTCACCCACCTCAAAGGAGTGGATAGGAAACCATCAATAATAGAGGAACTTGCAATTGTATTATACATTTCATGTCCTTAGGATGGCTCAAAATGATTCACTGTAAATTAATTCTTTGTGATGTACAGCCTTTCTGCTTTGTAGGGGAAACAACTGAGGAAAATAACAAAATGAATTGAACGGAAATAATGAATAGCTCCAGGGAACAGTGAATGAAAGATATTGGATCTATACATACCTAAAAACATTTGAGAAATACTTCAATATATGTCATGTATAATTAATTTCTTTCATCTGAAGTAACTTACCAAATGCAGTGGTCAATTTAGACACAATAAAATCTCAGAGTATGGATATCTAACCATTTTTAAGTAATTTCTGCTGGAACTGGATGAGAAAGAAGTGATGACTACTGGTGCCATGGGATACTTAGAGTCCATGTCATGTGGTAATTTTTGGAACTCATCTGATGATTAAACCTTTTGGAAGGCATAGCGTTGCAGTGAATTTTTATTCAGTTTTGCACATTGAACACCACTGATGGGAAAACCTGAATGGGCAGCCAAGTTCTCCTCAAAACCCACCCCCACAACAGTCAAATAAGTGGAATATTGTTTGGATGGAGGGAGACCAAGAATGCTGCTTTGAAAATAAATTGTACATTAAACACAGGAAATTAGCATGCTGGAATAGCGAGTGATCAGGGTGGAAGATGAAATGTAGGATTTTATCCAACTGTACAGGTTGACATGATCACAACTGGAGTACTGAATATAACTTGTGTCTTATTTAAGAAGGAATATATTTGCATCTATTTAGACAATGGTTCACTCTGTTGATTCCTAAGATAGAGTTGTTTTATGAGGATGTTCTGAAGAACGAGAAGTAAACTTGCTGAAACATACGATTCAGAAGAGTTTTGAAATGGTAGATGCTCCCTTTGTGAGGAAATCTGAAATTAGGGTGTACAGTTTTAAAGTAAGGTCTTGTCCAGATAAGATAAAGAAGAATTTTCTTTCGTCTGTGGAGAATCATGAACTTTTGGAGCATTTTATCCCAAGATAGTGAAAGTGAATTCTGATTTCATTCAAGGCTTGGGGATAAAGATTTTTGCACTGCAGGGGATTTAAGAGTAATGGGGTCAAAGCAGAAAATGGAGTTAATCCCCCCAGATCAAATTGACTTTTATATTATTGGATAGTCGGGCAGGCTCAAGGTACCGCATGGAAAACTCTTGCTCCTATTTGTCATGTAACTCATAGAGGCATTTAATAAGACTTTGAACCATATTTACCACAGAAGGAAACTGGTGAATTTTGAGGTGATTGAGAGTGAGATGAACTTCTGATAAATGAAATACAATTTACATTTAAGTTATTTAAACAGGAAGAGATAAATTGCTGAGAGCTGATGGGATATATCATTTTGTACAAGATTTGAAGGAATCAGAAAGGATAGCAAATATGGTACTCAAGGTAATGTGTGTAGTATAAGAAATAAGGTGGATGATCTTGTTGCACTATTACAGATTGCCAGGTATGATGTTGTGGCCATCACTGAATCGTGACTGAAGGATGGTTGTAGTTGAAAGCTGAATGACCAAGGTTACACGTTATATTGGAGGGATAGGAAGGTCAGCAGAGGGGGTGGTCTGGCTCTACTGGTAAAGAATGGTGTCAAATCAGTAGAAAGATGTGACATAGGATTGGAAGATGTTGAATCCTTGTGGGTTGAACTAAGAAACTGCAAGGGTTAAAAAGACATTGATGGCAGTTATATACAGGCCTCCCAACAGTGGCTGGGAGGTGGACCACAGCTTACAAACAGCCGGCAATAGAAAAGGCGAGTCAAAAGGGCAATATAATGGGAGTCATGGGAGATTTTAACATGCAGGTTGATTGGGGAAAATCAGGTTGGTTATGGATCTCGAGAGTGAGTTTGTTGAATGCCTAAGAGATGGCTTTTTAGAGCAGTTTGTTGTTGAGCCTACTTAGGTGATCAGTATTCTGGATTTGTAATGAACCAGAGGTGATCGGGAGTTTAAGGTAAAATAGCTCTTAGGAACCAGTGATCACAAGGTGATTGAGTTCAACTTGAAATTTGATAGGGAGAAAGTAAAGTCTGATGTAGCAGTATTTCAGTGGAATGAGGCAAATTACAGTGGTATGAGAGAGGAGTTGGCCAAAGTAAATTGGAAGGAGCTGCTGGCAGGGATGTCAGCAGAGCAGCAATGGCATGCATTTCTGGGAAAACTGAGGAAGGTGCAGGACATGTGTATTTTAAAAGTGAAGAAATACTCAAATTGTAAAATAATACAACCATGGCTGACAAGGGAAGTCAAAGCTATTGTAAAAGCATAAGAAAGGGCATACAACAAAGCAAAAATTAGTGGGAAGATAGAGGATTGAGAAGTTTTTAAAAACCTACAGAAAGCAACTAAAAACTCATTAGAAGGGAAAAGATTAAATATGAAAGCAAGCTAGCAAATAATATTAAACTGGAGAGTAAGAGTTTTTTCAAGTATGTTAAAAATAAAAGAGAAATGAGAGTAGTGAATTTCCCTAAACCCTGCTTCTATTATCCTTAATTATTTGGATGGTGGTACGGAGTTATTGACGCTACTGTGTATATTTGACATAATGCAATGGCCCATGTTGGTTAGGTTTTTTTTTCTTTCCTTTTTTGGGGATTTTTTTTTCTTATTTACTCCTTTTTTCGCAATTACGATGAGTTTGGGAGGTTATTATATATGGATTATCATCTATCTGAATGTATACTTAACCTATTACCGTAATTATGTACTCTCAAACTCTCTGTATTCATGTTTCATTTATGTTTGTTTAAAATTAATAAAAAGATTTAAAAAGAAAAAAAGAGAGTAGACATAGGACCGCTAGAAAATGAGGCAGGAGATATAATAACGGGACAAGGAGATGGCTGATGAACTAAATGAGTATTTTGCATTAGTCTTCATGGTGGAAGACACTAGCAGTATGCCTGATGTTGTAGTGTGGAAAGGAAGACAAGTGGGTGCAGTTACTATTACAAGAGAGAAGGTGCTCAAAATGCTAAAAGACCTAAAGGTACACAAGTCACCCAGACCAGAGGAACTGCACCCTGTGGTTCTGAAAGAGGTAGCGTTAGAGATTGTGGTGGCATTAGAACTGATCTCTCAAACATCATTGGACACTGGCAGGGTGCAAGAGGACTGGAAAATTGCAAATGTCACTCCATGCTTTAAGAAAGGGGGAAGGCAGCAGAAAGGAAATTATAGATCAGTAACCTGGTTTCAAAGTCAAAGTCGGCATGGTTTCCTTCAGGGAAAATCCTGCCTGACGAACCTGTTGGAATTCTTTGAGGAGATTACAAGTAGGAAAGATAAAGGGAAAGCAGTGGATGTTGTATATTTGGACTTTCAGGCCTTTGACCAGGTGCCACACATGAGGCTGCTTACCAAGTTAAGAGCCTATGGTGTTACAGAAAAGTTTGCAGATAATATTTTGCAGAAGATTGGTGGAGGGGCAGGTAATGTTGAGGAAACAGGTAGTATGCAGAAGGACTTAGACTAGGAGAATGGGCAAGAAAGTGGCAAATGAAATACAATGTTGGAAAATGCATGGTCATGCACTTTGGTAGTAGAAACAAATGTGCAAACTATTTTCTAAACTGGAAGAAAATCCAAAAATCTGAGATGCATAGGGACTTGAGAGTCCTTGTGCAGAACACCCTAAAGGTTAACTTGCAGGTTGAGTCGGTGGTGAGGAAGGCAAATGTCATGTTGGTATTCATTTCAAGAGGTCTAGCATACAAGAGCAAGGATGTGATGCTGAGGCTTTATGAAGCCTGGTGAGGCTTCTCCTTAAGTATTGTGACCACTTTTGGGCCCTTCATCTCAGAAAAAATGTTCTGGCATTGGAGAGGATCCAAAGGAGGTTCACAAGGATGATTTCAGGAATGAAACGGTTATCATACAACAAATGTTTGATGGCTCTGTGTCTACTCACTGGAATTCAGAAGGATGAGGGGGGATCTCATTGAAACCTTTTGAATGTTGAAAGGCCTAGACAGAGTAGATGTGGAAAGGATGTTTTCCACGGTGGGAGAGTCTAGGACAAGATGACACAGCCTCAGGATAGAGGAGTGCCCTCTCAAAACAGAGGTGTAGAGAAATTTCCTTAGCTAAAAGGTGGTGAATTTGTTGCCACATGCAGCTGTGAAGGCCAGGTTGTTGTGTGTATTTAAGGCAGCGGTTGATAGGTTCTTGATTGGACATGGCATCAAAGGTTATGGGGAGAAGGCTGGGAACTGGGGTTGAGGAGGAGAGAAAAAAGGATCAGCCATGGTTGAATGGTGGAGCAGACTTGATGGGCCAGATGGCCTAATTCTGCTCCTATGTCTTATGGAATCCTCTAGCAGTTCAAAGATGATGCCAAAATAGTTAATTCTTATGAAGATTTTTGGAAAAAGCGGAAATATATTGATATGTTACAGAATAAGCCAAAAGAAGTGTTAGCAAGTGTGACGTTTATTAATTGACATACCGCATGGAGTAGGTCTTTCTAGTCTTTCGAGCCATGCCAAACATTAATCTCCCAATTTTAATCCTGGCCGAATCACAGGACAATTTATAATGACCAATGAACCTACCAACCGGTACATCTTCGGACTGTGGGAGGAAACTGGAGCACCACAAGGAAACCCATGTAGTCTGGGGAGAACATACATTCTCCCTACTGGCAGTGATGGCAATTGAACCCAGGTCACTGGTACTGTAAAGGTTGTGCTAACTACTATGCTACCTGGCAACACGAGTGTATGAATTTAAAAAAAACTTGCCTCTTTCAAAGAATCATCGGGCTTTCTGAGCCAGTGTTCCCCAGCTCAGTAAAGTTCACAATTTTGGCATTTGATATTTTACTATGAATATTGTGATTATTTCTGTAGTAAGGTATTTTTCCACCTTTGTTCAATTCAGGGGCCCAGGACTTGGATCGCATTCGTTTATCCACTTATAGGACAGCATGTAAGCTTCGATTTGTGCAGAAAAAATGTAATGGTGAGTATATCTCAAAATGCAGCTTTTTGGTTACTTACGTAGAAACACTGCAAACCTACAGCACAATACAGGCCCTTCGGCCCACAATGCTGTGCCAAACATGTACTTACTTTAGAAATTACCTAGGGTTACCCATAGCTGTCTATTTTTCTAAGCTCCATATACCTGTCTAGGAGTCTCTTAAAAAACCCTATCATATCTTCCTCCACCACCATTGCCGGTAGCCCATTCCATGAACTGAACACTCTCTTAAAAAAAAAGCTTACCCTTGACATCTCGTCAGTACCTACTTCCAAGCAGCTGTTCCCAAGCTGCTACAAAGCCTTTGTGAAATTGATGCAACATGAAGGAAGGCAAATTCTTGTTAAAGATTTTTTTTCTCCTTAACTTTTTTTAGTATCTACCTCTGATAATCTGGACAGGACCAAAAAATTGAATGCACTGTATTATGCATAGAAGCCTGCATCTCACTCACTTTTAAGGACTCTACAGCTCATGTATTTATTAATCTATTTTGTTGCTATTATCATTATTATCTTGTTTGCACAGTTGGTTTGTTGATCTTTTGCACATTGGTTGTTAATCAGTCTTTTCATTGATTCATTTGCACTTTGTTCTACTGCAAGAAAATGAATCTCAGGATAGTATTCAGTGACATATGGGTACTTTGAAAATAAATTTACTTTGAACTTTGATCTTGCCACTCTATGACATTGTAACTTTTCATCTTGACCAAATGGCCTACAACAACGTGGAACCTTTAATGTAGTAAACATTACACTGCGTTTCACAGAGGAAGATTGAGTTCAAGCATAGTTACTATTTCTCAACCATCAGGCTCTTGAACAAAGGAGGGTGACTTTACACTCATTCTTTTTCTGGTGTTCCCCAACCAGTGATCTCACTTTTGGGGCTCTTTATTGTGTTATTCATGTTCTTGTTATTTATTGCTATTAACTTATACTTGCATTTGCAGTTTGTTGTTCATTGATCCTGTACACAGTTCCTGTTCTATAAATTTGCTGAGTATGCCTGTAGGAAAAAGAATCTCCCAGTTGTACGTATGACATGTATGTACTCTGATAATTTTTACTTTGAACTTCGAGTGGAAAACAGTTACAGAAATTGGGAGGCCTAAGGAGAACATTAAGTTTTGTGCAGAATTTAATGTTCAAACTTGTCTAGACCTAGAATAGAAATGACACCCATGGGACCAGCTTTGATGTCTCTCAAAGCCTGGTCTCGCTTTACTGTCAGAGGGTGTAGTGAAAATGTCATTCCCATTCACCCTTACCCTTGGCCCCATCTGATTGATGTCCTTGATCTGTCTTCAGATTGTCTCCTCTCCTCACTCCATCTTGTCGCCTGTTAATAAACTCCATCTCCCTAACCTTGTTCTTGCTCCATTCCCTACATTTCCATCACTGCCAACCCTCCTGATCCCCTTCCCCTCACCCTCAACCCCTTCATGGTCCTCTTTCTAAATTCCATTTTTATTCCACAGCACATCCTTCATTATCTTCTTTCTCCCAAATGGCAGAAGGCTTTTGCAGGAAATTCAATCAATCACCATCTCTCAGTACTTTGCATGGTAGCATACCCATGACTGGGAGTCAATTAGAGTTTCAATGGGCAAAGCTAGCACAAAGGCCACAGATAAATGTACCTGGCTTTGAGGGAAGTTTCCAGTCTGTAGTAAGGACATTGTTCAATAAAAATTATGCCAAGGATACACGAGGCCTGTCAGTATAGTGCATATGCTGAGGGAGGAGATTTAGAGATTTTTTTTAATTAATTGGTATACTGTTTGTGAAAATGATACAAAGACAAGAACTTAATTTGTGAGTTCAAAAAGAATGTCAAAGAATGCAGCCATCAGCATGTGCCTTTCCAGGTAGCCGGACATATTGTATCATAAGAAAATCTCCCAATAATAATGTTGACTTGCTGTTGTATGAATGGATACTACACTGATGGAAGGAGAATGGAAATCTGCTCCCAAGGATTCAGAGGCTCAGGCAGGTGAAACACTGTTCCTGTAAGAGAAGTGCTCTTACACTCTGGGAACCATGGAAATCCCCTTAGCCAGCTCCTGCTAGGAAGCTCGGTTTTGTGAAAAAAACTCTAGTGTAAGAAGTTGTGTGAAAGAAATTTACCTCCTTGTGCTGAAGTTGTGGAGAAATTTAGTGGTGTTGTTACTGGATTAAACCGTCCATAAATATTGATTAACAATCTCAGAGCTATTAGGATCTAGCTGAGAACCATGAGGAAATTTCTGGATTGTCAAAAACAAATTTCCTTTGGTGTATTAGCTTTGTCAAGATTGGGAGTTCATTCAGCTGAATATTTGAAAACTATGGCCTTGTACTTTTTCCAACCGACCTTCATGATACTTGTTCAGTACTTTGTTGAAAAGTAAAAATTGCAGATAAGTGAAAACTAGAAAGGTATTTGGAACCTTTGAAATTATAAGCGAGTTGGATAAGTTTTGTAAAGAGAATGAACAATTGTAAATCAAATTTAATGAAAGTATACAATAAACAGAAAGTGTGACATTTACGTAAATAATTCTCTGTTCAAAAACCAATTTTAATGCTGAATAAGACCTGAAACTTTTCAGTGACCAAATGCTGTGAGTATTTCTAACTTGGTAGAACAGCACTCAACAAAGCCATTAAATGTTGAACTCCATTGTTTAGAGCACTTGAATACAAATCAGGATAAGTCATGACTAAGCTGATTGGACATGCTATTGACCAAAATATGACCTATTATGATTGACAAAATGATTGGGGTTAAAGGTTTGAGCTATAACAAGAGTTATAGAAACCAGGGATTTTAAGCCCGGAAAGGAGACACATTTTAGTGACATTTTCATGGAGATGAACATTGCAGTAAAAAGAATTAAGAAGGTAGCTTTGAAACACTGCTGTGAATTGAATAGTGAGGATGCAAGAAGAGAACAGGCTCAAACTCATTAAAGGCAGGTTAAGATTGTTATAGAAAGTTGTTGACTTAGTAAATTAGTAAGTGGCACAGCTTCCTAGATGAATATTGGATGTTACTTTTTGAGAGACAATTGTGTATCAGAATAGATGAATTAAAAATCTTTCAATGAGTTAACTCTGGCAAATTTGTCCATCTAATCTGTGATAAACATATGGTTTTGTAATAGAGGAGAGGGCACTGGTTGATGTCATCTGCAACAAACTAGCAGAAAAGAATGCAGAGACCTGAATTTACAATTTCATACAGAGTTGTGTCCATATTCAGTGTCAAAGTCAAATTATTATCATATGCTAAAGTGGATATAGGGTGAGTGGAGGGAAGATTTGGGTAGATGTCGTCAGAAGTAAGGTTTTTACGCAGTGAAAGGTAGATGCCTGGATGGTGGATACAAATGCAGGGATAGCAAATCTATGGCATGCATGCCCAAGATGGCAGTGAAGGAATTTCTTTTTAAATCTTTTTATTGATTTTTAGAACATAACATAAGTAAAATATAGTACAAAAAAAACATTTGAGAGTACACAATAGATTCATTAATAATCAATTATATATTATCAATGTAAAAAAGTCTCCCAAACTTATAATATTAATATGAAGAATTTAAGACAAAAAGCACAAAAAAAAACCCCCAAAAAGAAGAAGAGAAAAAAAAACAATATATAAAAAAAAAACTAACATGGGCAATTGTATAATGTTAAGTACACACAGCAGTGCCAATGACTCCGAACCTCCATTTATACAATTCAGGATAGTAGCAATAAGGTTCAGGATCAGACCATTTAACTCACATGGAAATGTTGAATAAATGGTCTCCAAGTTTCCTCAAATTTAACTGAGGAGTTAGAGACCACACTTCTAATTTTTTCTAAACTCAAACAGGAAATGGTTTGAGAGAGCCACTGAAATACAGTTGGAGGATTAATTTCTTTCCAGTTCAATAAAATAGATCTTCTAGCCAATAGTGTAGCAAATGCAATCATTCGCTGAGAAGAAGCAGATAAACACATATTATCTATCATAGGTAGACCAAAAATTGCAGTAAAAGGATGTGGTTGAAGATTAATATTTAAAACTCTTGAAATGATATTAAAAATATCCTTCCAATAACTTTGTAAACAAGGACAAGACCAAAACATATGAGTCAATGTAGCAATATCAGAATGACATCTATCACAGGTTGGATTAACATAAGAATAAAATCGAGCAATTTTATTTTTAGACATATGGGCTCTATGTACAACCTTGAATTGTATTAGAGCATGTTTAGCACAAATAGAGGATGAGTTTACCAATAATAAAAATTTTTCCCATTGCTCAGTAGATATAGGGCAATGCAATTCTTCCTGCCATTCCTTCTTAATTTTTTCTGATATATCCGGCTGTATCTTCATAATCATATTGTAAATGATAGCTACTAAACCCTTTTGATAAGGATTAAGAGTTAGAATTCTCTCTGTAATGTCCACAGTGAAGGAATTTCAATAGCACATTGCACTCAATGCTGCCTCTTTACATTTTTTATACCCCATCCATAAGAGAAAGATACATGATAATTATCTTTACTTCCAAATGAAGCAGCAAATAAATTTTGACAATCCAAGAGAACAGGAAATATCTCACGCCAACTTGGCGCCAGGTAGACGATTGCAAGACCATTTGCCGTTAGATGAAGCATTTTGAAATCCTCAGAGACTTGATGTTCACATCAGTATTTGGATAGTAAACAACTGGGCGAGTTAGCATTTTCACTCTGCTTTTATTTTTTTCGTCTGTTGGTTGTGAGTGAACACTGGATATTCAGTGATAACAATAAATACTGTATGTCGTTTAGCACCTCAATGGATATTTATTTTTCCACAATAAACATTTATATTACTAAAGCTGTTATTTTGTATATGAGGTACAATAACAACTTTAGAAATGGTGTTATTTTTCAATTGTCATCTTAAAAGATTACTATTATAATTTTTAAACAGTTTTTCTTAAATGCTTCATTTATTTCAATCTGTCTCTGTTATACTTTTAGTAATAGTAAACAGTGAATACTTGTAAACCAACAGGACTCATCTTTTTTCCTTAAGAGTTCATTATTACTGTCACTAATTCATTAATCAATGATATTCTGTGCTCAAAATTACCATGGCATGCAGGAGAATTTTTAGATTATCGTCAATTTGGGCAGAAGATTCAAGAAGGTTCTTTTGCGACATATGCAATAGAGACATTTATAAGGCTCTTGGATAAGCAGACACCCAGATATAGAAAAATGAAAGGTTGTGGACTGCATAGGGAGTATGGATTAGATGCTTTCTATCAGTCAGCACAACATTGTGGTGTGAAGTGCCCTTACTGTGCTGTACTGTTTTATGCACAAGTACATGTATGCATAGGTGCATTGAAAATCTTACTTGCAGCTGCATCACAGGTACATAGCATCATAGAGGCACATTCAAAAGAAAAGCATTAATGACACATAGATTAAATACAATTTTTACAAAAACAAACACAATTAGAACAAAAACAAAGTCAATGTTCATGTAAATTAGTGTTACTAAATTGCAATGATTAGGTTTGTACTTATTGGTTCAAGAACTGAGTGGTTGAAGGCAGGAGCTGCTCTTGAACCTGGTGGTGTGAGACTTGAAGCTTCTGTACTTCTTGCCCAATGCTAGCTTTGAGAAGGTGGTATGGCCAGGGTGGTGTGGATCTTCCATGGATATTGCTTCCTGTAGATAGTGTGAATCCTGAGGATGGATGTGCCCAAGATGTATTAAGATGAGTAACAAAGAAAGATTCATGTCTGGCAATACCAAGATGTTTTCCATGGAGCTGAATAAAGAAATGGAATGCTTGATGATATTGCTTAAAATCTGAAGATTCATATATTTTGGTTGATATTTGATTTTGAAGCCCAGTGTAAATTCAGATAGAACACAAAGGTTGTATAATATCACATTTAAATTTTAAAAAAGCTACAGAGACTTAAGTTTCTGACTAGATTGATCTCGGTAGAAACTGATCGACATAAAGTGGACAGTAGCAAAGGCAAGTTTAAGGAGGCGTTAAGGAGGAGACACGGTGGTCAGCAGCACAGGAGCGCCGCAGGGAACCGTACTCTCTCCGGTCCTGTTCACCCTGTACACATCAGACTTCCAATATAACTCGGAGTCCTGCCATGTGCAGAAGTTCGCTGATGACACGGCCATAGTGGGGTGTGTCAGGAATGGACAGGAGGAGGAGTATAGGAAACTGATACAGGACTTTGTGATATGGTGCAACTCAAACTACCTGCGTCTCAATATCACCAAGACCAAGGAGATGGTGGTGGACTTTAGGAGATCTAGGCCTCATATGGAGCCAGTGATCATTAATGGAGAATGTGTGGAGCAGGTTAAGACCTACAAGTATCTGGGAGTACAGATAGACGAGAAGCTAGACTGGACTGCCAACACAGATGCCTTGTGCAGGAAGGCACAGAGTCGACTGTACTTCCTTAGAAGGTTGGCGTCATTCAATGTCTGTAGTGAGATGCTGAAGATGTTCTATAGGTCAGTTGTGGAGAGCGCCCTCTTCTTTGTGGTGGCGTGTTGGGGAGGAAGCATTAAGAAGAGGGACGCCTCATGTCTTAATAAGCTGGTAAGGAAGGCGGGCTCTGTCGTGGGCAAAGTACTGGAGAGTTTAACATCGGTAGCTGAGCGAAGGGCGCTGAGTAGGCTACGGTCAATTATGGAAAACTCTGAACATCCTCTACATAGCACCATCCAGAGACAGAGAAGCAGTTTCAGCGACAGGTTACTATCGATGCAATGCTCCTCTGACAGGATGAAGAGGTCAATACTCCCCAATGCCATTAGGCTTTACAATTCAACCGCCAGGACTTAAGAACTTTTTAAAAGCTATTATTAATGCTGTTTGAGATAGTGATTTAGATGCATATCATATTTTTTTACTGAGTTAAGTATTGTATGTAATTAGTTTTGCTACAACAAGTGTATGGGACATTGGAAAAAAAGTTGAATTTCCCCATGGGGTTGAATAAAGTATCTATCTATCTATCTATCTATCTATCTATCTATCTATCTATCTATCTATCTATCTATCTATCTATCTATCTATCTATCCAGTAGATGGGAAGTTTGAGGCAGCCAGGCTTAACTGCCTCCTATTTCATGAAACTCATCCATTTTTCTTTTTACTTGTTTAGTGCACCTGGTAGATGTTTGGAATGTAATAGAGGCATTCAGAGAAAATGGACTGAATACAATGGATCTGAATACTGAACTCAGCGTGGCTCGCTTGGAAGCTATCATCTCCACAATACTTTACCAGCTGAACAAACGAATGCCAACCACCCATCAGATAAATGTTGAACAGTCCATTAGTTTATTGCTGAGCTTCCTGCTTGCTGCTTATGATGGGTAAGTTTTATTGCATTTTCTTTTGCTTAGTTTTAAAATTTTATTGGCAATGCTGAACTTGACTTTTAATTGTCCAAACCCAATGGGATGACACTCTGCTGAATTGTTGTGTTCTTTGCTACTTTTTATATGTCACATTCAATCAAAGAAAAGTTTATTTTTCAGAAATGCACAGCGATGCACAAGGGTTTCGCCACATGTAAACAGGCCCAACTTGTCCATGCTGCCCAGGGTGGCTATCTATGTAAATCTTATTTGCCTTCACTTAGCCCATATTCCTCTAAACCATTCCTGGCCATGTCTTTTAAACATGATAATTATGTCTGTCTCCACTGCTCACCTGGTAGGTCGTTACATAGATACAACATTCACGGTGTGGTGAAACTTGTCTTCAAGTACCCTTTAAAACTTTTTCCTTCCACCTTAAATGTATGCCCTCTAACTTATGATCCATCAACTTGGGAGTTGATGTCTGTGCTTCTCATAACTTAATAAACTTCTATAAAGCCACACTCTTCCTACCCCCAGCCTCCTTTGCTCCAAAGAAAACAATCTCAGCCTATGTAAACTCCTTATAACTCAAGTCTACCAATCCAGAAAACATTCCTGCATATCTTTTGATGTACTCTCTCGAGGTTTAATCACATCCTTCCTATAGTGTGGTGTCCAGAGCCATTGTCACTATTAGTGAATGTATGCTCTATTCTGGAAGAAAATTAGACTGAGTGGGAACAGAACTCTCATACCAGATGCCAAATGCAGAAAATAGTCTCTTTGTGCAACAATTGAATGGTTGCTTTGGGAGAATGGAAAATATTTACTCTGCGAGAAGACAGCAGAGCTACTGACACTCCCCAGTACAGAACCTCAACAGTCATTGATGCTACAAGTTGCTCTATGTATTGTAATTCAAAGACACAACAGCAGCAACTGAGCTCTCACCATAAGGACGTGCTGTAGGGCAAGTTGTGGCGTTGGCCATCAGATACTATGTCATTGTTGGGTCAATTAAATACCAATGAAATTGAACATCATTTCCATGCCACAAAGAAATCATCTCCAACTCCACATAACATTGTCGGATTTAATAAAGTTGAGACTTTATAAAGCACTTGTGAGGCCTCACTTGGAGTATTGTGAGCAGTTTTGGGCCCCTTATCTTAGAAAGGATGTACTGAAAGTGAGGAGAGTCCAAAGGAGGTTAACAAAAATGATTTCAGGATTAAATGGCTTGTCATATGAAGACCGTTTGATGGCTCTGGACTTGTGGTGACCTCATTGAAACCTATCGAATGGTGAAAGGCTTTAATAGAGTGGATGTGGAGAAGATGTTTCTTGTGGTGGGAGTGTCTAAGATAAGAGGACACATCCTCAAATCAGAGGGGTGACCTTTTAGAATGGAGATGAGGAGTTATTTTTTTTAGCCAAGGAGTGGTCAATCTTTGGAATTGACCACTCCAGGCAGCTGTGGAGGCCATGCCTTTGTGTATATTTAAGGCAGAGTTTGGTAGATTTTATGGTAGTTCATGAATTCAATCTGAGCAGAGCCCTCAGTCCACTAAACATTTCAATGTGCATACCCATCAGGACCCTTCTGAAGGTGACCTTATTAGCAGCCAAACAGGTGCTTTGACTACCAGTAGCTTGTCATTTAGAGTCCTTCATTCCTAACATGCCTATAATCCCTTTGAGTAGAATCTCACTTTGCAGATCTTGCTCAATACAGTCATCTAAATTATACTCCGTGTTAATATTTGGGCTGAATTAGTAACATAGTAAGTGACGTTGGGAATCTAGATTCCTATAGCATCACTGTTTCCTTTTCTTGTGTTTCTTGCTCCTGTTGCGTTTACTGGATATTAAAAATGTAAAAGACACAAGTAGAGATTAAAGGAAACTACGTGGGGAAAAAGGAAAGTAAAGGGATTGTTTACATTGTTTATGGTATGTAACGTAGAAGAGAGTGTGTTTTGAAGGGATCCAGGATATGAGAGGGAGACAGGGAGCAAAGGAGGTTGATTGATATGGCAGGTGAGGAGGAGGATTAGGTTTTGAGATGTTGTCCTCAATAGCTTCACCTTCATCACTTGGCAATGATATCACTGTAATTGCCAGCTTTACTTCATTCATGGGGTTAGTTCATGGAGACAACTATTCTTCCTCCAGTCAGATGATTCTATTTCAAGTTGCACCATCTTTTTTGAGATGTGTGTTGTGTCTGGGTGAGATGTGGGTGATAAGGCAGTGTTCTGAGTGTTTGTGGCAAAGCACATGAATTTTATGATTGGTCTTAAAGGAAAGAAAGGAAATAGTAAATTATTATGGTTCTTTTCAAATCCAATTTGGAATGTCTAAAGTTCTTTATGACTGGTGAATTTGTTTTGAAGTATGGTCATTGTCATTATCCAAGATACGTGATTATAAACTCTCAAAAGCAGCTTGATAATAATGGAATTAACTGTTTTAGAAATGTTGGTTTACGGATAAATGCAGTGCAGGATTTATAGATGCAGTGGTGAGTGAGTGTTGTAAGTATAGTTCATTGAACAGTGCCTGACATTAGTGGTGCAGTTAGTGGGATGTGGTATTTGGATTTGCTTTTATCGATCTTGCTGACTTGACTGAGGTCAATAAACTTCACAGAATTACAGAACAATTGCAGCATGGAAAAGGCCTTTTAATCTGTCAAGTCCCTGTCATTCCAATTTATCCATCTCTCTTGCCATCTCTACACAGCTTTAAACTCTTTCCTCTCAAATACTTATTCAGCTCCCTTTTAATGCAATTATTGAATCTGCTTCCACTGCTACCCTGACAGTACATTTCACATTTCACATTGTACCACTCATTATGTGTGAGTGGGCGGGGGTGGGTATTTCTCGGAATCTCTTTTCGAAAGTTCATTCAGAACTTCATTTAACAGATGGCACACCCTATAGGTACTGACTGTTAAAGTTTTTGATATTTTACATAAGATATAACCTGACTTAGTTCTGACTCTCAGCCTCAAGACCGGAAAACAGTTGTGTATCAGACCCAATGATTAGATTAGATTAGACTAGATTGTGAGGACACTCAGTCCTCATTTATTGTCATTTAGTAATGCATGCATTAAGAAATGACACAATATTTCTCCAGTATGATATCACAAAAACACAAGACAGACCAAGACTAACTTACAAAAACCACATAATTATTACATTCAGTTACAACAGTGCAAAGCAATGTCGTAATTTGATAAGGGCAGACCATGGACACGGTAAAAAAAAGTCTCAAAAGTCCTCGATAGCCCATCATCTCACGAAGACGGTAGAAGGAAGAAAAACTCTTCCTGCCATGAACCTCCAGCACCACAAAGCTTCCTGATGCAGCCTCTGGAAGCATCCGACCACAGCCAACTCTGAGTCCAT
Source organism: Hemitrygon akajei (assembly GCF_048418815.1). NCBI lineage: Eukaryota > Metazoa > Chordata > Chondrichthyes > Myliobatiformes > Dasyatidae > Hemitrygon > Hemitrygon akajei. The sequence goes on along the minus strand of NC_133124.1, from coordinate 50,715,115 downwards.
CCGAAAAACTTCGAGCCTCCGACCAGCCCTCCGACACCGAGCACCATCTCTGCCGAGCACTTCGACCCCGGCCCCAGCCGCCAAGCAACAGGCAAAACCGAGGATTCGGGGCCTTCCTCTCCGGAGATTTTTCGATTGTGCAGTAGCAGCGGCAGCGAAACAGGCATGTCAGAAGTTTCACTAGATGTTCCTCCATGCTTCTCACGTCCGTCCCCATCAAATCAGGATTGTGCATGGCCCCTACTTACAGATAACAGATATTCATTCCTGGAGTGGCCGCGCGTGCTGCCATCGTGCTGCCATTTTCTCAGATAACTTCTTAAGAGAACTTAAAACCACAGTTTTATTCCATTTTTATTATGACACAGGAGGAGGCCATTTTAGTGCATTGAGTCCATTCTAGTTCACAGACTAATCCCCTTTCTCTGCTGGTTTTCCCTTTTGCATAATCTCCCCACATTCCTCTCAACTTCCCCCAAGTAATCAAATAGAACAACATATTTGATTCAAGTTCCAAATAAAGAAGTTACTATTTTATTTTGAAATTTAAACCATCAATCACTGATACTCAAATACATTTGTATCATGGAAAAGAAACACCACTGAAAAAAATAATGTTTTAACATTTTCAAATTATGAAGATAATTCATTCCTTTGTTTAGAACTCCAACAGTCAATGTAAATGGCAGTAAGATTAAATTTCTCTGATAAAACAGATTAGCTTCATGCATCTGTGTTTTTAGATTACTATAAAATCATTTGTTTTTTAAATTGCTTTATTGTGGTTGATTCTTTTTAGAGAAGGCCATGGCAAAGTATCGGTTTTTACTGTGAAAGTGGCATTAGCAACAATGTGTGGAGGGAAGATTCTAGATAAACTGAGATGTAAGTATTGTGCACAGAATGTTTGTTATCATGTTGACTTTTTTTTACTATTCGTAATCACTTGCCTCCACATTGAAATATGTAAGAAAGTAAGATTTATTTATATATTGCCTTACACATCATCAACATTCTGTGATGTGTCAAAAAGAGATGCTGCCTTTTGGCCCAACCATCAAGCACCAATTTTTACTCTAATCTATGTTAACCTCCCCACATTTCCCTCAGCTCCTCTTAATTCTATCATTGATTTACATTCAAGCGACGATTAAATAGGTTCATAAGTCTACCAAGGAGGACAGTTTTCAGGATGTGGAAAAAGACTAGAGCACCCAGGAAACCCAATTATTTAAAGGAGAACATGCAAACTCCACACGGATAGCACCCAAGGTCAGAATTGAACCTGGGTCACTGGAGCTCCAAATGCACTTCTCTGCTGTCCCACATGCTTGATATTAGTTACATACTTTTGAAGCACAGAAATAGTTGGAAAATTTTGTAACATAGTGAAATAGCACAGATGAACAACTGTCAGAAAAGTTGGTGACGATCTAATATTGGCATCACTTTATGAATATCATTTCACATCTAAAATGTATGTGCATCAATATTTCACATAATATCTCTCTACTTCAAATATTTTAAGTGTTTGACTGTGGCTGAAAAGGTGAATTGTTAATACAAAGGTTTGGAAAAAGCTGCTCAAGTTGAAATTGCCTGTTTCGCTGAATGAGAGATATTGAACAGTGCATATTAAAAAGTATTGTGCAAGCAATTGTATGTTTGATTTAAGGCCAGCCTGCTGAAAATTTCAGGAGCACAGATATTGATATAAGAAGACACAAGATATTGATTTTGGGGGAAAGGGCCATGGGGCAGGGATGTTGTGGCGTGGGTCTGTGGGAATTGGGACGTTAAGTGTCAGGGTTGTTATTAGAAGGGGAGTTGTGATTGATTACCAGGTAATTGATGGCTGGTGGATTGTTGTTCTGGATTGAATTACGTAGCTGGAAGAATCAGGCTACAGATGGGTGAGGGACAGTTTCTTAACAGTGAAGGTTTTCTTTTTCTTTAACAGTGAAGACTTTAACTAGCTCATTAACTTAATTATTGGAAAGGTTGGAGGAGAGTTGAGAAAATACTTTACTACTGGGCCAGAGGTCACATGTCTTGATCACACTGCCTGAAAGGCTTAAAACGTACCATCTGCAGGGCTCTGGATTGAGTGTTGAGAAATGGGATTAAGTGAAATAACACAGTTTTTCTCGGCATGGGCATCATGTGAGAATAACAAATTTCTGGCTGTAAATTTCTCCAGTTCTAAATGCTGACAGTGAGTTAGGTTGCACAGAAAACCATTAATATTAAAATATTCTTAAGGCAGTAGGCTGACATTTAGTGACAAATATGTTTTACTGACTCTCACTATTTCTCTTTAATAGATGTGTAACATCTGAAAGAAAACAACAGATTACTTTGTTGTTCTCATCTGAATTTCCCATTTGGGAGGTACAATTCATTTAGTGAGTGGCTGGATCACTGTTCTTTTGGTTAGTTGAAACCACAACAAAAGCCCATTCGCCATTTATTTACAAAGCAAGTCAATGACATTCTGAAATGAAACATTTGGTAGAAAACACTGTCCTCTATGGATATCCTCGTAAACAGCCCTCTGCAGACCTTTCAAATACGGTAAATGCTGAGAAGAAACCTTTATCTCTGAGAGTGCAGTGGTATAATCAGTGTCACCAGTGATTGGAACTTTGGCTTAATCCTTATTCAAAGTGCTCATTATCCATAATAACCTCTGACTCAGTGAGGTTTAGTTGCCAAAAATGTGCTTAAAATGGCTGATGAAAACCCGACACATTGTGATTTTAACATGGGTGGGCTTGGGTGTGCCCATAATAGCAATGAGATCCATAGTAAATGTAATAGCCATTTGGCTGCAATAGACACAACTGTTGTTCTAACTGGTGAAGCCTGCCATTCCCTAAAATATACATCAACTTTCTCTGTGTGGTAAGAGGAGCAGCTTTGTCCTAATTTAATGAGAGCCTGTCTGGACATGTCCATCACCAGGAATCCTGTGCATAGCTTATGCTGCAAGTGGATTCCCTGAAGATTTCTAACTACATCACTTTTGCAGATCTGCTTGGGGCTCCCAGCACCAACCTACCAGCTACTTCTTGGCATCCTCATCAAATTTAACTGTTAATGCCCGCATCCCAAAGGATGATGGCCTGACTGGACACATAACTGCTCCGCATTTTCTCTGTCTCTAACCCACCTACCTTTACTCCCCAGACTGCTCTTTAACTGGCTTCCCGCTGGACACGTGGACTCCTGCAGTGATGCAGTGTCAGAGGAAGGGCATTCCATGCTTCATTTCAGCATATTGTCTTGAATCTAAGGGATTTCAAGGGGGAAAAAAATCTCGGGGTTTGTGCATTTGGTTGATTGTTTTCTTGATCAGCAGTCAGAACATTTTTGAAATCCAAGTGTGTACTTCTTGCAGAGTAATCTTTCTAAACCAACCTTTCCAGTTGCAGTCCAAAATATTTTTAAAGCCAGCTGAACCTCTAATTTTCCACCTGTTCAAGTTTTTAAATGACCTTAATCTGAACAGCTAAAGCCCTTTCTCATGATGGAAAGGTGATGAACCGTATCGGATCAATTGCGAGAATGTGGCAAGTGCATATATGGCTGAATGATCACATGGTGAATCAATTGGGCCCCCTACATGTGGGTGTCTCTTTCAAGTGTGCATGTTTTTCATCTCGTTTTGTACAGTGCCTAACGTGATTCAGGAAAAACATTTAACCCTACTGCTCCATTGTCATTCTTGCTCTGTGCTAATATAACGGGTGCAATTAATTTAAGGACAAAGAATAGGATTCTCGCTTTTCATCTGGAAAAATGTGTGGAATGTTATACAGTTTTATTTTATTTGCATGTGCTTTTCAGAACTTGTAGGACTTGTGGTTCCTTCTTGGAGTAGATGTCTTCATCTTGTTATCAAATTCTTCAAAAGAGATCGGTCTATTCACTTCTGCATTTTACACTCCTCCCCTTTAAGATACAACATGGCCTTTGAAACAATGTGTCACAGCCTATTTCCCACCCTACTTTTGCAATATAACTATTAGGATCATATTTCACATACTTGTTAAATAAATGTAAATTAAGTTTTGTAGAGGCTCATTCTTAGTTGTTAAGGCAGGGGTAGTGAGCCTGATCTTTGATTTTTTTTTAAACAATTTGGTAGTTAAACTGTGTAACTTATTTTATACTGTAAGTGTTACTTAATAGCACATGTTTGCAAACTTTTAACAGTGTTTATTTTCTGCTAATATCTTCCAGATATTTTCTCCCAAATATCAGACTCAAATGGAGTAATGATATATGCAAAGTTTGATCAGTTTCTACAAGAGGTGCTAAAGTTGCCAACATCAGTGTTCGAAGGTCCCTCCTTTGGATACACAGAACAAGCATCAAGATCATGTTTTTCCCAGCAGGTGAAGAACATTAAAATCATTTAATTTGTTCATCTACAGCTGAACACTCTGACTTCTCTTTATTTCTCATTTTCTGTTATAATTTCAGTGGAAAATATGGGTGGCGGGCAGAAATTTACTCATTTGCTTCCTGATTTGCAATCCTTTTCTGTCTTAAACCAATGTTGAGAATCAGTATAGCTTCCCATTATATTAAATGCCATTAACATTACATGAAAATATATAAGCTGTAATACAATGAAACCTAGAAATTCATTGGATTCTTTTGCTTTGAGTTTGTCAATTGACTTTATCAATGATGGAAAGCAATAAGGACTGTTTTAACTACTCTGGAAATTCAGCTGGGCAGTTTCTAGTATAACTACCCTTGCATTCCTGAAGTGACTTCTTCACCATTTCCACACAGAATGATATCATATTTTTGCAGTCATGTCATGTGAATGTTATTACACTGTCCTAGGAGTGACCATCACTGAGTAATCACAGGACAGTGAGGCATTAATGATGTATGTATTCTTTGTTGGTACCAATGTAAGGTTAACTTGCATACTCACCTTTGACCCTTTTAGTATAATATCTGCCAGTCACTGTGAGGTTTAAGTCCTGATCTTCTGATTGTCAAGATGTTCTTGTATCTGTGAGGCTGAGGTTACTGATTCACAAACTTGTTCTCTACCCCGACCCTAGGCTTTCATCTCTGGTTTACAACTGCCTAACCCTGGACCTTGCCTTAGTTCCAAACATCAAATATTGAGCAAAATGAAAGTATGCACCTTTTCAGCAGCTGTTTCTTTGTGAAGCACTGAACTGAAATTGACGCAACCAATTTCAGCACCATTGATTCCATTTATGTTTTACAATTCTTATCATCCAGTTCACTCACTGCAATCTTTGTAACAGACTCTTAGAGGAACATATCAATAATACAAACAACACCCTTACAGTTACAGAGAAATATTGCGAATGAATGTTGCAATAATAGGAAGGGATGGTTGCCTGCTTCCAGGGGTCAGAAGGACGTGGACATTACAGTAAAGCAGAAGGTGTGGTCTTTGTGCACCTGAACCATGAAGATCTGTCAGGTTCTGCTGGAAAACATCAAGCAGGTCTCTTTAAGGACATGAATGCAGTCTACAAATGTCAATACTTTGGGAAAGACTGAAATGCACAGAAGAGTCTATGCCAGCTGTGTGGGCTGACAAAAAAAGTAGATGACGTTTTCTCACCTTGAGTAACTAATTTGAATAACTTAATGCAGTAGTGAAGAGCAGTCTGTGAGATGTGACAGAGATGATCCTAAGGGCGTGGAGGAATTACTACAGTATGTTGATTTTGTATTTTGAGATGGAGGCAGATCCTTATTTTGATTTGCCGATTTCAATAGGCAAATCAAAATAAGGATCTGCCTCCATCTCAAAATACAAAATCAACATACTGTAGTAATTCCTAGAATTTTCCCAGGGGCTGAATCACTCCAGAAAGGTTTTCAATTATTTCAGAAGTCGCTAACAACCACTCTACTGCCCACTAATTTCTACTTTAATAACATGCTGGAAAATAAAAATGGATCTCAACATACAGTCATCAGCAAAAGCAATCAACTGAAGGAGTTTCTTAACCTTGAAATGACCTTTCTTGTCGCTTCAACTTTTCAATATCTAAAGCAGGTGTTTCCAACCTGGGGTCCACATACCCCTCGATGAATGGTAGGGGTCCATGGCATAAACAATGTTGGGAACCCCTATTCTAAAGCATCTGCACGTTCAAAAGAATTGCCTTGTCTTTCTCGTCTCATGGATATCTTCTCCCTGCCAGGCTCTCTGTAGCTCAGAGCCGTATTCTAAACTGAGGATTGCAGTGAAGTGAACTTGGCTTGATGTTTCTCATCAGTCTGTGGCACTAAATGTGGCAGCTGTACATTATATTCCTGAAGTTTCCACCTCCAACATCCAATAATGGACAGAAGGCAGAAAGAACATGACAACAAAAAAAATGTAAGCAAGAGAAGATTAACCAAGGATGAAAATCTAAAGAGAACATCGAAGCTGATGAAAACAAAGAAGGGAAAAGATAAAACAAAACACGAGAAACACAAGAATACTTACAGTGAACATCTTCAGAGCCACTGCCTGTATCCAAATTTGCAATGAGTTCAGATCACCAAGGACTCCAGTGCTTGCTGCCCTACATTGTTCAAAACTCAGCACCATTCAGTTTTAAAACTCTTACCCTATGTGAACACGTCTCTGGCTCTTTATTGCTGGTTTCCTGTAATTTTTTCCAGCCTCCAACTCCTCCAGTTATGCACTCTGAACATAATTCTTTCACAACTGGTTGGTGATCATGCATTTGACATTCAAGTCTCGAGCTCAGGAATTCCCTTTCCAAACTGTGTCACTCTTTCCTTTAAAACACTGCCTAAAAAAAAATATTTGCTTTAAATGGCCTGGTCTTGTATTTTGTTTGATAAAGCTCATACTTCCTGCTTATTTAAAATTCCATATAAGCATTGTTGTTATAATTGCTTGCCTGTCAAAGTTAATATTATCTATCCTTCGTTCTTCTTGGAACCTTCTATTGTGGATGAGCTGGGAGAAAATAGCTGAAGTATGGGAAGAAAGTGAAAGATAAGAAAGAACTATGAGATGGGTGGGATAGACTCAGGAACAAAAAATATGGGAAGAGGATAGGAGAAGCAAATTGAGAGGAAGTGTTGAGGTAACTGAGGAATGGAGAAGGGAAAAGATAGTAAGTAAAGAAGAAATTTGAAGAGCTATGGAAAAAAGAAGAGAAGGGCAAGGGAATAGAAAAAGGAGAGAGGAAGGATCAACAATAAATCTTTCACCTCAATCTGAACAACCTTCTGAGAGACTTTGAGTAATGAAAGGAATCTGGCAAACAAAATAACTTGTCCTAATAAGGTTAGTGCAGCTGAGAACCAGATCAGCTGATGGATTCTTTTTTTTGTGCCACTGGTGGAAATAAAACAAATCCCTTGAAATTGAGTTGGCAAATTGACTTGACACAGTTCTTAGAACTAAACATTATCCAACAACATCTTTCTAACTTCACTATGTTTATAGAATGTCTAATATATGGAAACAAGGAGCAGTGGATATATTTTGGCACTTTTCCCCCATTGTTCAGGTTGCACTGATTTTTAAACTCTTCCATGACTCTGTCAATATTTGGCCCAGATAGTGCCAAACATCCAGCCAATTCTAGCAGCTTACAGTTTGGCAGGTTGCATAAAAAAGGAAATATATGGACAATTTACATGACATTCCAAATTTCCTTATAAGATGAAAAGAAAACATTCAGTTCCAAATGATCTCTGCTAATTTCCCTGTAATCTAGTCCCCCATATTCCCATCAACTCTTCCAGATTATGCCACTCAGAATTTATTTATCATATGCACATACAGTAAAATGTGTCATTCGCATTGACAACCAACCCAAGGTAAGGATATGATCGTGGCAGACCACAAGTGTCGCAACAACAGCAACAAAACAAGCTCATTTCCTCCCATTCACAGAAACAAACAGTTCTCCAACCCCAGAGCAGGCCAGGCCTTCACTGGACTTATGGATTCACAGATATCAGCTTTCAACTTGACAATCCATCAGTGGACTTGCTGACCCAGGGCTTCAGCCATCAGACCTCGCCATTGGACTTTGATCAACCTTTGGGCTGTGACCTTCAGTATCCACCCCAGGACTTGCCAGTGACAGACCCCGACCTCCAGGCTTTGAACTCTGAACTTTCTGATGACAGGACGCTGAACAGGCTTCGAAATCAGGGCTCGCCGACTTGTAAATTTGGGGGTGGCAGGGGGTAACGAGCCTTTGTACCTCTTTTCGTTTAGTCTCTTCAGTCCTGGTCTTCATCCACTACATTTGATGGCACAATATCCTTCATCTATGTCATTGCTGGCCTTGGTATGTGGAGAGTAGAGTGGAGGCCTAGACCTCTAACTCCCTCACATCCTGTGGTGAACTACATATACCTGTCTGGACACGCCCCCCTGCTGACTGCTCCTGTGGCTCCTCCCACTGACCCCGGTATAAAGGCGATTGGGGACACTGCCCCGGCCTCAGTCTCCAGGATGCAGTGTGGTGGTCAATTGCTGCTTGTTCTTTCTTCCAGCCAATAAAAGCCTATATCTCGCCTCACGTCTCCAAGAGTTATTGATGGTGCATCACATCCCGACCTATTTCCCATATCCACTCACCTACCCTTAAGGACAACTGGCAGTGGACAATTAACGTCAACCTGCAAAAAATCTGAAGAGCTATATGGACAGCATTTGTGGACATTTTTTGGCTCTTTGTTAAGTCTGTACATTCTGAAAGCAGTGATAGAGGGTCAAGACTCAAACAATGGATTTGCTTATACAGTCGGCCCTCCTTATCCGCGAATTCCGCATGCGCGAAACGCGAAAACCCGGAAATGCTCTTGTTGTTTGAGCATGTACAGACTTTTTTTTCTTGTCATTATTTCCTAAACAATGCAGTATAACAACTATTTTACATAGCATTTACATTGTATTAGGTATTATAAGTAATCTAGAGATGATATAAAGTATACAGGAGGATGGGCATGGGTTATCGTGGATCAGGATAAAAAAAAAATCGTAAGTTCTCTTACTCAGTAAGTCGGAACAGGTACATCCGGTATTATTAAGCGTCAGTTAGTCAAACGTTTGTCTTAGTATATAGTATATATTTTACCTTTGTATGCATATGAAACATTTAAGAACGTATGTTTCAGCGCCGGGCTTGGGACGGAAGTGACAGATCGCTCCCGAGTGCGCTCTCCACCGTGTCGGGTTGATGCGGAGGATCAAAAACCCAAAACCTAATCATTAAACCACTGTGTTGCTTAGTAATAATTGTAGCTTTCATTGGGGCAGAGCCTTTCTCATTTTATCCTTTAAAATTGTTCCGATCATTGACCAACATAGCCTCACACTTTTCCAATGACCGATGGCGTTTCACCTCTTTCCGATCGCTTTATTATTTCCACTTTATTTTCAATTGTGATCGTGTTTATTTTCGTGAACAAAAACACTGCGGATTCAGATCGCTACGGCTGGATCCTAATGTCCACCGCACTGAGACAGGTTAAATAAGGTCTGGGTTCCGCTGGGTCCTAAGGTCCACCGCATTGAGACAGGTTGAATAAAGGACTTGAGCATCCACGAATTTTGGTATCCGCGAGGGGTCCCGGAACCAATCCCTCACAGATAAGGGATTGTACTTCAAAACATGATTTTCAATGGTCTGGCGAATAAACTGGGGAGAAAACTAAAGGTGGAAGTTATTGAACAGTCCCCTTCTCATAGGACATCGGACTAGAAATTTAGCTGTTTATTTCTGAAATAAGTGAATGAAGTTGATTATTTCTGTTGTAGTTCCCTAAATGTATGCTCTCTCAAGATTCATTCAAGATTGCTTAATGTCACTTCCAGTACATAAGTGTAAAGGAGACAAAATGATTGTTAGTCTGGATCCAATGCAGCACAAAAAATCACTAATACTGTAATTAAAAATCACAATAAATATAAATGCATATTGTATGTCTCGACACAGGAGCTTCTGCATGTAAGGTGATGACAGGCGTTGATAAAACAACAGGGGTTGTTTGTGGAGGAGATGCTGATCTGCCTTTACCGCTCGGGGAAAGTAACTGTGTTTGAGTCTGGTGGTCCCGTCATGGACATATTCTTCTCCCTGGTGGGAGTGGGACAAACAGTCTATGAGCAGGTTTGATGGGATCCATCATGATATTACTGGTCCTTTCTGTATATATGTTTTTGATGGCTGGTGGGAAGCTGGTGCCAGTGATGTTAGGCAGTTCCGATTGCCTTTAATAGGGCCTTCCTGTCCTCCACAGTGCAGTTTCTGTACCATGCAGTGACACAGCTTGTTAGGATACTCTCCACTGCACATCTGTGGAATAATGTGAGGATAGATATCCATTGTCCAGCTCTCTTCAGCCTCCTCAGAAAGTAAAGGCATTGGTGAGCTTCGTGTAGAATGGGTTCTGGGACCATGAGAGGCTGTGTGAGATGTGCACTCCCAGGAGTTTGAAACTGCTCACAGTTTCCACTGCTGTGTCGTCGATTATAAATTCTGGTCTGCATTTCTACCCAACTGACCAGACAATCTTTAATTTCCTGCAGCCTGAAGTTTGACTTCTGGTTGTCAACTGTTGGGCAATATTTTCTGAGCTGCCTGTTCCCTTTATTTAGAACTGAACAATAAGTATGTATTACAAAAAGCAAGAGGCTGAGACTGAGCCATGTGGAACTCCTGCAGCAATAATAAACTTCCAGTCACAAAAAGAGTTGTAAACAGCAACCTTTTGCTTCCAGTTTTGAATCTGTTTTGATATGCCATTGAATCTTAATGTCTATCACCTTTTTAAAATCAGTGTACATTGTTTTGTTACATTACTGCCATTCCACCAGCCCGATATAAAAGGTACATCCCCGAGCTTGTTCCAGCCCACCAATGGGATATCCAAATTATCTTTATTTCTCCAACTGCACCTATCCCAGTTGTATTTACTTTCATAATCCACCCCCCCCCCCCCCCAGAGATGCCAATCCTTGATGGACACTCTCATTCCTCTGACTGACCAACCCCTGCCCCAGTACTCAGTGACCACTTTTACAACAGACACTGAGGCTTTTGCATTAGAATAAATGCAGTGATGCTTGCTGATACCACCCCCACCCCGCTACCCTTCCTTTGCATGCCTATTCTTCCCACTGTCAAGACTTGTTCTAGTTCTTTTGTACAAGTCATCTCTTCTATCTGCTGCACTGTCATTTTGGGGCCCACTCCCCAGATTCACTAATTTAAACCCTTCCAAGTAGCACTAACAAACCACCCTGCGAGGATATTCATCCTCGAGTTCAGATGTAATCATCCTTCTTGTACAGGTCACCTCTGTCCCAGTAGAGATACCAATAATATAAAAACCTTAATCCCTTCCTTCTACACCAGCTCTTTAGCTGTGCATTCATCTATCTTCCTGTTTCAATGCTAAAATTTGGGACAGGGAGTAATGCCTGCTGGGTGATCAATCACCAGGGCCTGATAGGTTCAGTTTCAGGATGTTAACAGAAGGAAGGGAAGCTGGGACCCGGGAAATTTTAGCATCTTCATCAACCATCAGTGAGGTACCAAAAGACCGGAGGATAGCTAAGTTTGTTTCTTTGTTCTAAAAGGGTAACAGGGCTAAGCCAGAAGAGAAATTATTGCAGAAGGATTTATGTATCTGTGGAAAGGCAGTCTCATTAGAAGTAGTCAGCATTTAGTTGTGTATTTGTTCATTTTTGTCACATGTAACAAGATATAGTGAAAAGCTTGTCTTGCATACTACTCATATAGATCAAATTATTACACAGTGCATTGAGGTAGAACAAGGTAAGATTTAAAAGAAAACAATGCAGAATAAAGTATAAAAGTTACAGAGAAAGTTATAGAGTACAGGTAAACAATAAACTACAAGGTCATAACGAGGTAGATTGTGAGGTCAAGAGTCTATCTTATCATGCAGGCAGTCCATTCAAGAGTCTGACAACAGTAGCGTAGCTTCTCTCCTCCCTGCTAACTGACTCTTCATCTTTTTCTTCCTCCAGTCCTGAAGCGTCAACTATACTGTTTTCTATAGATGCTGCCTGGCCTGCTGAGTTCCTCCAGCATTTTCTGTGTGTTGCTTGGATTTCCAGCATCTGCAGATTTTCTCTTGTTTTGATAGTGAGATAGAAGCTGTTCTTGTACATGTTTTAAGGCTTTGTAAAGATTGGCACCTCAAATGCTAGTATAAGGCCTCTGTTGGTCAGTGTCGACCATGGATATTGCTTCCTAGCTGTCTAGATATGCAAGCCAGGGCAGTACAATATGGAGAGCAAACTGTTGCCCATGTAGCAAACTCTCCCTCTCCATGCATCTGATGTACCAAAGGAATGGCAGAGGCCGATACAGTTTAGCACCAGCAGCGTCGCAGAAGCTGCCAGTCAGCATTGAAGTCAACATAGGACTACCTTAGGGACTCCAGCTCCGAAATTTTCTCTTGGAGTTTACACCCAAAGCTCAAGTGGATATGGCCACAAGGCAGCAGAGGTTTGAGATGGAGTTTTCCTTCTGCAAGATGAGCTGCGAACCACAGCTGATGAGCCCCCGTCTCCATGAAGCAACTGGTTTTATGGTGCCCACCTTTGCCCCTTATCCCGTCAGTAGAAATAGTTCTGCTAAACTTAGTAGCTAAGCCTCGTGTGAAGTCTAGGAGTTGAATTTGACAGTTAGAGGCTATTTGAGGTGTATGTCATTGGGAGCATTTAATAGATAGTTGGAGCTTATTCCAATTAGGCTATAACAGCTTTAAGGAACCAGTATACTGCTCTACAATCTTCATTGAATCAGAATTGACAGCCTGGGTTAATGGTGGAAGATGGAATGCAATTTTGTTGCATGTGATTGACAGTGCCCAGTTCTATGCTGCTCGTTGACAATCATTCTGCTTTAGTGCAATGTTAATGCTATACAAGGAGGAAGGCATTCTCTGTGTGAGTGTATGACCTTGCATTCACAGAGATTATTCTTACTAATATTTTAATCGACAGATGCAAATAGGAAGAAAAAGGTTGGTATAGAAGAGGTCATATGGTTTTATCCTTGCATTTATTTTCTGACAATCATGCCAATCTGCCAATTGAGTCCTTTCTGGTTTGGCCAGCTCGGTTGGTATTATTGCTACTGAGCTGTTCTTAGGAATTAAAAACTGATGGTCCCCTTCCACCAAGCATTAATCCATTGATACCATTAGTCGTCCAAGTGGTGATTCACTTGGAGGACTACTGTTTGGTTATTTGGGACTGGAAAATTGTGCTGATCAGTAAGAGCTATATTTGATCTGATTTTGTGAAAGTTCAAAGATTGTAAAGTCAGTTTTGAGATTTCTTAAGGCAACAACCTGTGTTAGTTGGCAAGCCCTGCTGCTGGGCCAAGACATAATTAACTAAGGACATGTTTCGAAGAGTCCGTGCCTTTAATAATCCTGTAGATCATTATATCTACAGAGTTATTCCCATACTAGACAGCAGAATGTGTACAAATGACTTTATGTTGAAAATCATTTTTAATTGGATTTCTTTGTCATTATTTGAAAGGTTTCCTTGAAAATGCCAGCAGAATGTCATGGTTTGCAGTGTAATGTTGACAAATTCTGAGAACAAATTAAACATGTCAAAAGAAAAGAGATTATTTTGATGTTTGAGAAGTTACTAAAAGTCAAAATGGCATGAGTTTTCAATGACTTTCACTATTTCATTATATTAATGTGAACTTTTCATTCCCAAGGAAAATCCAATTTCTATTTCATGTCTTACAGAAAAAGGTGACACTAAACAGTTTTCTGGACACCTTGATGTCTGATCCCCCACCACAGTGTCTCGTCTGGTTACCACTCATGCATCGTCTTGCTAATGTAGAAAATGGTAAGTTATCAACAGTTTCATCTATGTACGATTCTCTTTGTGGTAGTAGCAATGGAAAAACTTCCAGGGTTCTTTGTTACTACTCCGTGAAACTGACAACAACTTCATGCATTTAATGCATGAATCCAAGGGGGACCAATATTCTTGTGGGCAGGTTTACAAGAGCTGTTGGAACTGGTTTAAACTAATATGGCAGGGGAATGGGTATCAGTATGATAGAGCTGAGGATGAGCCAGCAGGTTTAATATCAAAGGATATCAAAAGGACAGGAAGGAAGGCATAAGTGGTGGTGTGGATCTATTGGTAAGAGATGGAATTACATCTTTAGAAAGAGGTCTCAAAGGGTCAGAGAATGTTGAATATATGTGGGTGATGTTAAAAAATTGCAAGCGTAAAAAAATCATCATGGAAATTATATTGGTCTCCAAATAGTAGCCAAGATGTGGGGTTGAGATTGCAAAGGGAAATAGAGAAGGCATGTAATAAGGGTAATGACACAATTGTAATGGGGGTCTTCAAAATGCAAGGGGATTGGGAAAATCAGGTTGGTGTCAGATTGCAAGAGAGAGAATTTGTTGAATACCTATGAGATGGCTTTTTAGAGCAGTTTGTGCTTGGGCCTATGAGGGGAAAGGTTATCTTAGATTGGGTGTTGTGTAATAACCCAGATCTTATTAGGGAGCTTAATATAAAGGGACCCTTAGCAGGCAGTGATCATAATATGATTGAATTCATACTGCAGTTTGAGAGGGAATCAGATGTATCAGTATGCAGTGGAATAAAGGGAATTACTGAGGCTTAAGAGAGGAGTTTAGCCAGGTGGATTGGAGAAGGGTCCTGGCGGGCATGACAGCAGAGCAGAGGTGGCTGAAGTTTCTGGGAATAGTTCACAAGGTGCAGGTTACATATGCCCCACCGAGGAAAAAGTTCTCAAATAGCAGGGCTCAGCAACCGTTGCTGACAAGGGAGGTTAAGGACTGCATGAAAGCCAAGGAAAGGACATATAAGGTAGCAAAAGTGAGTGGGAAGTTGGATGATTGGGAAGCTTTAAATCCAACAAAAGGCAACTAAAAAAGCTGTAAGAAGGGAAAAGATGAAATATGAGGGCAAATGAACCAATAATATAAAGCAGGATACTTTAAGTTTTTTTCAGTTGTATAAAGAGTAAAACGGAGGTGAGAGTTGATATTGGACCACTGGAAAATGATGCTGGTGAGTTAATAATGGGGGACAAAGAAATGGCGGATGAATTTAATGGGTACTTTGCATCTGTCTATACTGTAGAAGACACTAGCAGTGTGCTAGAGGTTTGTGAGTGTCATAGAGCAAGAGTGAGTGCCATTGCTTTTCAAAGGAAAGGTGCTAGGCAAACTGGGAGGTCTTAAGGTGGATAGGTCACCTGAACCAGATAGATTACATCCCAGAGTCCTGAGAGAAGTTGCTGAAAAGATAATGGATGCGTTGGTTATGATCTTTCAAGAATCACTTGATTCTGGCATGGTGTCAGAGGACTGGAAGATTGCAAATGCCACTCTACTCTGAAGAAGGCAAAAGAAAGGAAATTATAGGCCAGTTAGCCTAACCTCAGTGGTTAGGAAAGTGTTGGGAGTCTATTATTAAGGATGAAGTTTCGTGGTACTTGGAGACTGTTGATAAAATAAGTCAAAGTCATCATGGTTTCTATAAAGGCAAATCTTGCCTGCCAAGTAGAACATAGAACATAGAAATTTACAGCACATTACAGGCCCTTTGGCCCATAATGTTGTGCTGACCATGTAACCTACCCTAGAGACAGCCTAGAATTTCCCTAGCGCACAACACCCTATTTTCCTAAGCTCCATATACCTATCTAAGAGACTCTTAAAAGACCCTATTGTATCCACTTCCACCACCGCTGCTGGCAGTGCATTCCACACACTCACCACTCTGTTTGGGAAAAACTTACCCCTGACATTCCCTTGATACCTATTTCCAAGCACCTTAAAACTTTGCCCCCTCGTGTTAGCCATTTTATAGGCATCCGTTAGTCTCATGAGATCATGGATTTGCGCCTTGGAAGGTTTGCAGGGCACAGGCCTGGGCAGGGTTGTATGGGAGACCAGCAGTTGCCCATGCTGCAAGCCTTCCCCTCTCCACACCTCTGATGTTGTCCAAGGGAAGGGCACTAGGTCCCAAGCAGCTTGGCAACAGTGTCATCATAGAGCAATGTGTTGTTAAGTGTCTTGCTCAAGGACACAACACGCTGCCTCAGTTGAGGCTCGAACCAGTGACCTTCAGATCACTAGACCAATGCCTTATCCACTAGGCCATGCGCCAACCCTTAGCCATTTTAGCCCTAGGCTATCTGTCTCTGGCTATCCACACGATCAATGCCCATTATCATCTTGTACACCTCAATTAGATCATCTCTCATCCACTGTCGCTCCAAGGAGAAAAGGCCAAGTACACACAACCTGTTCTCATAAGGTATGCTCTCCAATCCAGGTAACATCCTCGTAAATCTCCTCTGCACAATCTCTATAGTATCCACATCCTTCCTCTAGTGAGGTGACCAAAACTGAACACAGTATTCCAAGTGGGGTCTGACCAAGGTCTTGTATAGCTGTAACATTACCTCATGGATCTCAAACTCAATCCCACAGTTGATGAAGTCCAACACACCATATGCCTTCTTAACAACACTGTCAACCTGCGCAGCAGCTTTGAGTGTCCCATCGACGCGGACCACAAGATCTCTCAGATCCTCCACACTGCCTTACCATTTATATTATATTCTGTCTTCAAATTGGACTTAACAAAATGAACCACTTCACACTTATCTGGATTGAACTCTATCTGCCACTTCTCAGCCCAGTTCTGCATCCTATCGATGTACCTGCTGTAACCTCTGACAATCCTTCAGACTATCCATAACACCCCCAAACTTTGTGTCATCAGCAGACTTACTAACCCACCATTCTACTTCTTCATCCAGGTCAACTATAAAAATCACAAAGAGGAGGGCTCTCAGAACAGATCCCTGCAGAACACCACTGGTCACCGACCTCCATGCAGAATACAAACCATCTACAACCACCATTTGCCTTCTGTGGGCAAGCCAATACTGTATCCACAAAGCAAGGTCTCCTTGGGTCCCATGTCTCCTTACTTTCCAAAGGAGCCTTGCATGGGGAACCTTATCAAATGCCTTGCTGAAATCCATATACACTACATCCACTGCTCTGCCTTCATCAATGTGTTTTGTTACATCCTCAAAGAATTCGATCAGGCTCGTAAGGCATGACCTGTCCTTGACAAAGCCATGCTGACTATCCTTAATCAGATTATGTCTCTCCAAATGTTCATATATACTGCCTCTCAGATCTTCTCCAACAACTAACCCACCACTGAAGTTAGACTCAATGGTCTATAATTTCCTGGGTTCTCTCTGCTCCCTTTCTTGAACAAGTGAACAACATTTGCAACCCTCCAATCCTCCGGTACTTCTCCCGTTCCTATTGATGATGCAAAGATCATTGCAAGAGGCTCAGCAATCTCCTCCCTCACTTCCCACGGTAGCCTAGGGTATATCTCATCCAGTCCTGGTGATTTATCTAACTAAATGTTTTCAAAAGCTCCAGCACATCCTCTTTCTTAATGTCTATATGTTCAAGCATTTCAGTCCGCTGTAAGTCATCCCCAAAATTGCCAAGGTTTTTTTTCCCTGGTGAATACTGAAACTAAGTATTGATAAGTATCAAATCTTCAAGTTCTTTGAGGAAGTAACAAGCAGGCTGGACAAAGAAGAATCTGTGGATGTCATTTACTTGGATTTTCAGAAGGCTTTTGATGAGGTGCCACAAATGAGGCTGTTTAACAAGATAAAATCCTATGGCATCACAGGAAAAATACTGGCATTGATAAAGGAACAGATGCAGGAGGCAGTGACTGGGAATAAAAGGGGCCTTGGTGTTCCTCAGGGTCAGCATTGGGACCGCTATTTTTCACATTGTTTTTCAATGATTTTGATAATTGAATTGATGGCTTTGGGGCAAAGTTTACGGATGATACAAAGGTAGATGGAGGAGTGAGTAGTGCTGAGGAAGCAATGCAATTGCAACAAGACTTGGACGTATTGGAAGAAGGGGCAAAAAAGTGGCAGATGGAATGCAGTGTTGGGAAATATATGATAATGCATTTTGGCAAAAGGAACAAAAGTGCAGGCTATTATCTAAATGGGGAGAAGGTTCAAATATTGGAAGTGCAGAGGGACTTGGGAGTCCTCATGCAAGACTCCCCAAAGGTTAATTTACAGGTTGAGTCTGTGGTAAAGAAGGCAAATGCAATGTTGGCATTTATTTCAAGGGGAATAGAATATAAAAGCACAGAGATAATTCTGCCTTAATAAGACACTAGTCAGTCCGCACTTGGAGAACTGTCAATAGTTTTGGGCCCGCATATCTCAAAGGATATTTTGTCATTGGAGAGAGTCCAGAGGAAGTTCATGACAATGATTCCAGGAATGAAAGGATTAATATATGACGAGCATTTGGCAGCTTTGGGCCTGTACTCACTGGAATTTAGAAGAATGCCAGGGGATCTCATTGAAACCTACTGAATGTTGAAAGGACTAGATAGGGTGGATGTGGAGAGGATGTTTCCTTTCGTAGGTTTTATCCAGAACAAGAGGGCACAGCCTGAAAATTGAGGGGTGACCTTTTAGCCAGAGGTAAGGAAAATTTTTTTAGCCATGCGTAGTGAATCTGTGGAATGCTCTGCCATGGACTGCGATGGAGGCCAAGTCCATGGGTATATTTAAGTCAGAAATTGATAGGAATTGATTGGTCAGGGCATCAAATGATATGGTGAGACAGCAGGTGTATGGGATTGAGTGGGATCTGAGATCAGCCATGATGGAATTCTCCTCTAGCTCTCATTAAATGTTTATAATACTTCAGGTTCAGTTTGTGTATGTTCCAATCTTCATTTTAATAAGAATACTGCTTTTCATATTCTGTCAATGAGAATTGACAGAATACCGAGAGCAGAGCAGACTCGATGGACTGAATGGCCGAATTCTGCTCCTACGTCTTATAGTCTATTGTAAAAATCCTGAAATCATTGTTGATGATTCTTCCACACACAGCACTGTCTGCAGCTGTCTCCAAAACAGTCAAGGAAAATCACTTAAAATTACAAATTTCATTTGGCAACACTAGTCCAAACATAAAATGCTTCAAAACCTCAACACTGTCATATTCACTCAGTGGCCACTGTACTTCCTGTGCCTAATAAAGTGACTACTGTGTGTACGTTCATGGTCTTCTGCTGCTGTGGCTCATTCACTTCAAGGATTAACGTGTTGTGCGTTCAGAGATGCTCCTCTGCACACCACTGTTGTAACGTGGTTATTCGAGTTGCTGTCGCCTTCCTATCAGCTTGAACCAATTTGGCAATTCTCCTCTGACCTCTCATTAAATGTTTATAATACTTCAGGTTGAGTTTGTGTACATTCCAATCTTCGTTTTATGAAAATTCTGCTTTTTATATTCTGTCAATGAGAATTCTCTAATTTAATAGGCTAAGCATCCAGCCTGTTGTTGTTATAGCAGGTAGATACAAGCGATAATTTGACCAGAGGTTGCCATCGACTGACATTGGAACAGGGAAGATCTTACTAATTCACACAGGAAACTAGGCTTTCCATCCACTTTCACTCATTAAAGACCAGGAGCATGAACTACAGGAAAATGAAGACCAATTGTAATGCTATAGATAACTCTGAAAAGAATTTTATATTCTTGATAGGTGCTTCATCAACACTTTGCACCTCTGAAAAAATGAAAATCCAACTTAAAACCATTTGTTGAAAACCTAAAATAAAAAGCCAAAAATGTTGGAAATACTAAGTAGGTTAGCCAAATCTGTGAGAAGAGAAACAGTCAATGTTTCAATGACTTCCTTCCACCCCCACCATCCTTGCAGCTTAACAACTTCTTTACTCTTCTGTTAAAAGATCTCTCAAGTTCTTTTCTACAGTAAGACACCTTTGCAGAGCGGTGATCAAGCATGACAGTAGGATTGTTATTAAGTGACCCATCCCTACTCCGAGAAACAGTGCTTTTCTCAGGAAGGATTTCTACAGAAGAGAAAGAACCCTGACAAGGTGTTCTTCTTTCCACCCCATCCAGAGGAATGATGTGGCCCTCTGATGTACTTTAACTCCTCATGCTACTTCAGCCTTCATAGATGTACCACAACATTCACCCGTTCGACCTCCAAGCTAATATTATCCAGAATAGGAAGTTTCAGGGAGATATAAGGGGGTACACAACATTTTTATGAAACTAGCCCTCAATGTTATGTTGCTTAAGGTGTTGTGTAGCCAGCTACTTCAGTGATCACTTTTCAACTAAAATCTGCCATCAGGAACAGGTGAGATGGCAGGATTTATAGGCCAGATAGCCCTATGGTTCAGAATCTTGGCATGGGACAACAATATTGACTTTTTCTGGATATATTGAGTTGTGCATTCTTATTGCTTGCCACAAATATTTGGAATAGAAACCTCAGCGTGAAATTCCTGAATATAGCTAACTATACCTAATGGATGAGGCTTGCATTGTTGATCTTAAAAACTAAAGAAATGCTTTGCATCCCGCTAAGCCGCACAGCAAGTATTAACTAACTGCATTAAGTATTTCTCAATGTCTTTGACATTCAACAACATTCAAGACTATGAAATAAACTATTAAAATCATTTTTAAATGTATGAACCAAATTTTAAAATAAATACTAGAAATGCAAAGCATTTGATATTTACATTTAGTGCTACTCAGTGATGGGAATATAAATTCCCTGAAGCTTGCCCTTCTCTCTCTGAGGTTTTCCATTTTATCAGAATGAGTGGGATTGTAGAATTCATGCTATGTATAATCCTACTTGTGTTTAGGGAGCTTCTGGGAATTTACAGGAAGTTGAGAATTTTGTGCACCTTATTGGCATGTTGAAAAATTTCTAGTTGAGGAAAACAGCCAATTACTTGAGGAACTGACAGCATTTCTTTGGAAAATCTGGGCCTGTAAATGGAATTGTACAGCAGAGCCACGATTTAGGGCTTTTCAAATTGATCTTAAAAATCATGAGCTAGTCCAAGTTTGCAGTTATGTTCTTTTATGAAGACCCAGAGTTCCTACAATGCCTTTTAAAAGAGAAAAGGCTATTTTATGTAATATTCAGATTTCCTCAAGGTTTCATTTAACATGATACGCTAATATTCCTGTAAGTATTTGAGTGTAAAGAATCTTTCTAGAAGTGGCAGGATTGTCTTGTTCATAAAAACTTCGCTAATTTATTCCTGTCTCTGAGGATCAATTTGTAACTTTATTAAGGGCTCTTTTAAGTTGTCAAGGTTTGCTGGGATTAGTGACAGAATATTTTAAAACCTGAATTTGAGAATATATTTCATTATCCAATGAGCATGTAAAATAAATATTGACTGAATGCAATAATAATGATGCAAAGTAAAACTGATGTTGTACGTTTCTTCTACAGTCTTCCACCCTGTAGAGTGCTCCTACTGCCACAGTGAAAGTATGATGGGCTTTCGATATCGTTGCCAGCAGTGTCACAATTACCAGCTTTGTCAAGACTGCTTTTGGAGAGGCCATGCAAGTGGTTCTCACAGCAACCAGCACCAAATGAAAGAATACACATCATGGGTAAGATGTACATGAATTTAATTGGAAGAGCACAAAGGTGCTTCTGCATGTAAAAGCAACACACACAAAATGCTGGTGGAAAGCAGCAGGCCAGGCAGCATCTATAAGAAGAAGTACAGTCGATGTTTCGGGCCGAGACCCATCGTCAGGACTAACTGAAAGAAAAGATAGTAAGAGATTTGAAAGTAGGAGGGGGAGGGGGAAATCCAAAATGATAGGAGAAGACAGGAGGGGGTGGGGTGAAACTAAGAGCTGGAAAGGTGATTGGCAAAAGGGATACAGAGCTGGAGAAGGTAAAGGACGGGAGGCCTCAGGAGAAAGAATGGGGGAGGGGAGCACCCGAGGGAGATGGACAACAGGCAAGGAGTGATGGGCAGAGAGAGAAAAAAAGGGGGGGAAGAGGGTAATAAATAAATCAGGGATGGGGTAAGAAGGGAAGGAGGGGCATTAACGGAAGTTAGAGAAATCAATGTTCATGCCATAAGGTTGGAGGCTACCCAGACGGAATATAAGGTGTTGCACCTTATTCTGCAGAACAAGTGCTACACCTGCCCTTACACTTCCTCCCTCACCACCATTCAGGGCCCCAGACAGTCTTTCCAGGTGAGGCAACACTTCATCTGTGAGTTGGCTGGTGTGATATACTGTGTCTGGTGCTCCCAGTGCGGCCTTCTATATATTGGTGAGACCTGACGCAGACTGGGAGACCGTTTCGCTGAACACCAATGCTCTGTCCGCCAGAGAAAGCAGGATCTCCCAGTGGCCACACCATTTTAATTCCACGTCCGATTCCCATTCTGATATGTCTATCCATGGCCTCCTCTACTGTCAAAATGAAGCCACACTCAGGGTGGAGGAACAACACCTTATATTCCGTCTGGGTAGCCTCCAACCTGATGGCATGAACATTGATTTCTCTAACTTCCGTTAATGCCCCTCCTCCCCTTCTTACCCCATCCCTTATTTATTTATTTCCCCCCTTCCCCCACTCTTTTTTTTCTCTCTCTCTCTGCCCATCAGTCTTTCCCTGTTCTCCTTCTCCCTCTGGTGCTCCCCTCCCCCTTTCTTTCTCCCTCGGCCTCCCATCCCATGATCCTTTCCCTTCTCCATCTCTGTATCCCTTTTGCCAATCACCTTTCCAGCTCTTAGCTTCATCCCACCCCCTCCAGTCTTCTCCTATCATTTTGGATTTCCCCCTCCCCCTCCTACTTTCAAATCTCTTACTATCTTTTCTTTTGATTAGTCCTCACGAAAGGTCTCGGCCCGAAATGTCGACTGTACTTCTTCCTATAGATGCTACCTGGCCTGCTGCATTCCACCAGCATTTTGTGTGTGTTGCTTGAATTTCCAGCATCTGCAGATTTCCACATGTCTGCATGTAAAACGTGATATTTTGACAGTGTTTTCAATTTATAAACTAAATAACTGCAGTCCTTAGAAAGTACTTTGTAGAAGTTTTAGTCATTTTAACCAATTTGCAAGGGGTTTATTCACACTAAATAAATCAGAATCAGGTTTATTATCACATATGTGACATGAAATTTGTTAATTTAGCAGCAGCAGTTCAATGCAATACATAATCTAGCAGAGTAAAAAAATAAATAAAATTAAAAAAACAAGTAAATCAATAATGTATATTGAATAGATTTTTTTCAAAATGTGCAAAAACAGAAATACTGTATTTTTTTTTAATGAGGTAGTGTCCAATGGTTCAATATCCATTTAGGAATTGGATGTCAGAGGGGAAGAAGCTGTTCCTGAATCGCTCAGTGTGTGGCTTCAGGCTTCTGTACCTCCTACCTGATGGTAACAGTGAGATAAGGGCATGCCCTGGATACTGAAGGTCCTAAGAATGGACACTGCCTTTCTGAGATACCACTTCCTTAAAGATGTCCTGGGTGCTTTGTAGGCTAGTGCCCAAGATGGAGCTGAATAGATTTACAACCTTCTGCAGTAGCCCCTCCATACCAAACAGTGATGCAGCCTGTCAGAATGCTCTCCACGGTACAACTAAACAAGTTTTTGAGTGTATTTGTTGACATGCCAAATCACTTCAAACTCCTAATGAAGTATAGCCGCTGTCTTGCCTTCTTTATGACTAGATCGATATGTTGGGACCAGGTTAGATCCTCAGAGATCTTGACACCGAGGTGCTTGAAGCTGCTCACACTCTCCACCTCTGATCCCTCTATGAGGATTGGTATGTGTTCCTTCATCTTACCCTTCCTGAAGTCCACAATCAGCTCTTTCATCTTACTGACATTGAGTACCAGGTTGTTGCTGTGGCACCACTCCACTTGTTGGCATATCTCACTCCCATACGCCGTCTCATCACCACCTGAGATTTTACCAACAATGGTTGTATCATCAGCAAATTTATATATGGTATTTGAGCAATGTCTAGCCACGCAGTCTTGTGTATATAGAGAATAGAGCAGTGGGCTAAGCACACACCCCTGAGCTGCTCCAGTGTTGATCGTCAGTGAGGAGGATATGTTATCACCAATCCACACGGATTCCTTCCTTTTTAAGGAAATAAACTTGAATTGCTTCTCAAAGGAACAGTTTATGTCAGACCAGATGGAATTGTCTGCATCAATTTTGCTGGAAGAATTTAGAAAATACTAATACTGTTTTATTCCAAATTAATTTGTAACATTTCCAGCTTTCAGCTGCATAACAGATAAATTACATGAGGTTACTTCGGATTACAGGTTTATGAATTCATTGCTTATATGGGCAATGGTTTGCAAATATCACACACTGTAAAATGTGACATAAAAATGAGCTCAAAATCGCAATATCAATGGAAGTGTGTGATGTAGTAAAGTTCATATCATGCATGTGGTAGTATTATTTCTCAGTAATCAATCATTTTATTAATATTCAGTAAACCTACAAAGGTTATCATCCATCAACATATTGTGCATTAGCTTTGTTCTTGCATTTTCTGATATTTGAGCCCTATGCGCAATTGGCTGGAAAATGTAGACCTTTTCTTCCTCTTGAAACCAGTGACAGTGAGTATTGGTATCATGAACCCTATTCTTCCAGATAACATGAATGCAAGCAATATGTATAATAGATGGCATTGAATTTGGCCTCTATGACACATGGGTTTTGATTGCCCCAGAGACTGAATTGGTTTCAATTTAGTATCAGCTAGGTTCAACCGACTGGTGGCACAGTGACATCAGTGCTGGACTCCGGAGTGAAGGTTCCGGAGTTTGAATCCAGTGGGGCCACTCCTGGACACACTTTCGATCCATGCCGGGTTGAGTGTCGAGCTCACAACTCGGCCTCATAAAAAAACATTGCACTGTGAGAAGTGCAGGACGTGGGGGAGCACTCACAGAATCTTACCTCCAAGACAACCACTTGAAAAAATACGTGGTCGGCGAGGCACTGGCAGAGTATGGCACACAAAAAAAAGGTTCACAAACATTATGTTCATATTAACCAGCTTTCTTAATTCATTCACACAATCTGAGTATTTCTGCCAAGGTTATCGCTTAATGCTGGTCACTAAAGTAGTGATGAGTTACTTTGAATTGCTGATTTCCTTGTATTACTGGTACTCCCACACTGTTAACAGGTTGAGATGGGCGGGAAGAGCAATAGCATCTATGATATCCTGCCAGACATGAGTACTTTGATTACCATTCTTCTGGAGTGAGTCAAAATAATCAGAATGAAGAAATAGCACACACAACAAGCTAGCATGTTGGAAGAGGAGAAGTCACTCAGTAGGAGGTCTTATCAGTTAGGAGCATTCAGAAAGCAATATGCTCCTTACATCAATGCTAAAGGCAAATCTGCTTCTTTATGGAATTTCTAAATGAAAAATGTTACCTATGGCAAACACAGAACAGACCTAGAACTGCCTTTCTAGCAAATGTTAAGATTAAAGTAGTTATTGTTTCACTGTTCTGACTGGCTTGGAACAGGACAGAAGATTCCTCTAATATTTCATCCTGATTACCTGCTTGGGAGAGGGATATGTATTAGCAGGGGTTGAAGAATGTGTCTGGATGATGGGACAGAGATGGTTGATTACCTGGTAATCAGCTCAACCTATGAGGTGTCACTGTATGGGTACTGTATCATTTTGGTCAATAGGTGAGTTGTGAGGGTGGGGGGGGGGTTGAGCAGTGTCAGAAGCTAATGGTGCATTTGGTGGGGAATGGTATTAGAAAATGTATTCACTAACTTTGAACAGGCATGTGAAAACAATGCAAGTTTGGCAGAATTGCATTCAAGCTCCAGCAATGTTACATTTATTTCCTCCCACTGTCAAGGGGGCCTCCTGACCCCATTCAATCAGAGTATTTCTCTGTTTCTTTATCCAGCTTGTCAGTCAAGATCTCCAGTGCTGCAGCAGAAAGTTGGAGTACCCAATCTCAGACATGATGTGCTACCTCTTGTAGTAAATTCCAATGATCTTAGGAACTGCACATGCCTCCTTTGCAGCCACAGTCCACCTCCTCTTCAATCAGCAAAGCCAGTGTGAACTGGTGCTGTATGCTGTCAACATCAGGCTCTCTGGAAAAAATCTAAGATGTTCAGCAGCGTGATTGGCATGGCCTGGGCTGGTTTCTGAAAGCACGCTATTGAGCAGATAGCATAGTTTCTTGGCACTGGCTCAAACTTGTAAAGAATAGTCACGCATTGGATTCCTGAGCACATTTTCATAAGGTGTTTCATTTTAATCCTGTATTTATTTTTAACAAAATGCTTTCTACTGAGAAAGGGCAAATATTTTGTCTGAAAATTAAAATGACATTTTTCCATGAATTTTTTGGTGCATCCACTAAACCATCTATAAAGGAAAAGCAGAAAAATAAGGGATTGTCATGTAACAAAGAGGGGGAAAAAGTTGAACAAATAATAAAAAATGAAAAAGCCCTCTGGAGGTCAGAAAGATGTACCTGAAGGGACAATGGCAAAGATATTAAACGCGCATGTTATATTTCACATGTTATACATACAACCTTATGATTAGCAGTTATATTTCATATCAAAAGATTGTATAATTCTGTGAAATATAACATGCTAATCAAAAGGTTATATAATTTTGTGAAGGGATTAAAGGTGGATGAGGTAGAGAAATTCTATAGGGCAGCTGAAGAAAAATTAGTGGATTTCAAATTGGATGAGAACCAGGCCTTGATGGCTTTTCTCCGAGTTTGCTGAAAGAAGATAGAGAAAATGGAGAAGGCAATCAGTGCTACCTTTTAGACATCCTTGGGTTATGACAAGGGAAGGGATAGCCAGGTCTTTTAAAACCTGTTAGATGAATGTTGGCAAAGATTAGCTTCTATAGGCCACAAACTGAATATGATTGATATTCACTTTGAAAGAATTACACTGTTTAAGGAGAGCCAGTATACATTTCATAAGGTGTTTCTAATAAAGTAACGTGCTTTATATAAAAGTATTAATGAAATTCTATTTCAGAACCTTGTTGATATGACTTAAAACAAGTTTAGTCGCTTGAATATGAAGTTAAAAAACAGAGTTAGATCATAGCGCCTTTTACAGACTGAATGTTAAAAAATTATATTGTTATTTTTCAGGAAAATATGGAAATGTTTGAAAGTAAAGATATTAAAAAGATGTCAGGAGTGGACAGGGAAAGTTGGAATAAGTGGAGAGAACATTTGTGAGTTCGTCAAAGGGCTTTGAAATTAAATACCTTCTAGAGTAGATTCAAGCAATTTAAAGCATTGAACTGCTTGCTTAATCTAGTGAATCTTCCTTCATTTTCCTTAGCTTTATTTTTGCTCTGCCTCACCTTGATATGTAAAGCCTTTAACTTGTGATGGCTGGCTATTCCATTATTGTGGGCAAGCTGATATTAATCCTATCCCCATCCAATGTGCAGATAATTCCATCAGAAGTTTGAATGACATCTCAGCTAACTATTCTTTTCCCCTCTTAGGAATATTGCCACAAATTGTAGAACATCCCTTTGCCCAGTGGCAACCTTGCCTAAACGGTTGACAAAAAATAAATCAGAGTTCTTACAGTGAATAACTCACTGTCAATGGATTGAAATTAGAGTTGATAGAAGTAAAAATCCATTGAATCTGTTAAAAAAAATGTTATGCATTTTAGTAATATGCTGACATCTTTATATACCAAGCGGTGTTAAATTAATTTTCTTCTATCCTTGCACTACTGCATAAAACAGAGTTGTCTAATATGTAAAACTGCAGCATATTTAATTTGTGTATTCATAACTCTCTCTGTTTTGATACAGAGTAGCTGGATGCTGTCTCATAATGATTGTGATTGAGACAATCACAACATGATCTCAGATTGACAAATTATGACTAGTTGTGTACTGCAAAGATTAAGCTTTTCATCATCGTTTTCATTGATTTTACTGAGGAATCAAATATTATATTTCCAAATTTGGTGAAGCTACTAAACTAGATGGGATTGTGAGTAGGGAGCATGATGAAGCCTCAAGGGGATACAGACAAACTAATGAAAGAGCAAAGTAATGTGGAAGATGGTGAAGTTATCCACTTTGATGCAGAGTACTTCTACAATGGTGAAAGTTTGAGCATTGTAAATGTTCAAAGTGACGTGGGTGTCCATGCACACAGATTACTCAAAACCAACATGCAAATGCAGCAAGCAATTAGGAAGGCTAATGATATGTTCCCTTTATCACAAGAGGACTTGACAATGTCTTACTAAAAGTGCATAGGACTTTTGTGAGACCTCACCAGGTGATAGTGCTCCAGTTTCCTCCCACATTCCTGTTAGGGTGAGTGAGTGGGTGCAGCTAAGATTCACTAGACTGGTTTCTGTAATGCTGCTTGCCATATGAGGAGAGATTGAGTGGACTGGTCTTGTATTTCCTTGAGTTTAGATAACTAAAAGGAGATGAACTGAAATTCAGAAAATTATCATAAAGCATGATGGGCTGGATGCAGCAAGGATATTTCCCTTAGCAGAGGATTATTAAAGGAAATAAAAGGATGTAGGGGAAAATGTGAGAAAATGGCACTGAGGGAGAAATGATTTTGAATGATGAAGCATGATTTAAGGGCCAAGTGGTCTATTCCAGCTCTTATTGCTTGTATTCCATGCCTGTGTAATCATCTCTCCCTCTTCTCCCACCCAGCCCCACTAGCACACTGCTGGGACTCCTCTGCCTCCACAGTCCTCTTTTTCTCATGGGTCCCTTCCTTTATTGGATCTACTATCCTGCAGCTTTTAAAACACTCCTGTTGTATCCACAATTTAATTTTCAAAGGTTAATTTATGATCAAAGCGTGTATGCATATACAACTCTGAAATTTGTCTTCCCCAGATAGCCATGAAAGTCATTGAGAGAGAAACATCAAACCTTCCCTGCACAAAGAGAACAATATTCCTGATCATCACCCCCGTCGCCCTCCCTGCATAAAATGATGTTATTTTAGTGTCACAATTACTGATCAGAGTTCCATTCCCACCACTGCCTTTAAGGAGTTTATACATTCTCCTCATGACCTCTCGGTTTCCTCCAGATGCTCCAGCTTGCTCCCACATTCCAAAGACATGGTTAGTGTTAGTGAGTTAACTGTGTTGGCACTGGAAGCAGGGCAACACTTGTGGGCTGCCCAGCACAATCCTTGCTGATCTGATTCGATTTGACACTATTGGATCTCGGTAATTTTCGATCCCCAGGTTCTTTCAGGAGTGCAAGAATGAATGAGAAACTTATTTAAAGTTTAAGCAAAGATACAGAGCATTTGAAACTAAGGGAGGAGCTGAGAAACAAAGGAGCAAGGAATCAAACAAAGGCAATATTAAAGATGGTGCTTTTGCAAAAATCTATCACATTTGTAGTCCAGATAATAGAAATTCCTTAGATAAGGAGAAACCAATCAAAAGTTACATTCACAGCATGTTTATTATGTGCTAATACTTAGTCAATGAAAAATCAAAAGGCGTAAAACCATTGCTATACTGCTTTCTGCCTGTAAGTGGAGATAAAACACCAGATATTGTGAAATATGTATGAGTTTGTTATAGCAACACACACACAAAATGCTGAGGAACTCAGCAAGCCAGGCAGCATCAATGGAAAAGAGTGCAGTTGATGTTTCGGCCTATAAATGGACAAAATCAGCACAAATACCTAGTGCAGGTAATGGACAGCTTTCATAAAATGATCTTGACAATTAACATTCAAGATTGTTGTCAATAACTTCGAATTCTTTGTAGTTCCTAACTTGTTGAAGTAGTGAAATATTTTCATTTTCACTCCTGACTGTTTCTGGCATCTCCAAGCTGGAATGCTTGAAACTGCAGTGAGCAGAGCATTTAAATTGTCTTACTGCTTATTTCTTGCCAACTATCAGTAAAACAAATGCACTGTTTTTTGAACCCATGCAAACCCATGCAAGTGACATTATTTAAAAACTGTTTGCTCTAGGCACGGTGTGGTGTCTAATGGCCACACAAGTGCATGCAACTGATGCTAATTAGAAACTGTTTGCTAACAGTCTCCTGTCCCAATTAAGTGCATAGTGTCTCAAATAAAGAAAGAGAATCCCAGCTATTTTTTTGATTACCTGTTGTACTTTGAGTTGTCCTAAATAAATGGCTTCCCTGATTAATTAATTGTATAATTAACCAAAATCCATTCTATTTTGGCACCAATGACTCTCTTCTGACCCTTTGCATATGACTTTGTCTTGGGGAGAAAATCCTGAAATTTAGCGATGTTATTGAGGTATACATGATAGCAGTAACAAAACTATCTTGCTTATGCTAAGTAAGTGCTTAGCATAATATGGAGAATTCTTGTGAAGATCCATTGACCCCAAAACATTGGCTTAGTTTCTCTCTCCACAGATCCTGATCTGCTGAGTAATTCCAGCATTTTGCTTTTATTATCTTGGGAAAGAAATGCGTTTAATAAAATACACTTATAATACGTTGTCTTAGTCATTTAATTATAAGATTATTTGCAGTCAAAATTTTGTAAAGATGAGTACAGGAAGAAATGTGAAATATTGCTCAAAATAGGATATAGAATTCTTTATTTTAGAAATATAATACTGTTTTACCGACTTGACACTTTACCTTTGTATCGTTATTCCCAGAAATCCCCTGCAAAGAAGCTAACCAATGCGCTTAGCAAATCCTTAAGCTGTGCTACCAGTCGTGAGCCTTTGCACCCAATGTATCCTGACCAGCCTGAAAAACCACTAAATCTGGCCCACATTGTGTGAGTATATATTAAACTTCTGCCACTAAATTTCCAGTGGTCTATTTTATGTCTTTTGGGTTATTCTTCAATATCTTATGGATCTTTCTGTTAAGTATTCTGCACTGTAAATCTTAGACATAGTATCTGTGAGTAGTTTCCTTATTTCCTTTCTCTAGAAACCTTGCTTTCTGATATTGTTTGGTATCATCTAAATAATGAGTTGCTTTCTGTAATTTAATGAATATTTGCAATGTCTTTTTACTTTTACATGAAGAAGGTGAATATGGGAACACAGGAAATTGGAACAGGCTATTCAAGCCGGCCCAGCTTTCATGGCTGATCGCTCCAGGCCTCAACTCCTCTTCAGTTTCTCATTAACTGCTAATTCCTTGATCTTTCAAATTTTTACCTTCCACCACCTTTGGAAACAGAGGATTTCAGAGATGTGTTTTCCTCTGATAGAGAAGAAAGCTGTGCATCTCAGTTTTAAATGACTGCCTTCTTGTTTTGTTTCTTTTTGCCCTTGTTTGTGACTTTTCCATTAGCACTTACCCTGTCAAACCCCCTTAGAATCTCATACATTTGAATAAGATCACCCTCATTCTTCTAAACTCCAAGGAATTCAGATCCAAAGCGTCTGGCCCCTCTGACAGGATAACCCTCTCATCCTAGGAATTAGCCTGATGCATCTCCTTAAGACTACTTCCAGTGCTACTATAATCCCTTTTAGGGAAGGGGACCAAAACTGTGCACAGTGTTCTAGGTGTGGCCACACCAACACCCTATGCAACAAAATCTCCCCGTTATTAAATTCCACCCCAGTTCAAAAAAGCCAACTTGCCATTTGCCTGATTAATTATTTGTTGGACCTATACTGTTTCTTAACCTTTTGGTACTCATAATTGCAACCCAATCATATAATCACAACATCATCATCACAGCATGCACTATTTGTATCATTAACAAACTTGTTCCTTCTGCAGGTTATTAATGCAAGTGGTAAATAATTGAGAGCCTTGGGTATTCCACTAGTTAAATCTCTCCAGCTTTTTATTTCAACACTTTGTTTTCTATCCATGCTAAAATGCTTCCTCCTATATTTCAGATTCTTAATTTATGTATCAGCCTCTTATGTGCACTGCATCTAGAGGTTCCCTTCTATTGACTCTCACTGTTGTATCCTCAACGAATTCGAGTAGATTTGCCAAACACGCTTTACCTTTCATAAAACCATATTGACTAGATTTAATAGTATTCTGCTTTCCAAAATGATTAGTTGCTTACTTCCTCCTTGATAATTGACTGTAATCTTACGATAATAGATGTTAAACTAACTGGCCTGTAGGTCCCTGCCTTCTGTCTTCCTCCCTTTTCCACTTGCTCTGCATCCACTTCCCTTAAAACTCTGGGGTTCTAGCTTTTGGTCCCAGCTACTTATCTGCTTTTAGCCTGGTGAGTTTCTCTCATCCATTATCACTGGTAACTGGGAGACTGTTACAAATTGAAATTAGTCCATCTGTTATCTTTAAGATATTTGCATTGTGGCTACAATCTCCAAGGGATCTTAAACCACAAGATATTTTATTAATCCTTCGTCATTACTAATGACCAAATTTAAAATAGCCTTTTCCCAGGTAGGTTCTGTAATATATTTTCTAAAAACATCCATGATGAACTGCACAAATTTTTCTTCTATAATAAACTTGCCTCTTTGGTTCCTCCAATCAGTATGTAGATTAAAATTTCCCATGACAATTCCTTTAAACATCTCATGGATATTTTCCCATTTATGCTTCACCCTATTGAAAAGATACATTTGAGGGACTATTGACTATTCTTATTTGTATTTCCCATCCTCTACTATTCACAATTTCAACCTAAATTGATTCCACTGGGTGGAAGTGAGAGCCAATTTAATCATTTGTACAAATATATTTTCTTGGAAATTGGGGCACCAGCTACTTCTACTATTTTATGCCTCAAAGTCAATCAAACCAAGTTTCTTAACATGGACTACACCATCATATGATCACACTAGAGAATTAATGTGAAATTTAAATGTGTGATAGTGATGCAATGTACTGTATATAAGTCTGCATTTACTGAGCTGCTTTAAAAAAAAAAGATCTGCGACAGTTGAAATTGTTAGAAATTAGGATTTTTAAGCTAAAACACAAACATTTTAACCATATTTTTTTTTTGGATCCTGGAAGAATTTTCAAGGTGGTTGTTTTTGATTTTTCCCATAGAGCTCATTTCTGATTGCTTTTGGGATCATTTTGCTCTGTTGAACTGTGTAACATTTAAAGAATTAAGTCTAAGCTTTCCAATGGACAGTTCTTTCATTGCCATTTTAATGTAGATGGAGGAACAGCAGATGAGAATGGGGGGGAGGAGAATGAAACTTAAGACAACATGCTCTTCAATTACATCCTCTTCTTTTCCATCATTCCCACCCTCAGCTTCCACTCTAGATGATAACTTATAAGTTGCAGAGATCCTGTGAATATGTTAGCTGGAATTTCAAGGGAAGAGGAGAAATTAATCATTAACAGTTAGCACCAAGTGGTGTGAGGAGTATTTGGAGCAGGTCAGCTTCTTCAACAGGTTTCATTCCAGTGAAGTAAATAGAGTTGAGTTGTGGAGACAAGTAAAACCAACGACCATTAATTTTGTGCATAAGCAGCACATAACCAAAGACTAAGGCTACATCCACACTACACCAGATAAATCCATAACCAAAGCTTTTTCTCTTCGTTTTTACCCTCCATCCACACTAAAACAGCGTTTTCGTGCCCCGAGACCGGAGCTTTTCAGAAATGCTCTCCAAAGTGTGTAATTTTGAAAACGCTGAATTCACCGCAGCAGTGTGGAAGGGGTAACCAGAGAAATCTGAAAACGCTGTCAGACGGCAGAGCGCTATTTCATTGTTTTCTTGAATGCAACCTAACAATTTCAGAACAGATGGCAACGAGACTGAAGCCAGAAGAGTTAGAAATATACTCACCAAATACTTTGACCCATAACTCACTGAATAAATAAGTATACTCACTTTGCTCTGTTTTCTGTCCTTGCTTGTATGAAGGTGGTTTACCTATTTATGCAAGTACTTCTCTGACAATAGATGTGTAACAGCCTAATGTAACATTGTACGGAAATACAAGTTAACACTGATGCAGACATGTTTTATACATTTAACAAGGTGCTTTATTAATGCAACAGAGTTAGTTTGTTTTTCAATGTTCATCGTCACCCGGGTCAATCTGTCCATGAACTCCCTGTCAGTTGCCTCTGTACGCTCCAGTATTTGATTTTTTTTACTTTTAAGTTCTCCTGCGTGAGAGCCAACAGCTGTCTATTGTTTTAAGTTTTTCTAGTCTGTAACTACACAAACGCACACTTTCACGGCGAGATTCGACACCAAACATGTTGCTTGTTTTCGGTAGATGTGTCCTGCGCATGCGCAGTAGAAGATATGCCGAAATCTCCGTTTCAATGTGGGCAGAGATATTTTTTAAAATGCATAGTGTGTACGCCTATCATTTTTATGTGAAACCGGCGTTTTCAAAATTATCCGGTCTAGTGTGGATGTAGCCTAATTTTCTATCTCCTGATTTTAAAAGAAATGCTTCAGCATACATGGCATAGAAACACCCATGAAGTCCTGCATTTAAGACATGTGGTCCTATCAGCTCATGGTTGTAGATACCATGGCCTTGTCCAACATTTATGTTACCTGGTGAACTGAGGCAGTTCTCAGTCTTCGACCAGATCAGCGGAGATATCATATGGGCATGCATCAGCAGCTAACTGGCATATTTATCAGATTTGTGGATCTTACGATTAGGTACCTCTGTGTTAACGATCAAATTTATATTTACATGGCAATCCAGGGAGTTTTAAATGGTAAGCTTTATACTAAATGGGTTTCAACATAATGTGAAATAACATCAATAAATAGTGGTTTAGATTGAAAATAGTTACTGTAAGACTTTATTTCTAGTTTTATCATGACAAGCTTATTTGAATGCATTTAAGATTTGCAAGCATGTGTATGATCTATTTCACTATTTTTATTCTTTATACTCCTTGTAGAAGGTGGAAGGAACATTCTGTATTTTTCTGACTGCATGCAATAAATGATTTTTTTAAAACATCTCCTGCATTATGCTACCTGCTGTGTATGATGATCTCCTCTTTAAGCAAGGTAGATTGCCTTAGGTAGTGGAATCCAGTAATGTGCTAATGCAATCAACAGCAAGGTTACTTATATCGAGTCATCCTCATGTCATAATAATAAACAGTTTTGTGTGAGCTTGGTCTGCGTTAAAGGATGAGGGTTAATGGTGCATCACAATCATGTTGTTCATTTTCCAGCGCAAAATGCTTGAGCATTCTTGATCATTTGATATGTGCCATATAAAACAAATGCTTCAGAATAAAACAAATAATACACTTTAATATCTTGACTACTTAGAGCATCATAGAACATTCTGCAGATTAAATCACAACTAAATTAGGGGAATCTAATTCTTGCTACATTTGTAAGAAAATAGTATTTATCCTTGACTTATGTTTTGCTTTTAAAACTGAATGGCATGTCCTACAGTTAATTATTTGAATTTTTATAATGTGTTTTGCTTTTGCTGCTGCACAGAAATGAATGTGGGTAAGCATTTTTTAAAATATTATTAAGTACTTTAAGTCATCATTAACTAACCACGTGGTAACCCAACAGAAGTATAGATTAAAGGCTAGAGCAAAAGTAGTGGAACATTGATCATTTATTAAATCCTACATTGTTTACATTCTTGTGGGGCTAGCTTCCAGCTTCCCAATCACACGCCATCTCATCTTCACCATGGATGTCCAGCCTCTTTCTACATCCGTACCCCATAAGGAAGGTCTTGGAGCCCTCTGCTTCCTTCAGCACAAGGTGATTAAATTGACAAGATCCGCACTTGCAGGAAGCAGTACCAATACCATTTTTAGTGAGGAGGAGAAAGAGTTGGGCAGTGTTAACAGCAAAGGTTTGGAATAAGCACTGTTCCATGTAAAAAAGTTAAAAACAAGTGTAGTTGGGGTTCATGTGAGTGCCCAAAGTTAAATAGCAAACACGAGGAAATCTGCAGATGCTGGAAATTCAAACAACACACACAAAATGCTGGTGGAACACAGCAGGCCAGGCAGCATCTATAAGGAGAAGCACTGTCGACGTTTTGGGCCGTGACCCTTCATCAGGACTAAATGAAGGGAAAGAATATAAGAGATTTGAAAGTAGGAGGGGGAGGGGGTAATGCAAAATGATAGGAGAAGACCGGAGGGGGTGGGATGAAGCTAAGAGTGGCCACACATTTTAATTCCATGTCCCATTCCCATTCTGATATGTCTATCCATGGCATCCTCTACTGTCAAAATGAATCCAAACTCAGGTTGGAGGAATATACCTTTTATACCGGCTGGGTAGCCTCCAACCTGATGGCATGAACATTAACTGCTCTAACTTCCGTTAATGCCCCTCCTCCCCTTCTTGCCCCATCTCTGACATATTTAGTTGTTTGTTTTTTTTCTCTCTCTCTGCCCATCACTTTGCCTGTTCTCCATCTCCCTCTGGTGCTTCCCCCCCCCCCTTTCTCCCGAGGCCTCCCGTCCCATGATCCTTTCCCTTCTCTAGCTCTGTATCACTTTCGCCAATCACCTTTCCAGCTCTTAGCTCCTTATAGATGCTGCCTGGCCTGCTGTGTTCCATCAGCATTTTGTGTGTGTTGCCCAAAGTTATATCTTTGTTTTGTAGGAAGTGAGAGGAATTGAGACATAAGCTGTTCTGGGTAACTTCATTTCCCCTCCACTAACTTGCAAGTGTCTCTGCACTTGTGCCCCTGGTTGTGTGCCATTTCAAGGCATAAGTACAAAAAAGAAGCACTCTTAGAGGCAAGTCCATGGACTTTTATAATCAATGCCCAAGCTAATGAAGCCAAGCTTGGCATACATCATCTTTACTACTCTCTCTACTAACACGGCCACTTTCAGAAAACAATGGACTTCAACCCCAAGATCCCTCTGTACATCAATAGTCCTAACATAAACTTTATATTTTCCTTTTACATTTGACCTTCCAAAGTGTAATGCATAATATTTGCTTCGATTAAACTCCATATATTGCCCATATTTTCCAATAAAATGGCAGAGCATTCAATCGCAGCAGCTTCTATAGCAACCAAATGTGTTATTGTCCTTTTTTAAAATATCTTTTACAATCCCAAGAACTTGATGGACATTAATAGGTCTACCCCATCAGTGAGTTACTTGTTGATGGAGAAATTGAAAGAGATGGACTTAGTAAAGTTTGTGCTCTTGCCTGTGTCACAGAGGCATCAGAAGAGTCGATACACGAAGGACGTGTGCAGTCTAACAGATAGCGATTGTCTTAGTCACTTTTCTTGTGATTGTAAGACCCTGTTGAACATAGTTAATACGGAATGCTGCAAGTCCGAGTCACTGATATATTGGTGGACAGCGGGGAGCTGCGTGGTCTTGGTCACAGGGAGGCCTCAAGCCATGCTGTCACCTATTTACATCTGCCCTGGACAGAGGTGTCAAGAGTCAGTACGCTACAGCAGAGGCGATGTGTCGTGGCGTCCAAGCTGGAATCGGTGCTGCCCCCAGTGTTCGCTTTGCAGAAAACAGGCTATATTGTGTTCAACTACAGACTCCTGCAACATTCACAGTCTCAGGGTCTGGAATATATTTTTTCCTATGAATATATTCACTGGCATTTTATATGTGCCTTGTGTTGTGTGTGACTGTTGGTACTGTGTTTTGCACCTTGGCTTCATTTGACTGTATTCATATATGGCTGACTGATAATTAAACTTAAACTTGAAATTGAGTAGCTGATGCTTTGAACCTGTTATACCCTTTGAGAATCTTCTTCACTGTCTGAAACTCCACCAATCTTTGTATCATCTGCAGACTTGCTAACTTATATATTTTTTATCCAAGTCATTTATGCACTCAGTGGCCACTTTACTAGCTACACCTGTACATCTGCTCATTAATGCAAATATCCAAGTCAATTAAAAAACACAAAATGCTGGCAGAACTCAGCAGGCCAGACAGCATCTATGGGAGGAGGTAATAACGACGTTTCAGGCCGAAACCCTTCATCAGGAGTGAAGTAACATGGGATGGTCGAGGGGGGATAAGAAGTGGGGGGAGGGATAAACTAGAGAGCTGGGAAGTGATAGGCTGGAGGGAAATGGGCTGGGGGAAGGTGGAGAATTATGGGAAATAAAAGAGGAAGAAAGGTAGGGCTGGGGGGAGAGATTATAGTGAGGGGGAAAAAAGAGAGAGAAAGAGAACCAGACTAAAATAATAGGGATGGGATAAGGGGGGGCAGGGGTATCAACGGAGGTCAGTGAGTTGGATGTTCATGCCGGCAGGAAGGAGGCTACCTAGGCGGGAGATAAGGTATTGCTCCATCGACCTGCGTGTGGCCTCATCTTGACGGTAGAGGAGGCCATGGACAGACATGTCAGAGTGGGAGTGGTCTGTGGAATTTAAGTGTGTGGCCACAGGGAGATCCCGCCACTGCTGGAGGACTGAGCGCCGGTGTTCGGCGAAACGGTCTCCCAGTCTGCGGTGGGTCTCCCCAATGTATAAATGGCCACATCGGGAACACTGGATACAGTATATCACCCCAGTTGACTCGCAGGTGAAGTGGTGCCTCACCTGAAAGGGCTGTCTGGGGCCTGGGATGGTGGTGAGGGAAGAAGTGTGGGGGCAGGTGTAGCACTTCTTCCGTTTGCAGGGATGAGTGCCCGGAGGGAGGTCCGTGGGGAGGGATTGGGGGGGATGAATGGACAAGGGAGTCGCGTAGGGAGCGATCCCTGCGGAAAGCCGAGAGTGGGGGGGGAAGGGAAGATGTGGTTGGTGGTGGTGAGATCACGTAGGAGGTGGCAGAAGTTACGGAGGATTATACGTTGGATCTGTAGGCTGGTAGGGTGATAGGTGAGGACCAGGGGGACTCTATCCCTGGTGGGCTGGCGGGGGGATAGGGTGAGGGCAGAGGTGCGTGAAATACGGGAGACGCGATGGAGGGCAGAGTTGATAGTGGACGAAGGGAAGCCCCTTTCTTTAAAAAAGGAAGACATCTCCTTTGTCCTAGAATGAAAGGCATCATCCTGAGAGCAGATGCGGTGGAGGAATTGAGAGAAAGGGTTAAAATTTTTGCAGGAGACAGGGTGGGAGGAGGAATAGTCTAGGTAGCTGTGGGAGTTAGTAGGTTTGTAGTAGACGTTGGTGAATAGGCTGTCTCCAGAGATAGAAACAGAAAGATCTAGAAAGGGGAAGGGAGGTGTCGGAAATAGACCAGGTGAATTTGAGGGCGGGGTGAAAGTTGGAGGCGAAGTTAATGAAGTCGACGAGCTCAGCATGCGTGCAGGAAGCAGCACCGATGCAGTCATCGATATAACGCAAGAAAAAGGATACCGGTGTAGGCTTGGAACATAGATTGCTCCACATGGCCGACAGAAAGGCAGGCATAGCTAGGACCCCTGCCAAGTCAATTATGTGGCAGCAACTCAATGCAAGAAGCTTGCTGACATAGTTCTGTTGTTCAGACCAAGCATTAGAATGGGGAAGAAATGTGATCTTAGTGACTTTGACTGTGGTTTAATTGGTGGTGCTATGTGGGCTGGTTTGAGTATCTCAGAAACTCCAGTGAGTGGCAGTTCTGTGCACGAAAACACCTTGTTAATGTAAGAGGTCAGAGGAGTGTGACCAGACTGGTTCAAGCTGACAGGAAGGAAACACTAACTCAAATACAATGGTGTTACAACATTGGTGTGCAGAGGAGCACATAACATTGAACCTCTGCTACAACAGCAGAAGACCACACCGGGTTCCACTCCTGTACCTAATAGAGTAGCCACTGAATGGATATATCACAAACAATACAGGTACCTGTACTGACCCCTACTGAACACCACTGGTATTGGACCCTCAACCAGAATATCACCATTCCACAACTACCATCTATGGTTAAGCCAATTCTGAATCAAAGCCATCAAGTTACCATAGATCACTTGCATCCTTATCTGCTTGATCAGACTACTATGGAGTACCTTGTCAAATACCTTAAAATTTATAAAATTGCTGCTGGAGGCAGTCATAATACACATAAGAACATGAGAAATAAGAACAGGAGTAAGTCACTTGACCCTTCAAACTTGCTCCTTCAGTCAATGAGATGATGTCATTTCTGATCTTTGGTCTTAATCCCACAGTCTTGCCCAGTGTCCACAACCTTTTATCCCCTTATGTTTCAGTGTTGAATACTGTATACTTCATTTCAGAGCATTTGGATAATTTCATTGATTCAGTCTTCTGAAAGAAGAAATTTTTCTTCATCTTAAATAACCATCCTTTCACCTTGGAACTCTATGGCTCTTGGTCCCAAATTCTTCCTTGGAGAAACATCTTCAAATTACACCCTCTCATGCCCTTTTAGATTGTTGTTTCTTTAATTTTTCTCAACTCCAGAAAATTCTTGCCTAGTCTGTTTAAATGTTTCTCATAAGACAATGCTGGGGGCTGGCCCCTCCTGTCGGTACTGCCCTCTGATGTTTGCTTGGTGGATGAACAAGCTGGGCCAGGGCAACTTACCACTCATGCAATCATGCCACTCAGGGACTTGGGCGATATAGTTTTCTTAGTGACTATGTTTTTCTGAAATTGTAACCATATATGTCATTTGTGCAGTGTGCTGTTGGTAATGTGTTTTGCACCTTTTCACTGGAGGAATACTGCTTCATTTATCTATGT
This sequence comes from Hemitrygon akajei, assembly GCF_048418815.1. Taxonomy (NCBI): domain Eukaryota; kingdom Metazoa; phylum Chordata; class Chondrichthyes; order Myliobatiformes; family Dasyatidae; genus Hemitrygon; species Hemitrygon akajei. The sequence goes on along the minus strand of NC_133124.1, from coordinate 50,674,464 downwards.
CAGGTTGAATGATCGTTAAACTTGAACTTAATTTCCTGACGCTTGCTGCACAGACACACCAACAATGTAAGGACAACCAAATGGTTTTAGCACTTGATGGTCTCCCACTGTTAATTTTTTAAAAACTATTCTTACTAAATCAGATAACACCTTCACGTTAAATTGCATTGATTATAATTTTGTCCACACCCTTCCCCGTCTGTATTCTTTGCAAAACTTTTGTCCTCTTCACAAGCAGCTTGGTATCTTCAGCAAAACTGGTCACCATTGATCTAAATCACTAATATAGATTGTAAATGGTTGAGGCTCTGGTACTGACTCCCCCGGTATCAGACTTGTTACAGATTGATAGCTGCAGATTACCCATTTATCCATATTCTTTGCTTTCTATCAGTTGGCCATTCCTTTATCCATTCCAATACACGAGAAGGACCATTTATGTGGCATCTCATGATTTTCATATGGTATTTTATTAAAGGTCTTTTTGTGTTTCAACTAACCTGCAATATTGGTTCCCTTTTAAATACTGGGCTGAAATGTCCTAAAACAACACCAATAATTTTTTTCAATTCACTTTCGCTATGCTTAATCATATTATCATTTTCTAAATAACCTGTTACTCCTTTCTTAATAACAGATGTCAATGGTTTTGCACTGACAGATATTTGCTATCTAGACTGAAATTCCCAATGAACACCACTGAAATGAAAAAGAAAACTGGAGAACAGGAGGTGTTTTGGGGAATATATTTATTTTTCTATTGAGAGAGTAGTGAGAACTGACATTAGAAAGGACTTCAAAGGATTGAAGAAGGCATAGGGAGCTTTTCCAGATTGGTGCAGTGTTACTGGTGATGTATGAGTATAATGTAGAGACAAAGAAGCTGGGATCATTCTCAAAACAAAGAAGGTTGGTGGGGGCACTGATAGAGTTAATCAAAAATATGAAAGACTTTTATATTATCGCTAAGAAAAAAACTACTTAGCTGGTATAAGCAGGATGACAAGTAGGAAAATGATTAATTGACAGAGAACAGGAGTTTAAGGAGATTGGCAAAATCAAAGCGGGAAGAAGGATTTTTTACACTACTTGAAAGCCTGAGAGAAGCTGAACTAATAATAAGTCTCAAAATAAAATTAGGCAAATACTTGAGGTTTTAAAGTGTATGCAGCTACGTGGAAAAGAAAGGGATATAGGAACTAATTGCATGTTTTATTTTGAAGAACTGGTATAAGCAGGATGCCAGAATTATCTTCTTCTGTGCTGAGACATTTTAATTTTATATAATTCCTTAAAATAATTGCAAATAGTAGCATCTGAACACCCAGTAAAGTTCTTTGGTCTAATACATTAAAAATATCAAGCAATCTAAATAATAGAAAAAAAATTATGAAGACTGGATACTCATTCACTAGCATTTACAGACTATATTTTAATAAAATTTTAATTCTTCAAAGGTACTTACTGAAATCAATTATAACAAAACTTCAAAACTTTACAGAGTTTTCAGAGCAGGAAATCATTAATGACAATTTGCAATACTAAATTAATTTCATTTTAAATTTGATTTTGCCTTCTAAAGGTTGTACTTGGTGAGAGTATAATTAAGATATATTTTAGGTTCAGCTTATAACAATAAACTATGGTTTTTATGTCATAGGCCTTCAAGACCTCCTCCTAATATGAATGACACAATGTTCTCTCATTCAGTTATAACCTCAGGAAGCCCCAGCCCAAACAAGAGGTAGGTCAGTCAATTCTGTGGAACTTTAAAAGGTAAGAACAAAGTAGAAAGTTAAAAATGTTGAATGTTAAGGCATGTATTGTTTGTTGTTATAATAAACACAGCCTACCAGGTCAATTTCTATTAAGCAGAATTACACCGAATTGAAAATGTTGCATTTTAAATATATTCTTTAAATATCTGCAGTCAGTCAGCAGCATAAATGTTCACTTACCTTTTCAGAGTAGAACTGATGTTTTTTGTTAAAGAGTAGCAAAATTCTGGGGTAGGAAGTGTAGGACAAAAATGTTGTTCTAGAATAACAGAAAAAAAACAAAGTTTTCCAAGCTCTAAACAGACAAAAATAGTACTTGATCAAAAGCGGCCATTTTGAATATGACTGAATACTTGCAAAGGTACCATTGATGTCATCTGAGATCAGATATAAGTAAGTATTGCTATTATTTTGCAAATTACTGAACTTTAATTTGAGAACTGCATGAAAGTTGACTTAATTAAATTAATTTGTCATAAATCATTTTAAAGAGTATATAGTTTCAAGTTGTAGGAACTGTTAAACTCTTAATACTTTTCCAGTACTCTGCCTGATGCAAAGACCAACACTCTTAGTGTTTTTATCTATCTGCAGTCTTAGGCACAAAAGAATGCCTCATCAATTAAGTATTTAAGTAGTTGCCACCTTTACATTTTTGCAAAAATTTACCTTTTTTATATTGTGTAACCCTTGGAGTTTGAATTCTTTAGGATAGTTGGGGAAGATCATTTGTGCTAATGGTTTATTGTACTAAGCTTTTTCCATCTTGCCCTCTAATGCATGGCATTTTCTTTTACTACAGTACTTTTACAAAAATAAAACTTAAAATCATAGACAGTAAAGCCTGGATAGAGTAGGTGTGGAGACAATGCTTCCATCAGTAGGTTTGACTAGAATATGAGGGCACAGCCTCAGAATAAAGAAATGTCCCTATAAAACCGAGATGAGTCTTCAGCTAAACAGTATTGAGTCTGTGTTGCCGCAGAGGACTGTGTAGGCCAATTTACTGGGTGTATTTAAGGCAGAAATTGATATGTTTTTGATTGGTAAGGGAGTTAAGGCATGAGAATGCGGTTGGGAAAAATTCCACCATGATTGAATGATAGAGCTGATGAGATGGGGCAAATGCTCTCATTCTGCTCCAATTTCTTCTGGTCTTTGTTTCCATTTCAGTTTTAGGTGTTTTGAGGTAACAATGGGGGCACAGTGGGAGCTGCAAACTCTTCCACAAATGAGGTGGTTTGTGGATAGTTTGTAAAGTGATGTTCCTTCTGCTACTTACACAGGGTTTCTGTGTGCTCCCAGTGCATGTCCTTGAGGTTTTCAAGACCATCCCAAATGCTTCCCCATTTTAAGCAGTCACATTCCAAAGGCTTGCAGAACCCACCTTCCCAATCTCCATCTATCTGATTCTCTGAAACAGCCTTTTAGGCATCTCTTTGCCTTTGACATTTACAAATCCAGCTGACGCCACCATAGTCAGGAGTTCTTTCCTTTGACCCTTCCAGCTCCATCTCCTTTTAACACAGTTTACAGACATTTTACCAATATTTTTGTCACATCTCTAGACTCTAGCTTTAATTCATAATCTATTCAATTCTTAAAAGTTTCATTGCATTACAAAATTAAGTTAGTTATCTTTCATATTCTTAGTTATGTATCTTTTTGTTACATTGTTGAAGATTATAGATTTTACAAGGGACACACTGCAGTTAGATTATTAGAAACTCAACATAAATTGAAAAGTGACTTATTCTCAATCTTAATTAAAATTTTTCAATTCTGTTGTGAGAAAGATGGGGTATACAATTAATACATTAATCAAAAAAAACCTCCAAAATTTGACTTTGTAATGACAGAAATGTTATTGCTCCCCATCGTTGCTTTATCAAACTAAGAGCAACTTTTGGTACCTTCATGTGTGCTTTCAAATATAGAAATCCCCAAGTTGTCATGAGTATTAACCTGTTAGTATTCCTGAGCTATAAGGAAGCTCAGGAAATACTTAGTAGTTGTAAGTCACAGTACCTCTCCACCGATATGCTGAATACTTCCAGCATTTTTTACTTTTCAGTCACTGCTTAATGAAATTGCGAAGTCTGATTTAATAAAATGAAATTGACTTTGATGGTATAATGAGTCTTGATTAGTGCTGTATGACCACCGGCCTGAGATAAACTAATTTTATTTGGTTATTTTATAAAGGATCATTCCTTCAGAATAACATTGTCAAATTCCATATTTTCATTGTTTATGATATTTCATCTTCTTAGTGCCCCATGTGTTTGTATCCTAATCTTTATTTCAATTTCAATAAAAGGAAAATTAAAGGTCAGTAACTGGAAAATATATTTCACTCATTTTTTGATATGCTAAACAGTGTGGCATTTTGCCCAAAAGCTAAATCAGGGGTTACCAAAACAAAATCATGATCTTAGGGTATCATCACCTTAAGGAATCATTACAAAGATTTTCAACCCTTCATAAGTATTAGAAACTAATGTGATCATAGATGAACTTGGAGTTGCTGTCACATCTGTGTACTGCTTGCTGAGAAGAAGATCAGGCTATTGTCATAGTGCTGATTGCCAGATTTTGCACTCAGGTCCATTGTTGCTGGGATTATCACTGATTTCTGTCTTCAAAATGTTGGAACAGAAAAACTCAATTTGCAGGACTTGACGATAAAATCACTTTTTCAATATGAACCCCTTATACAGTATTCTGTTTGACTCCTCACTTGCTACATTGTTTATTCTTTGTTTTCATGTAAGTGGGAATTAAAGGTTGTAAAACATGACATTCAGATAAAATTTCCATCAATAAATTAGAAATGCACAGAGCACTCACTGATAACATCCTCATTTCTGCAAGATGTGATGCAGATATGACTCCATACTAGGGTCAATAGCAACAGCAAGTACGTTGTCCAAGTACTTATATTGGGTTGAAAATGACTGAACACTTCAAAATAGGCTGAAAATGCTTTTAATTGTATGAGAACAGGAATATAAATGCTATTCTTCTAATCCAGGTTTAGAATTTGTTTTTACAAATTTATATGTTGTTTTTGAAACTGATAGGTTACTCAAAACTTTATAACATGACTATAACTGGGTGCTACAGATGCCCTATAGTTAGCCAAATGGGAAAGGGAATACCTTCAATGCACAGCATACTAAATCTTAGAAGAAGTTTTCTTTCTGGTCATGGTAAGCACCATTTCATCACTCTGCCTAGAAAATCTGGGCCATGGTTGTGTTTTAATAGTTCTTGGAAAATATTTCACTACAAGTACTTAAATGTTCCGGTTTAAGATTACATTGCTTATTGATGGTTACCAAAAAAGGAATACAACTAAATACTTTATTTATAACACTTACTTGTTTTTTAAAAAAACTATGGTAAATAATCACCACAAATAATGGAGAGGCAAGCAAAGGCGAGAGGCTGAGTCAAAGGTCAAAGTGTGCGGGTGCGAGGTGAGATCAAGGCATTGTCAAGACAAAGTCGGGGCAAGCGGTTCAGAGGGGAAACAAATTCAAAGCCTGTCCACCTACACAGAGAATGAGATTTGATTGATCTAAACACCAGGTCAAAGCTGATGGTGGGGTCCAGGCCCAGCGTGTATTGATGTGACAGGGCCCAAGTCCTAGAGCAAGGAACGACCTGATGTTTAGACGATTTAAATGCTGGGCAGATGGATTGAAAAGACAGGGTGTTGGGACCAGAGGCAGAGTCAGGCCAGTTCTGTTCAAAGCTCCGCAACGCTTACTGCTCTTTGCTGTACTGAAGCTGAGGCTGTGGCCTGCTCTGGCAGTTCCAGGCTTCGTGTCTGAGGACTCATTTTTGTTCTCAATGCTGTGTGCTTACTTTTATTCCTTGCTCAACTGTTTTTATTTCTCTCTCTGCACATTCCATCTTTTTTATGGCTCCTTTTGGGTTTCTTTGTTTTGTGGCTGCCTGTAATGAGATGAATCTCAAGGTTGAGTGTATATATACTTTGATATTAAATGTACTTTGAACTCTGAGCTTTAAATGAAACATGGCCAATAAGGGTAGAATGTAATAGATGCTGTAAAAGCTGATCCATCTACAATTACTCCAGATTTGCTTGATTTGTCAAATTGAATAAATGTTTTATGTTTCAACTGGAGTCAAAACACATTTTAATATTTTTTAGTCTGAATTAACATTGGTTAATGCATTTGGTTTTCCATTTTGTCTCATATATTTGAATGAACATTTTATTGAACACATTTAAAATTTCCAGTAATAACTATAAATTTCAAAAGATGTTTTTTAACTAGATGTACATTGAACATTTGAAACTGTTTATTGGAAATGTACTGTCAAATTCACAAGCTAAAGAAAATTATAATCATCCAAAGTTCAAAAGTTCAAAATACTTTTGTTATCAAAGTATGTGTAGTCTATGTACATTTGAGATTTGTCTCCTTACAGACAGCCACAAAACAAAGAAACCAAATAGAAATCATTTAAAAAACACCCAATGTGTAAAGAAAAAAAAGAACAAATCATGGAAACAATAAAAAAAAGTGAGCAAATAACATTCTGAATCAAGGTTCAAGAAAGTAAGTTCACAGCCACAAAGCCAGTCACAGCCAATCCAGGAGCCCATTAGTTACAGGCTGCCTCAGTTCAGTGCAAAAGTGGGGAAGCCTCACTGAGCAGTAAGCTGAACACGGGCCTGTCCTTTGCCCTCGGCCCCGACATTCTGACCTTTCCAATCTGACCCCGTCCGTACTTAACTCAGCCAAACATCAGCTCGTTCCTCACTCTGGGACCTAGGCCCTGCCACCTCAGCTGTGCCTCTCCTCTGATCTGCCACTTCGAATCGGCTAGAAGTCTGCTCCAGTAAAGGCCACTCATTGATTCATACCTCGCTCTTGGGCCTGGGCCCCACCACCTTAATTCAGCCCACGAATGCCATGTCACAACCATCCTGCACCTTTGAAACTTCAGTTCAAACCACAAAAATGCCAGGTCATACGGGCAGTTCAAAAGCTCAACTCTGAAAGGAAAGTTACAGGCTAGTGATTGCAGTGATCGTTTTCCAGAAAAAGTGTGATTAATAAAATAGTTTGTAGCTTTGCTTGCTGCCAGTAAGTCATCGCTGTGTTTCACCCGCACCATCTTAAACCAGACTATTAAAAATGATCATGCTACATATTTTATTACTAGTTGGCATTTCAACCATCGGTACAATTGATTAATATTTATTTTCTTTATTGTTTATACATTTCAGATACATAGGAAATGTGTATTTTAACTGTTACTTGTTAGTTGGGGAGCTTCATAACCGTAGCAAATTTGGTAGTTCCCAGTTGTTTCTGTGTCACAAGCTTACTGTATCCTTCCCAGTTTATTGCACAAATTCCAGTAAGCCAAATTGTCATTAATGTAATTTTAAAAAATAAAAACATAGATAATATTTGTGTGTAATATTTGAAAAAAAATGTGCATGCAAAACGATCAACTCAATCAAAAATTTGTATGGAAATCAAAAGAAAACTTGGTTCAAAGGAATTCATGTTTTCAGGCTTCAAATTTATTTCCTGCTAAATCTCTATTTATGTTTGCAAAATGTTATCTCTCCATTTACTCAAGGCACACTCCTCCGGTCCAATTATTTGATCTTGGTGGCAAGGGAAATACTGCTTGTTTTGATCTAGAAACATGCTTCCAAGTATCGGTATAGCTTTTTAAGATCTTAATTCTTGTGGGCATTCCACACTGTTAATAAAATCACAATGCTATTTTGTACACAGAGTCCTGACAACTAAAACATAAAAACAAATGCATCAAACCTTAATATGATAAAGCATTAGTTCTTTGATAAGAGAAAATTTTATCTCAATTCTAAAATTTTTGGTTCAGACATAATTCCCCAAATTATTACCTAGTATCATTTCCTTAATAAAGCATTCACCTGACAGAGTATCAGAAATGTTTCATTTCAGAGATTAACAAAAAAAGAAGCTGCATAAATCTATTTTCAGTGGATTCTGGTTAATTGAGACACATCAGGGCTAGTATATTTTGTCCCAATTAAGTGGCTGCCCCAATTAGCCTAAGTTTCATGGAAGTAGTTAAAAAGGTATAAAAATGATAAACTACTGTTTAACTCAGTAACAAATGATGAGGTGTCCAGGGAGAAGTAGCACCTCAGGTGAAAGGGCTTGCCATGACCATTCTGGGGCAACTCACTCAACCTTTGGTCTCCACCAGACACCCAGTTCTCATATCTGACTCCAAGTAGCTGTTTGCATGTGACAGAAGTCACACCATGGTACATCACTTCAAGGGGCAGCTAAACCAGGTGAGAGTAGCCAGCGGGCTTCATACCCCAGTGAAATAGGGATATGCTTGTCTTAGCATGCAAAGTCAGCTCCGGCGGACTGGCAATTTTAGATCAACAGCAAGTTCCAACAGAAAATAAGGCAGTTCTGCATCACTTTGTGGATAGCAAAGGGCACAATAAGTCACAGAAGAAGACATGGTTATCTACTGCAACCAAGGAAGACCCCAGTTGTAACAACTACCCATACCACTGGACTTGGACTTCCGTGGTTGGGAGATGGAACTGTCCCACTTCAAAGGCTTTTCCAGTTTAAAAATTCTCCCGCACTGTTTTCACTGTCATTGTTGGATGCAATGAACAACCGAGACATTGTCCTATTCTTTAGATGCACTATAAATTAACAAAATTAGCACAGACACCTAGTTACAAAGGTATAAAAAAGACAAACTACTGTTTAACTGAGCAACAAATTATATATTTAAATGAAATACAGAACAAATTAGAACACTATCAATGCTCCTAACAGTAGTATAAAACAGTATTAGTTCCTAATAGTTATCGGCAGAAGAATTTATCCAGTGTACACTACAATGTTTTTTTGATTGCCTGTAAGTGAACAAAATCAGTGTAGACACTTATGTAGATCATGGACTCCCATCATACAATGCTTTTGATGAATGTATCCTCCAAATCTTCATTTTCATTGTAACGTTCAAGAGGATTGTCAATATCTTCAAATTTTTAGTAGTTCCTAACTTATTGAAGTAGTGAACGTTCCCAGCCTTTTCTTGCATCTCCAAGCCTGAGTGCTTGAAACTGTAGTGAGCAAAACAAAGGGAATCCTGGCTATTTTCTCAATTAGTTTTTGTTCTTTAAGAGTTGTCTGAAACATAAAATAGCTGTTATTTCTATTTTGGGCCGAGACCCTGATGAAGGGTCTCAGCCTGAAACGTCGACTGTACTTCTTCCTGGCCTGCTGCATTCCATCTGCATTTTGTGTGAAGTCACTGGTTTGCTGGATTTTTAAAGATTAGTGTGCTACATTATTTTTGTTAATGTCCATTTATTTCATGAATAAGGGTTTTGATGTATACTTTATAAGTATTTTATACTCTTTGTTTAGATGTTGGTCTGACCTTTGCAGGAGGAATGACAGAACAAATGTGATCACTGTAATTATGGAAGATAATAGAGATTATGATAGGCATGGGTAGTAGCATAGCGGTTAGCACGATGCTTTACAGCAGCAGTGAACTGGGTTCAATTCCAGCCACTGTTTGTAAGGAGTTTGTATGTTCTCCCCATGACAGTGTGGGTTTCTTCTGGGTACCCCAGTTTCATCCCACAGATCAAAGGCATACCGGTTGGTAGTTTAATTAGCCATAATTAAACTGAGGGATTGCTAGGAGGTGTGGCTCAAAGAGTCAGAAGGGCCTATTCAGTGCTGTATCTCAATAAATAAATCAATAAAATATGTGACCAGGCAATTGCTGTCTGAATTGGAGACACAAAAGCATGCAGATGCTGACATTGGGAGCAACAAACAATCTTGCAGAAACTCAGTGTGTCAGGCAGCATCTGTGGAAGAAAATAGACATTCGATGTTTCAGGTTGAGATTTTTCATCTGGTCCAGGTGAAGTGCATCAATTGTCGGTGCATTGTTCCTGATGGAATTGCTTTATTCTTCCATAAGCACCTTATTTTTAGACACAGCATTATAGCTAATGTAAAGCATGAAGCTAGGATAGCTAACATCAGGTACCCTCCAAAAAAAATCTTGCAAAATTAGAATGAGTTTGTTCAAATATTAATGTATTTTAATTATATATTAAGTCTTGAAAACTACTAAACAACTTCTCTGTGTTGAAAATTAACTGGTAGGAGTGTGAATACTTATTTTTTTCTGATCTTACTATGTTTCGGAGATCTTTTCAAAGTTTCATTAAGACATTTATTTGTTTTTTTTTACTTTTATAATCCTAGATTCTTCCCCTTCTCTTTATTTCACATTTATTTTTTAATTAAATTTTCTAACTTGCACTTCCTGGTTTTGAGTCTAGTAGATTAAAACAACACTTGCTTGCTTTGCATTCAAGGGTTTTAGATCTCCTTTGGAAGACACCATACTGAAGTGGATCTTTAATGCTCTAAATGGTCAAGAAAACACCAATGAAAAGTCTTTGCAGAGGCAAACTTAATAAATGCCATTGTTAACATCTGCACAATGGCTTTAATTTTAAAGTGTAGGGAGAAGTACAGGCACTTCTGTTTACTAAGAGCTTTGTACCATAGATAACATAACATTATTTAATGATAAATGTCTAAAGCTTACCCAGACCCCTCCAGAGTGATCAATATATGTGGAAATCATCGGGGTATTTTTTGCTTTTTTAACCAATCTCTTCGTCCATTTACAGTTCAAAACAATAAGAATTCAATTTCATAATTAATTCAAAGTGATACAGAAAATAAAATGTTGAACCTGCTTTGTGCAAGAAACATTTTGGCTAGTGCTATTCAGCATGCAACAAGAAAGAATAGCTGGCACAGGACTGGAGTTTGCAGCAAGGAGAACAATGCACCAGGAAGAGCTTTAAGGAAAAGCCCAGTAGAAGCCACTGCTTGAACAATTAATTGATTTATGACCTTTAATTGCAGAGAAACAGAAAAGGGTTTTTCCAATTTACAAGTTCTTTCTATATTGCATTAGGCACAAGTTTGCCAATAGAAGTGTACATGAGCACAGTGAACGTGTGCAACTATTTCCAGAAATAACTAATCATATTCTTCTACATTGCATTGAAGTTACAATTTTGTTGTTTCTTACTTTGATTTACTATATTTTTTATTTCTGAAATATCTTTATTCTTTCTGTGCAGTGTTAAATGAATTTAACTTTTAGTTTATTTGCCCTATGTTTACATTCTATATGCATTTCACAGTTTAACTTTAAACCTGTTTCCCCAGTATTGTTCTTTATTTAGTATTCTTATCTCATTAAATAGCTTTCCTGATGAGATCAGTGAAGTAGAGCAGAACAAACAACTGGCTAGGGCTACTCCAGCTTTGCTGAAAGGCAAAGGGTGAGTATTAAAGAGAGTCTGACATGAGCTAATAACACTATAAAAATGTCAGATACCATATTAACAACTGACATAAGTACATACACATATTTTATGTTTCCAAGTATCCCACAGTAGAATGTAGTTTGTTGTCGGTAGAAATATTTTTGCTCTAATTAATTTAGTATTAGAAAAATATGTATGTATCCTCAGATTCATATTAAGATGGTTCTGTACTTACAAGCAGATTTAGCTTTTATTTAATCCCACCCCAATCACAGAGCTAGTTAACAAACAAGTGGAAGAGTTTAGCAAATTATGATTTAAATATCTTAAATCAGAACAATGAATTCTTTGTGCATAAGAAATTGTATTTTTCCATTTGATTTTTTTAAATTTCAAATTTTTGCAATGTTTTCTTTTTTAGTTTCTTAGATTTCACTTTTTACATTTCCATCATTCTAGGATACAGTACAGCCTTGATATTGCTGATAGACTGGGTGATGAACATGTTCTGATTGGGCTATATATCAACCTCCTCCTGAACAATTCTTCACGGTTAGTTGAGGTTTCTTTTACCCAACTTAGAAATAATTATATTTGAAAGAACAGCCTTAACAATTGGTCATTCCATTGAAATGGGTTTAACTAGGACACATAATGTGATTTATTTATTAAGTATTCATGAGGCTTTAAACCCTCATTTCTTTCTGAAAATGCAAAGGTAGATATTCAATAGTAAGATAAAATACTAATTTAAAGGATGCAGTGTGTTCTGTATTTTAACTACTACAGGAGAATCTATTGCAGCTCATTTCAATATTCCGAATCATAGGTTTCATCACTGCCAAATGTCATCATAATCTGTCACATTTCCTTTCAGGTGGGGTGAGAAAATTGAATATAGAACAGTATAGAACAGTATACAGTACTGTTTGGCTAGCAATATTGTGCTGACCCATATAAACCTACTCCACAATCAATCTAACCCTTCTCTTTGACACAGCCACATTACCCTGCATTTTTCTTATATATACATGTGCCGAAGTTAAAGTATCTTAAGCTTCCCTATTGTATCAGCCTCTACCAACCCCCCCCCCCCCCAAGCATTGCAAGCACATACCATTCACCTTAAAAAGACGTTCTCCTGTATCGGTCATTGCAGCTCTGGGAAAAAGGTGCTGGCTATCTAGTCTATCTATACCTCTCATAATCTTTTACACCCCTATCAAGTGGCCTCACTCTAAAGAGAAAAACCCAAGCTCGCTCAACATTTCAAATTGTTCCGAAATTGAATGATCATAACAACATTTGGAAAGGAAAATAGGTGAATAAAGGCTATTGCCAGAAATGTGAATAGTTTGCTCCCGATGAAGACTAACTTCACCTGGATATATGCACTACTTAGGGCAAAAAGGGCATAAATCAATGCTAGTGTTCTTTAGCCTATGCAGGAACTCAAGCATGTATTTATCTCTAGTTAGCAGGATGGTCTCATATGAACTTAAGTGACATAAGATCATAAGACACAGTTGCAGAATTAGGCCATTCAGTCCATCACTTTTGCTCCACTGTTTGATCATGGCTAATTTATTTTCCCTCTTGACTCTATTTACTTGCCTTCTCCTTGTAACCTTTGATGCCCTTATTAATCAGGAACCTATCAACTTCCACTGTAAGTATACCCCATGGTTTGGCCTCCACAATCCTCTGTGGCAATGCATTCCACATATTCACCACACTTTGGCTTAAGAAATTTCTTCTTACCTCTGTTGCAAATGAACAACCTTATATTCTGAAGCTGTGCCTTCTGGTGCTGGACTTTTTTCCTATTGGAAACATCCTCTACACATCCACTCTATCTAGGCCTTTTAATATCTGGGACATTTCAATGAGATCGTTCCTCATTCTTCTAAATTCCAATGAGTACAGACCCAGAGACATCAAACATTTCATGTAATTAACCTTTTCCTTCATCTTTTCATTCTCGTAAACATCCTCTGGATCCTCTCCTATACACATCCTTTCTTCGAAATGGAGTTGAAAACTGCTCATAGTACTCCAGATACAGTCTAACCAGTGCCTTATAAAGCCTCAACATTACACACTTGCTTTTATATTCTAGTCCTCTCAAAATGAATGTTAACATTACATTTGCCTTCCTTACTACCGACTCAACCTGCAAATTAATTTTAGGGAATTCTGCATGAAGAATCCCAAGTCTGTTTGCACCTCCAATCCAATTTAGAAAATAGTCTACACCTTTATACCTTCTACCAAAGTGCAGGACCATACACTGTATTAAATCTGCTGTTTCTTTGCCTGTTCTCCTGATCTGTCCAAGTCCTTTCACCACACTACCTCCTCAACCACCTATCTCTGTATTATCTGCAAAATTGGCCACAGGGCATCAATTTTATCATCCATTTCATTAACACTGACCCCTGTGGAGCATCATTAGTTGTCAGCAGCCAACCAAAAAAAGGCTTCCTTTATTTCTACTCTTTGCCTTCTGCCAGTTAGGCAATCTTTTCTCCATGCCAGTATCTTTTCTGTGATACCATTGTCTCTCACTTGTCTCTTAGCAGCCTAATGTGCAGCATCTTGTCAAGGGCCTTTTGAAAATCCAAGTAAATAATATCCACTGACTCTCTTTTGTTTGTCCATCCCATTTTCTCAAAAAATTTCAACAGATGTGTCAGGCAAGATTTCTCCTTAGGAAAATTATGCTGACTTTGATCTATTTTGTCATGTGACACCATATACCCCAAACTCCCATCCTTAATAATGGACTCTAACATCTTGCCAACCACTGAAGTCATGTTAACTGGCCTTTAATTTCACATCCTTTGTCTTCCTCTTCTTAAAGGGTGGGGTGCAATGTTCCAGTCCTCTGAAACCATTACAGGATCTAGTGATTCTTGAAAAATCATTACGAATGCCTCCACAATCTCTTTAGCTACCTCTTTGAGAACCCTGGGTTGTAGTTCATTTTGTCCAGGTGACTTATCTCTCTTCTATTTATCTACCATTTGGCTCATTACTGGCACGATCTTTGATAAATTCTGAATCTCTTCTAAATTGGTTGTGATTTATTATTTAGCTAAGGAAGTCCATGCCTGATGATTACTTTTGCATGTATCATGCTACACACAACCTTAACATATTTCCACCTGTGATTTACATAAGCCAAACCATTCTTTCTTCTTGCCTAAATTTGCTTCCTTTCTCTCCTGTTCCTTTTCTCTGTTTCATTGCTGTATATTTTATTGTCTTACTCTCTGTTTCCTGGATTCTTACTGGATTTGGATTTCTCCTTTCTTTGTCAATATTGCAGTGTCTTTTCTGTTTGCTGAAGCTATTGTCTTTCTGATCCTTATTTCCCTGTAATCATTACTGGCACTTACGTTTGTCTTCTTCGGGCTTCAGAAGATGAAATATTAGGATAAAAAGATGACAATATGGCACAATGAAATCAGGCTAGATACCCAGACAATGTTGATGTAATGCCTAGATATGAGTTTTGAAAGGCAGTGGTGATCGAACTGAGGATGTTGCCTCCAATTGTCTAAATATGCAAGCCTGGGCAGTACGATATGGAGAGCAAGCTCCAGCCCATGTAGCAGACTCCCCCTCTCCATGCATCTGATGAACCCAAAGGGACAGCAAAGACTGATACAGTTTGGTACCAGCGGCGTCACAGGAGTTGCCAGTCAGTGTTGAACTCAATGTAGGACTGCCTTAGGGACTTTAGCTCCAGATTTTTCCCTTGGGGTTTACTCCCTAAGCCTTCCCCATGAGCAGGTAGAGCTGCAAGCCAGTGGAAGTCTGAGATCAGAGTTTTCCTTCTAGATGAGCTGCCAGTCACGGCTGACAAGCCTTCCTGCCCAAGGCCCAGAGGCCCAGTCTATCATTGGAAAGATGCAACTGCAAGATGGTTAATTTGCTTTACAGTTTAAAATTCCCATCCAAGATTATTAGCAACAGCACAACAACCAAGCAATAGTGTGAAATATTAATGACATAAGTCAAGTTTTAAGGCTTTTATTCTATAACCAGGCCTGTGATATTACCTAAAGATTAAAATGTAATTTTGTCCTTTATGTAGAAGTTTGAGTTTTGTATCATATTTGATGAAATAGTTGACAATGTTGGGAAACTGAGACTTGCTTGGAACATATCAGGTGATATTGAAATGTACAGATTCCTACAAGGTTGGGCAGGAGGGAGGTAGAGACGTTGCTTTCCTTGGCAGGAATGGTTGGGGAGTGTGGGCCATCTACAAGCAGTGTTAGAAATCCCAAGATCAGTGATCATCTATTCAAAACCTAAATGAGAAAATATTTCTTCCCCAACAGGGGACTGGTTTTTGGAATTCTCTGCCAAAGTTGTTCAGTGACTGAGTATATTCAAGGCAAAAATTGACAGATGTTTAGACATTAAGAAACATCAAGAGATTGTGCAGAAAATTAGTGCTAAGATGCAATACCAGCCGTGATCTTATTGATTGTTGGAAAAGGCACAGGCAGAAAAAATAATCTCATTTTATGTATCTTATGCAAGAGATAAATAAAATAATTAGCTATAATAACAAAGCAGTGAGGCATAATTATTGTATAATTGACACAGATGGTTTCCATAATAAGTACAAACATTAGAATTTATAACAGACACTGTTCTTATAACTCTATTAATCTGGCAGTCTCAAGACTTTGATGGTACTGGACTTGCAGATTTTTCCATACACTTCAACCAGAAGGATAATCTTGTCTCTGGCAAAAGGGATCATCTTCATCTCATTCCCTCTTGCTGGACACAAGCAAGTATTACTGTTACAATGTGCATTGCTACAAGCTTCTCATAGCACAGGCATATTGCCTTTCAAGTGTCTTAGGTGATCTGAGGCTTTCTACGTGTATCATTGGGGTGTGAACAGAGATGCCACGTCATATAAGGGAATGCCAATTATCCTGGAAGGAGTCACACTTCCCTCATTCAGTTATGGTTCTGTGACAGCTCAAAGGCTGGAGTCTGGGAGCTGAGAGTTTTCGACATTTCAGGTATTTCTGAAATGTCTCATGATTCATCAGTTAATCACACACATGCATGGCAGGCTATATTGCCAGAAGTAATTTTACAGAACACACAAAACCTGGCCACTAAAGAAATAGCAGTTTCCACCTCTTGTCAGTTTAAATGCTGACAGAGGGGAATGTGAGAAAGGAAAAAAAATAGAATTAGGATGTCAGACAGGAAGTGGGGCTCTCATTCATGAAACATGTGACAAAACAATTGGTATGCAATAAAAGTAACACTTATCTCACCTCTCCACTCATCGTTTTAATCATATTTGGTTTCCTTGATAATTTGTTTCATAGATTTCTTTGCCTTTCCAATTATTTGACCTAATTTATTGTCTTTACATATGTGATTATCATGGTTTTCTGTAAAGGCTATATAATTAGAATATGCTCTTTCCTTAGAGTCAGAGAGAAGTACTGCACAGGATCAAGTCCTTCAGCCCTTCTAGTCTGTGTCGAACCATTTATACTGATTATTCCTATCGACCTGCACCAGGACCATGGACCCCATACCCCTACCATCTATGTACCTATCCAAACTTCTCTTAAACATTGAAATCCAGCTCGCATTTACTGCTACTGGCAGCTCATTCTACACTCTCACAACCATCTGAGTGAAGAAGTTTCCCCTCATGTACCGCTTAAACATTTCATCCTTAACCCATGACCTCTAGTTGTAGCCCCGCCCAACTTCAGTGGAAAAAAGCCTATTTGCATTTACCCTATCTATACCTGTCATAATTTTGTACCTTATACTTCTACAAAATCTCCCCTCATTCTGTTATGTTCCAATTAAATCCAATTCAAACCTGTTCAATCTTTCCTTGTAACTCAGGTCCTCCATTCCCAGCAATTTTCTTGTAAATTTTCTCTGAACTCTTTCAAACTTATTTACACCTTTCCTGTAGGTAAGTGACCAAAACTGCACACCTGTCGCTAAGGATGATTTAAATATCTCTGCTAGGGTCCCTGAAATTTCTGCACTGAGGGATCACCTTGTCAAACTCTGGGGATTTATCCACCCTAATTTGCATCAAGTCAGTAAACACCTCCTCCATTATAATCTGTATAGGATCCATGGTGGATGCTGCTTTGCCTTGCATCTCTAGACTCTGTGTCTGTCTCCTGAATAAACATAGAGGCATACAATTTGGTTAAGATCTCCCCCATCTCTTTTGGCTCCACGTATGGATTACCATTCTGATCTTCTAGAGGATCAGTTTTGTCCCTTGCAATCTTTTTGTTCTCAATGTCTGTAGAATCTCATTGGATTCTCCTTCACCTTGTCTGCTGGGGCAACCTCATGCCCTCTTTAAGCCCTCCTGATTTCCTTCTTAATTGTTCTCTTGTATTCTTGTACTCCATAACCAACTTATTTGCTCCTACCTGTTTTGTATCTCCTTTTTTCTTCTTAACCAGGGCCTCAATATTTCTTGAAAACATAGGTTCCCTAAACCTGTAATCTTTGCCTTTTATTTTGACAGACACATGCCCGCTTTGTACTCTCAAAATTTCACTTTTGAAGGCCTCCCTCTTACCAAGTACACCTTTGCCAGAAAACAGCCTGTCCCAGTCCACACCCACCAGATCCTTTTTGATACCATCAAAATTGGCCTTTCTCCAATTTACAATCTCAACCCCTGAGCCAGACCTATATTTTTCTCTATTTATTTTGAAATGAATGGCATTATGATCATTCAATGCAAATTGTTCCCCTATACAAAGGTCTGTCACCTGTCCTGTCTCATTCCCTAATAACAGATCAAGTATCTTACACTTAGCTCGTTGGGACTTCTACATACTGGTTAAGGAAACTTTCCTGAATACATTTGACAAGCTCTTGACTTTGTCTGAGGTCTTAACAACAGTTGTCTCCACAACCTCTCCACTATCTATTCTGGCACTCTGGTTCCTATCTCCATGCAACTCTAGTTTGAACCCTACCCCTCCCCTCAATTGCAGCACTGGTAAACCTTCCTGCTAGAATATTAGACCCTCAACAATTCAGGTACAAACTATCTCTTCTGTACAGGTCCTACCTTCCCTGAAAGAGACCCTCAATTAACCAAAAATCTGATGCCCTCTGTCCTAAAATAGCTCCTTAACCACATGTTAAACTGTAACTTTCCCATTTCTGGCCTCACTAACACAAGACTTAGGTCGCAGTCCTGACATCACAAACCTGGAGGTTCTGGCCTTTAACTTAGCACCTGACTCCCAGAACTCATTGCAGAACCTCGTCAGTCTGCCTGCTTATGTCGTTGGTACCTACCTCGACCACAACTTCTGGCTGTTCACCCTCCTGCTTAAGAATGCTGAGGACTCAGTCCAAGATGTCCCAAACCCTGGCACCTGGGAGGCAACATATCATCCAAGGAATGTTGTGGTCTCATTCACAGAGCCTCCTCCTCTAACTAACAAATCCCTTATCACCACAGCTTGCCTCTTCTCCCCCCCCCCCCCCCCGAGTCAGTGTTAGAGACCTGACTGCTGTGTCTTTCCTCTGCTAGGTCATTCCCACCCAAACAATATCTAAAGTGGTATACCTATTGTTGACAAATTGGCCACAGGGGTACCCTTTTGTGTAACCCTTTTATCCTTTCTGACTGTCACTCAGTTTCCTGTGCCCTGCATCTTGGGCGAAACTACCTCTCTATATGTCCTATCTATCACCCCCTAAGCCTTATAAATGATCTGGATTTCATCCGGATCCAGCTCCAAATCCTTAATGTGGGGTGTTAGATGTTGCAACTGTATGCATTTCTTAAAGATATAGTAGCCAGGTTCACTGGACATCTTCCTGGTGTCCACATCCTACAAGAGGACCATCCAGTTGTCCTGTCTGGCATCCATACTGACCTAACTGAGCAAAAATAAAGAAGAAAAAACAATAAATAAACTGTGGGAAAAAATAGCTACCCTCAGAATTTTGCTTTCTCTCACTCAAGTCACTTCTCGCTGAAGCATGGAAGAGCTAAAGCCTTAACATTCCCAGTCTAACGCTGCTCACCCCAATGATAGTCACTCCACGTGCCCTTGTCTTATTTTAATTTGTTTTTGCCTATCATTCCTGATCTCCGATTGGCCATTGCTCAAAACACCCAACTGCTCCAAGTTGATTCCTTATGTAGTCGATCGGAGAACCTGAGTGAGCTACGTCTTTTCATACTTTTGATTTCCATTTGGCCGCTGCTCTAAAAAAAACTACTTCTACTTTGACAACTACATCGAGTTGCTCCCTTATGTCCTTCATGTGTTTCCAATAATTTATTGTTGCTATTTATATTGTTCTAATTTTTCCAGGCAAATTTATTTTTTTCTTGAAAACTTTATGCTGGTGTTTGAATCTCAGAAAGGCAGCATCCATTATTAAGGACCTCCAGCACCCAGGGCATGCCCTTTTCTCACTGTCACCGTCAGGTAGGAGATACAGAAGCCTGAAGGCACACACTCAGCGATTCAGGAACAGATTCTTCCCCTCTGCCATCCGATTCCTAAATGGACATTGAAGCTTTGGACACTATCTCACTTTTTTTAATATACAGTGTTTCTGTTTTTGCACATTTTAAAAAACCTATTCAATATACATAATTGATTTACTTGTTTATTTATTATGTTTTATTATTATTATTTTTTCTCTCTCTGCTAGATTATGTATTGCATTGAACTGCTGCTGCTAAATTAACAAATTTCCCATCACATGCCGGTGATAATAAGCCTGAATCTGATTCTAATTCTGATATCCATTTGATGAATACATGTTCTGCGAATAATGTTGCTTTTTTTTTGCGTTCTGTTGTCAGTTCATAATTGGCTTTTCTATGTATTTGCACACTAGTCTTTTTGTCAGTCATGATTGCCATGATAAAGCATGATATATTGCCTAACTGTTCACTCTAATTAGCTGTGATCCATTCTCTATTTGGAATTGTTGGGATTGTTTGGGTTGGAAAACTAATCATGTTTGCATTGTATGAGCTTCATTTCCTTATGCCTTTTTATCTTTTCACAACTAATTTTAAGACAGTTGAACCTCCCTTAAGGTTATCATCTATATTACAGGCTTCCTTATTAATTATTAATTAATATTATTTCCTGTTTCATATTGCTCACTTCCATTATAATGAGGTCAATAGGCAATTCCTCTTAATGTTATTGATATTTTATTTTTATCGCTATGTTCAGTTTTTATTTCCCTTACTCATGGCTGCAAAACATTTTACAAGACAGTTGTTTGATGTGGGTGCTTTATTAATTATTTGAGTGACAATAGTATTAAGTGCATTTTTTACAAAAAGAATGCATCCAACTTGTTATTTTGCTGTCTCTCAATATCTTTACAACAAAATTAGTCATTAATTCCATTGTTCATGTTGCTTGAGATAAGAATGCCTCCTGTGTTTTGTTATAGTCATGTAACAGTACAGCACAGAAACAAGCCCTTCAGCCCATTTAGTCTGTGCCAAACCATTAATCTGCCTAATCCCATCAATCTGCACCCAGACCATAGTCTTCCACACCCCTCCCATCCATGTATCTATCAATGTTGAAATTGACCCTGGATCCAGCTCTTGCACTGGCACCTTGTTCCACACTCTCATCACCCTCTGAGTGAAGAAGTTTCCCCATATTTTCCCCTTAAACATTTCACCTTTCACCATTAACCCATGACTTCTAGTTCTAGTCTCATCCAAACTCAGTGGAAAAAGCATGCTTTTCTATACCCCTATCAAATCTACCCTCAGTCTTCTATGATCAAGGCATGAATCCAACCCTATTCAACCTTTCCCTATAACTCAGGTCCCCAACTCCCAACAACATCCATGTGAATTTTCTGTGCACTCCTTCAATCTTATTTACATATTTTCTGTAGGTAGGTGACCAACCTGCACACAGTACTCCAAATTGGACTTAGCCAACATTGTATACAACTTCAACATAACATCCCATCTCCTGTACTTAGTACCGTAGTTTGATTTATGAAGGCCAATGTGCCAAAAGCTTTTGTTACAATGCCATCTACCTGTGGTGCTGTGCTCAAGGAATGATGGATCTTTATTCCAGTTCCCTCTGTTCTATCACACTTTTCAGTGCTCACTGTGTAAGACCTACCCTGGCTGGTCCTCCCAAAGTGCACCACCTCACACTTGTCTGCATTAAATTCCATCTGCCATTTTTCAGCTGGTCCTGATACCGCTGCAAGCTTTGATTGTCTTCCTTGCTGTCCACTACACCGCTAATCTTGGTATCATCTGCTAAATTTGTTGATCCAGTTTACCATATTATCATCCAGATCGTTGATATAGATGAGAAACGACAACAGACCCAGCACCGATCCCTGGGGCACACCACTAGTCACACACCTCCTGTTAGAGAGGCAACCATCTACTCCCACTCTCTACCTTTTCCTGCAAAGCCAATGTCTAATTCAATTCACTACCTCATCTTGAATGCCAAATGACTGAACCTACTTGACTTCCTCCCAATTGGGACCTTGTCAAAGGCCTTGCTAAAGTCCATATAGATAACATCCACTGCCTTGCCTTCATCAACTTTCGTAGTAATTTCCTCTAAAAACCCTATAAGATTTGTTAGACACGACTTAGCAAACACAAAGCCATGCTATCTATCTCTAATCCCTCCCTGTCTATCCAAATATTTCTGTATTTGGTCCCTCAGAATATCTTACAGTAACTTCCCAGTAAATTAGAGGTTCACGGGCCTATTATTTCCTGTCTTATTCTAAAAACCTTTCTTAAACAATGGAACAACGTTCGCTATCCTCCAATCCTCTGGCACTTCATCCTTGGCTCAGGATGTTGTAAATCTCTGATTGGGCCCCTGCCATTTCTGCACTAGCTTCCCATAGGATCTAAGGGTACACCTTATCAAGTTCTGGGGATTTATCCACCTTAATTTTCCTCAAAACAGCAAACACCTCCTCCTCTGTAATCTGTATTGGGTCTACGGCCTCACTGCTTCTTTGCCTCACATCTATAAACTCTATGTCCATTTCCCAATTAAATAAAGATGCAAAAAATCTATTTAAGATGTGCCCCATCTATTTTGCCTCCATGCATTGATTTACCACTCTATTCTCCCAGAGGACCTATTTTGTCCCTTGCTATGCTTTTGCTCTTAACATATCAGCAGAGTCCATAGGATTCCCCTTCAACTTATTTTCTAGCGCAATCTCATGCCTTCTTTTAGGTCTCCTTGATTACCTTAAGTGTTCTCTTGCACTCCTTACACTACTCAAGTTTTTCGTTTGTTCCTGTGGATTGAATATTGCAGACGGGTGTGGTAGAAGTCTGATATCAAAGATAGGAATCAATGGAGTTGAGGGTATAGGTTATACCTCTACAGCAAACAAAAACTTTAATAACTACAAACACTGAATCAGCAGATAGACTGTCAGAACTGTGGTGTGGGGTAGAAACAGAGCAGCTAACTTGTCAATGGGGAAATGTAATCACCTGCTGTAGTGGGTGTGTTAATAACAAGAATCCAGTCTGATGGTTATTCAAGGCATTGATAAGGAGCTTAACCAATCTGAGTGGAGTGAGACAGAGTATCGAGCAGTCAAGTTACATATTACTGTGGTGATTTGCACATAGCATGGTGACTTTTACTTCAATCATGGAACAAGCGGTTCGATCCATGAACTTGATAGAGGGGTGGACCAATGTTAGATTTCTGAGTGACAGTTCTCATAGTTTCATTATATCTCTAATACTGGAGTTTGATGAGGTATCAGTCCTGCCCTTTGTTCTCACCCAGCGCTATTGGAATACTGAGGGAAAACTGCACTGGTTCCTTGATTGGTACTCCTGCAGTCCACCTGTCATCCACTCCACTGATACCCTTATGGGCCCTGCATAACTGTGTCAGGTTTCCTTGGCCTTTGCAATATGCAGGAGTCTGCAAACAAACCTGAAAATGCACAGAGCTCTTCAAAGTTATGTGTGACTATTGTGTCATGAAGGTTCAGCAGTTTATCAGCTTTTATGAGTCACTGAGTATGAATTTCATTGGTGAAGTCGGCACATGGAAAGCAGGCACCATTCATTTGCAGAAGGCAATTGTCAACTAAGTGAGCCCTTCTTGGAATTGGTGTTAATGTTTACCATGGTGAGGCTTGAGGTCTTGCTCCATAGCAGTAATTCTAGGCTCAGAAGTGAGCCCAGCTGAATTTCCACCATTGTAAATTAGCTAAGGAATACCTTTGCATTGTTTTGTTTTGAGTGTCAATAGTATTCCAATGTCATACAAATCATGCAGTAACTCATTAGGATACTGCAGCAGAGGAGATTCATTTGTATACTGTTCCTGTGTAGGCCCTGTTGAAGAGGCTATCAACTTAATCTAATTCTCATTCTTTTTTTCTTCTACAATCCCACAGATTGCTGCTTCTTAAATCATGTTCAATTTGTTTCATATCTTGCCATTATATCTGCTTCCACCACTCTTTCACAGTGTGCTCCAGATTTCAATAATTTGCTGATTTTTAATAAATTTCCTCCCCTGTGGTTCTTTTACCATTGATATTAAATTTGAGTCTATAAATGAAAAAAGGAAATAACTTCTCTACCCTAATGTTTCCTGCTTTCCTTCCCTACTTCCAGTACTGGATTTTCTTTCTTAATTCTTGAGTTCATTGCAATTATTATTGGAAAAGAAGTACTGACTGTAAACTGTCTACAGTAGATTTGAGGAAACATATTGTCAGATTGGGTGCTCGAGCTTTAAAATGGTGAACAGTGAATGACAGATCTTTAGTTGACAGTATATACTACCTTTAAGTACGTAACAGGAGTAAGCTGTAAGTCTTTTGCCTCTGGCAAACTATTTTATACAGCACAGTTATATGAATATAAAGAATCGCAAGTACCTTCCTTACTGTGTGAAGACATTCTCAGCGGTAAATTTGAAATAAATGTTACCATAAAAACAATATCTATGGAAAAATATTAAATGAGGGAGAATGAAAATGAATAGCTCTATTTTGTTGAGGTGTTTTTTTTTCTTCTTTGTAGTGTCCTTGTCAGTCCAAACCGATTGGATGAAGAACATCGATTAATAGCAAGATATGCAGCACGACTAGCTGCTGAAGCAGCATCTTCAGTAGGTTTCGTTTCTTTCATTTTTAAATGTTTTAATGTGATAATTAAATTTTGTTACAGCTGAACAGTTCAATATTACCTGCTGCATCATTTTGATCATTCCGTCTCAGCAAACAGTACATTTGTGAAATCCACTTTACATTCCTCAGTTTAGTTTGCAATGCGCTTTATGAATTGAATACTTTAGATAAAAATAAAGTGGAACGTGGAGTTATTACGAAGTGAAAGATGCATTTGTAGCTAATTGCTACTGTTTTTGTCTCAATTTTAAGTGTTTCATAAGTCTAAACTGTCTTTAGGAGGCTAACTTACAAAATAGCACTGCAGAGACACAGCAGATTTAAATTTAATATACAGTGATACATAATTTTTACACTGCAGCATCATTGACACCTTGGATATTAAATCACTTTTTTTACCTTCCTGCTGCAAAAACAAATCCATTCCTCTTCTATATTTAGCTCTAATCTCCAATGCTTTCTAATGTTCTGTGGAAGAAGTACACAAATTCTAAAACAAAATGTTTATAAATCTTTCTAGCAGCAGCGTGCTCCCTCTGATCTTACCTCTACCATAGATGCCAATAAGCAGCAACGGCAGCTGATTGCTGAACTTGAAAACAAGAATAGGTAGGTGATGCAGCTTTAATTTTATTTTTCTGCTCCTTGCATTCATACATTAATATTTTTGCATCTTCCACAAAAATGATAAGACAGTGCTACTGTGGTTAATTTACAAGGCAGGTCATCCATTTGGCTAGCCTAACAGCCAGAGACTTGAGTTTAAATCAACAATGGTATATTTTCAGAAATGCACATCCATGCTATTAACTGAATGTAAATTTTAACACCATTGTTGATTTAAACTCGAGTCTCTGGCTGCGCTCATCTGCCTTATATGTGACTCTTAAAGGTCCTCAAAAATGGCCTGACAATATTTCTCATTTGTACCTTGAGAGCAACATTGAAAGAGAAATGTGGAACAGGAAACTGACTCCTGATTACTTGTATCATCCACTCTAAGATAACAGATCACTGCTCCCTCATGTTGATCAACACTTGGAAGGAGCACTGAAAATAGCAAAGGCACAGAATGTATGCTGGTGGGGAACTTAAGTGCCCATTGCCAAGAGAGGCTTTCTAGTGTTGTGACTGTTACTAAGTTACTGGAGAAACCATTACATATGAAGGTGTTTATTTGTCATGCTGTGAAACTGTGTACAATAGCATCAGACATGGTTATGAAATCTCTGGTAAGGCTGCAGTTATTGATCAAGGCACTGGTCTTTATTTCTTCTTGGTCTATGGCCTTCTGGTTCAATCCAGAAGTGTTTATTTGAAGACTTGAATCTATTTTTTTGTCACCTAACACAATATTACCATTGTATGGATTTCATGTCAATAAACAGATTTACATCTTTTAAATAAAACAGAATATACCCCTGGGCATTTGCGTTCAGTTTGCTTAGGACATTAGACATCAAATTATTGGAAATGGAAGATCATGATTTCCGTTTATTATCACTTGAACGTTTGTTCTCAAAGAATGCAGTAGTCCATTGCAAAATTAGGAGAAGGCAGGAGGATGGAGTTGAGAGGGTTAATAAATCAGCTATTATAGAATAGCAGAGCAGACTCGATGGGCTAATTGGCCAAATTCCGCCCCTATGTCTTATGTAATACAAGTCACTCCCACATTAGGACCATGATTGCATATTCAAGTTTGGTGTGTGAAATCAAACCTTATTACACCAATAAGCTATCAGTTTAGATTAAGATGTTTCTTCAATTATAAGCATTTATATGTGATTTAATTTTAAAGTTAAAATTTTATAGTTATCAAATACTTTTTGTAACGTCACTCTAAATCCATCACTGTCTACTGCATCAATGTTCTCGCAAAATATTTCCCCTGTTCTTCACCAACAATTGGCTGCCAGATGTTAAAAATTTAGTGTTGAATTTGTGGTATCCACCTATAAACCCTCTGTCTCAAAGGAGTGTGTCCAGACTGAACCAAGTTAATACCTCACAATAAAGACCTTTTGGCTAGAAGATTTGCACTGAAACATTCTAGTGGAACTAATGTCTGCGATTATATCCTGTGTCCTTATAAATCCATAGTGACTTTTGTCATTTGTCAGAGAAATCCTGCAAGAGATTCAGAGATTGAGACTTGAGCATGAACAGGCATCTCAGCCTACACCTGAGAAGGCACAACAGAATCCCACCCTCCTTGCTGAGCTACGACTCCTCAGGTAAGCCATTGAAAATGCACTTGAGTGAAACGTTGTTCTGGGAAATGTTGACCAATTATGAGGTCAGTTTTCTCTTTAACCTTCTTTCTTCTCTGTCATCACTCCTTTCTGTTCCTTCCTTCTGCAGCAATGTTGTTTTTTTTGCAACTCCTGCACAAGAGAAGGGGGAAAAAGAGCTACTTTGGATGAATTGTCCTGGTTTTGATATCAGTGCACACAATGTGTTTCGTTTGCTTTGCATGGATGGGGAGAGAGTGCGAGATCACAACCCTGCTTACTGTATTCTGTTGAAAATATAAAAATTGCTTTGTGCTCTAATCAATGGAACACAACAGCACAATTATTACAAAAATTAGTCAAGATGATATTCTACAGGAGAGTAAGGTATCAGGACAGAAATATCACTCCTTGATAATCATAAAGATTGATAACTGTGATGTAGTATATAGTAGCTGACCTATGGAGTCAAACCATCTATATGATGTTATCAGGCACCGTCTTTATAGCTGCAAACTTTTGCAAAGTAACTGATGTGTCACCCATTTATAAACTAAGCTAATAAAGGGATTAAAACACTTCAAATTAGCCTGGTTAAAGAAGGACAAATTTACTGGCCACAGATGTTACATCCCTATGTATTCCTGGAAGGCTCTTTTGATCCCTTTTTCTGTGTGTGTTGGTATCGCTGTCTCATGCTGGTGGACCACTGAAGAAACTTGTGTGACGAAATCTGGTGGACAATGATCTCCAGCAAAATCACTTTCAAATTTATCAGATTGTGAAGCTTGTACCTATCTTGTATCCCTAATGTCAGTTTCTTGGATGCTACCAGATACTGGTATTTCCTCCTCAAGTTAACTACCTATGTCTATTTTGATAGCAACATATTACTTTTTTGTGTTTGATTATTATGTTTGAGTAGTTTCAGAGCAAACTCATTCAGTTCAAATGAAGTTATTTTGGAATTGGAATTGGAACTAGTTTATTACTTGTTCTGAGATACAGAGAAAGGCTTGTCTTGCATACTGTCCGTACAGATCAAATCGTCACACAATGCATTGGGGTAAAGGAGTAACAGACTGTAGAATGAAGTGTAAGAGCAACAGAGAAAGAACAGTTCAGGTAAACAAAAAGGTGCGAGGTCATAATGAGGTGAACTGTGAGGCAAAACGTACATCTTATCATACTAGGGAACTATTCAGTTATCTTACTACAGTGGGGTAGAAACTGTCCTTCAGGCTGGCTATGTGCTTTCAGGCTTTTGTGTCCTCTTCCTCATGGAAAATGGGAGAAAAAATGGTGTCCTGGGTGGGCATGGTCTTTGTTTATGCTGGCTGTTTTAATAAAGCAAGGGAAGTACAAAGTCCATGGTGGAGGGGGTGATTTTTCTGTGATGTGTTGAGCTGTGTATACATCTCTCTACAGTTTTGTTGCCATCATAAGCCATTATGCATCAAGATAGGATGCTTTCAATGGTGCATAGATAAAAATTGTTAAGAGTCAATAGGAATATGCCAAATTTATGAGAATTAGAGACATTGATGAGCTTTCTAGGCCAAGGCATCGATGTGGCTGGACCAGGACAGGTTTCAGTGATGTTCATTCCTAGGAACTTGGAGTTCTCAAACCTGTCAATTTCAGTACTATTGATGTAGATAGGAACATGTGCACCTCCCCCTTCTTGGAAGATAATGGCAAACTCATTTGCTGACTTTGAGGGAAAGTTTGTTGTCATAGCATCATGTTAACTAAGCAGTCTATCTCCTTCTTGTACTCCAACTTATTATTATTTGAGATGCAGCCCACGTGGTGCTGTCATCAGCAATTGTGTAGATGGAATTACACAAGAATCTGGCCACGCAGTCATTTGATTTTTGTTCTTCTTTCTATAGTTAATGAAGCTTGCCAAAATGACAGTTACTTGTGCTCACACTGACTCTTCCACCCATTGCCTGGCTTCAAAACTATTAACAACATCCATAAATGTTTTGTTTGCCCACTTGATCGTTGCATTTGATTTCAAAATTAACCTTAAACACAATGACCTCAAATGTATCTGGAATTTGTGATGGATTAGTGTCAAAATAAAGATGGATAAAGTTAAATTGCAAAGGAAAAAAATATAAGTGTTTAGTAACCCTTGATCTATGTGCCCAAGGAACTTGCATCAGGACTACAAGGTTTGTACATGCGTTTATAGCCCAACAAATGTAAAGGGGAAATAGCTGGAGGTCATTGTCCATAAGATGTTGTCACGCTCATCCTTTCAGTTTTCTATTAGAGAAGTTCTTCAATAGAAGGCATAGGTTTAAGATGAGCAGGAGCAGTTCTAAAGGGGATTTGAGGGGAATGTTTATTGCATAGAGAGCAGTTGTGATAATCCAGAACTCACTACCAAAGGACGTTGTATGCATTTAAGACAATAGGACAATGCATTTAAGAGACATTTAGGCAGGCACTCAAATAGCAAGGCATAGAAGGATGCAGACATAGTGTGAACAAAAGGGATTAGTGTATACGGGCAAAAAGGTTGGCATGGAAGTTGTGAGCGGATGTCTCTGTCATTTTTATGAATTTATAATTAAATGTAGAATAACCACATTGTAGACGGAAGACTATAGCCAGAAATAGGCCTTTTAGCCCACAGTGTTGTCTTGAACTGATTAAGCTAATGACACCTAATTCTTTCTGCCAGCACGTGGTACATAACCCTCTATTTTCTGCGTATTCATGTGACTATCTAATAGCCTCTTAACGCCTCTATCATATATACGCCTCCACCACCAGCCCTGGCAATGCATTTCAAACACCCACCATTTTCAGTGTAAAATAATCTTGCCCTGCACGTTGTCTTTGAACTTTGCCTTCTCACCTTAAGTTTGTGTCTTCTAGAATTAGGCATTTTGATCTGAGGAAAGAAACCAGCTATCTACATATCTATGCCCCTCATAATGTTATAAACCTCTCAGATCTCCCCTCAGCCTCAGCCACTCCAAAATAAAACAGCACAAGTTTATCCAACTTTTCCTTTTAGCACATGTGCTCTAATTCAGGCACCATCCTGGTAAACCTCTTCAGCACTCTCTCCATAGCCTTCATATTCTTCCTGTATTGTGGCAAACAGCTGAATGCAGTACATCAGATGCAGCCTAACCGGAGTTTTATAAACCTGTAACGTAATTTACAGCAATGTATAAATTATTTGCTTCAAATAGATTGAACTGAACTTTATCAATTTATTATTTGAAAAAAGAGGAATTGTAAATTTAGTAAAAGTGAAAAAGGAAGCATTTAACTTTGGGAAGCTGAAATTGTACAAAGCCCTTGAGGAACATAAAGGAGGCAGGGAAGAACTTAAGCAAGAAATTTGTAATGTTAAAAGAGGCCTTTAAGTGTTCTTGGCAAGTAGGATTAATGAGAATCCCCAGCCATTTTATACATGTATTACAGCAAGATGGTAGCTAGGGAAAGGATAGATCCAGTCACAGGCAAAGGAGGAATGCATGGAGACAGAGGAAGTGACCGAGGTCCTTTATAAGTACTTCACACAGTATTCACCGAGATGGACCTGCATGATGTTGAGATCAGGATGGAGTATGTTCTTATTCTATATGAAGTAGATATGAGTCATTTGAACAATATTGTGGTGGATAAGTCCCAACTGCTACTGCTGAGAGAAGATCCTTAGGAGCAGTATTTACCCACATTTAAAAAGTATGGACTTATTAGGGAAATACAGCAGGGCTTTGTATTGATTGAGTTATTTGAGGAGATGACAGAGATAATAGATGAGGGCAGTGGATGTCATCTACATGGACTTTCATGAAGTATTTGACAAGGTCCCTCTTGAAAGGTTGGTCAAGAAGAAACAAAATCTGGTTTATTGTCACTGACACATGTTGTGAAATTTGTTGCTTCATGATAACAGTACAGTGCCATAGATGTTTTTTAAATTACTATATATTACAATAAGAATATATTTTTAAAAATAGTGCAAAAAGAGAGCAAAATAATGAAGTAGTGTTCATGGGTTTATAGTCTGTTCAGAAATCTGATGGCAGAGGTGAAGAAGCTGCTCACAAAATGTTGAGTGTGCATCTCCTCCCTGATGGTACCAGTGAAAAGAGTACATGTGCTGGTGATAATAAACCTGATTCTGATGATGCTACCTTCCTGATGCATTGCCTTTTGAAGATGGTGAGAAGGCTAGTGCCTGTAATGGAGCTAGCTGACTCTACAACCCTCTTCAGCTTTTTCTGATCGTCTATGCCTCCATACCCAACAGTGATGCAACCAGTCAGAATGCTTTCCATGGTACCTCTGTAGAAATTTGCTATTCTTTGGTGACATACCAAATCTCCTCAAACTTCTAAGATTAAGGTGTGTGGGACCCATAGTGAATTGGTGAGTTGGATACAAAATTGTTTCAGTTATAGAAGACAGAGGGTAGTGTAGAGGGGTGTTTATCTGACTGGTATTGTGCATAAAAATCTGACAAATCATGATGCAGCTAAATACAGCATTAGTTTGGCTATATTTGCGGTACTGTGTCTAGTTCTTGTAACCACACTATACGAAGTCTGAGAAGGTTTGAAGAAGGTGCAGACGAGGTTCACTAGGATGCTGTCTGGATTGGAGTGTATGAACCATACGGAGAAGCTGGACAAACTTAGGTTGCTTTCTCTGGAGCACAGAGGCTGAGGATAAAAATACGTAAAATTATGAGGAACATACAGTCAGATTCTTTTCCCCAGGGGGATAATGTGGAATACTGGAGGGCATAGTTTTCAGATGAAAGGGGAAAAGTTTAAAGGAGAGATGCCAGGCACGTATTTTTTTTTTACACGGAATATGATAGGTGCCTGAAATGTGCTGCTGGAGGAGGTGATAGAAGCAGTATGATAGCAACTTTGAAGAGGTTTTTAGATTGACACATGAACAGGCAGCAACCAGTGGAATACCAAACAAGTGTAGGCAGATGGGATGAGTTAAATTGGCATCATGGTCAGTGCAGACATGGTGGCTGACCAGCCATTTCCTGTACACTACTTGCTATGTTCTGTGAGATCATGTTAAATTATTTACCACATTGAATGGCTTGGAAATTCTAGCAAGACTGCAAGTATTTATGTCAGTTATGAGAACATGCTGAACATGATCAGTGTGGTGAACTACATATACCTGTCTGGACACGCCCCCTGATGACTGCTCCTGTGGCTCCTCCCACAGACCCCTGTATAAAGGCGATTGAGGCCTGAGCCCGGCCTCTCTGTCTCCAGGATGTAGTATAGTGGTCAACCACTGCTTGTTCCTTCTTCCAGTCAATAAAAGCCAATATCTCGCCTTTACGTCTCAGAGAGAGTTATTGATGGTGCATCAATCAGGTCTATTTACAAGTTTGCAATTGTAGCCTTCCGTTTTTCCTGTTTATGACACACTAAGGCATGGAGACATCTGGATAAGGGCAGTAGTGTGTGATGCACCATCAATAACTCTCGGAGATGTGAGGCGAGATATAGGCTTTTATTGGCTGGAAGAAAGAACAAGCAGCAAATGACCACCACACTACATCCTGGGACTGAGGCCGGGGCTGTGTCTCCAATCGCCTTTATACCGGGGTCTGTGGGAGGAGCTACAGGAGCAGTCAGCGGGGGGGGGGGGGGGGCGTGTCCAGACAGGTATATGTAGTTCACCACAGTGTGGAACTTGTCCGAAAGACAGTTCAGTGAAATTCACGCACACTTCATGCACCAAGGGTCCGTGAAGAGTGTGAGGGAAACACATGTCAAAGCATGTTGTCAATACACATGTGACACATATTTTTAAATGGCAACCTGCCCTGACAGATTCTAGCCTGCTGGAAAGTAGTCATAGTTAACTGTGCTTTTTATTAAAACATTCTCCTTCCTCCCAGTGGCACCCATACCACTCCAACAACTGCAATCTGGGCCTTTTTAAACAGCTGCTCACTCTGCCTCAGCTACAGTCTCATATTTCCCAAATACCCAATCTAAATAATGCCCTAAATCTTCCTTATCTCCCATTCCTCCTTCCACCCCTTTACATGAAACTTTCAGCTTCTGCTTTGAACTAAGCAGTAATTGTTAAGGAACTTGATTTGCTTATCTGTACATAATTCATTCTGAATGCATTAAAATTGGCAACACATTTTGTGCTCAGGTGTAGCCATTTTCACAAAATATGTTGTCCTCCATGTTTCGTATGTCTTTCGCAGCATGGAGAAATTTCCAGACAATACTTTTGGAATGCTATTGTTTTGTAGGGATAGGGATTGTAAGGACAAAATTGGTTTCTGGAAGATCAGAATGAATCTCTGGAAGATCATGTGTGTAGCCAAAAGAGATGGGGGAAGATCTTAAATTAATTTTTTGCATTTGTATTAACTCAGGAGATGGTCAGGGAGTCTATAAAAGTGAGGCAAAGTGGCATCAACTTCATGGATCCTATTCAGCTTACAGATGGGAGGTATTGAGCCAATTACAGTAGATACATCCCCCGGGCCTGACAAAGTGTGTGGGAGGCAAGTGCAGAAATTGCCAGGAAATGGGATATTATGTTGAGGTTGTGTAAGGCATTGGTGAGGCCTCATTTTGAGCATTGTTTGCAATTTTGTTCACCTACCTACAGGAAAGATGTAAGTAAGGTTGAAAGAGAACAGAGAAAATTTACAAGGATGTTGCTGCATCTGAAGGACCTGAGTTATCAGAAAAGATTGAATAGGTTTGGGCTTTATTCCTTGCAACATAGAAGAGGGAAAGGACATTTGATAGAGGTATACAAAATTACAAATGTTTGTATGATGGGTATATAGATAGGGTAATTGCAAGCATGCTCTTCCACTGAGTTTGGGTAGGTCCACAACTAGAGGTTATTGGTTAAGGGTAAAAGTTAAAAAGTTTAACATGGGGGGAAACTTCATCATTCAGAGAGTCATGAGAGTGTGGAATGAGCTTCCAGTGTAAGTGGTGCATATGAGTTTGATTTTAACATTCACGAGAAGTTTGGATAGGTACGTGAATGATGGGGTATGGAGGGCTCTGGTACTGGTGCAGGTTGATGGGAGTAGGTAGCTTAAATAGTTTAGCATGGACTAGATGTGCCAAAGGGCCTTTTTCTGTGCTGTACTTTGCTATGATAATATGAGCACTTGTCAATTTAACAAAGTAATATCTTTACTTTGGTACAATAAAGTTTCTCAATTTCATTGGAGCATCTTTTAATGGAGAGGCATTTATTTTTCTCTATTACTTCTGAGTGCTTGAATTTGTGTGCTTTAAGGCCCAGGTATAAGGGGCAGGTTGCTCTGGTAGATTGGGAAACTACATGATGCACCATCAATAACTCTTGGAGAGGGAGGCAAATGATAGGCTTTTATTAGCAGCAAAATGGAGCACAGCAGCTCGGAGACTGAGGGGGGGAGCAGTGCCTCCAATCACCTTTATACAGGGGTCTGTGGGAGGAGCCACAAGAGCAGTCAGCAGAGGGGCGTGTCCAGACAGGTATACATAGTTTACCACACTACATTAAATAATAAGGCAATGAACAAGCAATAAGTAGCATTAAAAATACATACATGACATACAGCAAATATAAATTGCTTTAATGTTTTAAGAATCTGATTGATACTGCCTGAAGTCATTTCACTGAAGGTAGCAAAGATCAAGTACTTTTTAATAACGTTATTGGCATAATACAATCGTTAACAAGTTCTGGTACAAAAATATCTGCTGTGCTGTAACATAAGGTAAGATTAACTGTTTACATATTATTGCTTCTTCTTAGTCTATGTTTCTCACACATTCCATGTGCAATCAAAATGGGTCCTTGGCTTTTAGCAGCATTAGCCATGACTTGTCCTCTAATTATCCCTTTGTGGAAAAATACCACACTTCCATTTAATGCCTGGCACTGGTGCAACTAGGAATGGGAATTTGTGGAATCGTGGTACAGATCACCAGTTTGACCTTATTTGGTACCTGATATAGACTCCTGTAAGCAGCAGTTTGAATGTTCCAACACCAATTCAGCTGACACTCAGAAGTGAGGAAGGAGCAGATGAGGTGGAGTGTAAATTAATTTATAGTAGCAGTACATGTTTCTTGTTTCCCCCCATTTTATTTATCAAGGAACTGACAGAATTAATTTTATTCTTCTCAGTCAACATGTTGGTAACAGCCAAGATTTTTACAACTCAGCTAATATAGAAATAAAGGTAACAGTTAATGGTTCTTATCGATTATTAGCAGGATGTATTAGTATTCAGAATTTTACAGTCCAGCACTACATCAGGAATAACCCTAGGTTTTGCTGATTTTAAATAACAGGTTATTGTTTCAAAAGAGATGACCAAGGATCATAATTTTCTAACAGTAAATAAGATGCACAGCTGAAATGTTAAACAGACACAATATTTAGATCTTTTGTGCAATAAGAGTAGATTATAATAATTTTCAGTTTGTGACAGGACATACATTTTTGTAAAATATTACCATCAGTATTTGATTGTCTTTATACTACAGGATACCGTTGGGCTAATGACCATAGACCACAGACAAGCTAGATTCAGAATTTCAGGATTTAAATTGCACAGTTGTGGTGACAGTAGAGTAGATGGTGTTTTTTCACAGAGGAGGCAGAACGTTTTGATAGATCATTATGGCTGTCTCTCCTACTCCCTCTACTGGAGAATTCAAGAAGATAACTTAGAGTAGGCAGGATATAAAATGGTGTGGAAAATCCGAAGATGTAAAAAGGGGATAAAATAGCTAAGATATATTATTCAAACAAAAATCTGAGTATTATTAAAACATGTATTTTATCAGCCAACAAAGGCATAATTTAATGAACTGTTCAACATATTTAACTCATAAAATGCATCATATTTCTGTATCCTATTTGATAAAAATCAAACAGGTTTGTACTACTTTTAAATAAAAGGATTAGATTGAAACAAAAGGTTTCATTTTTTAGGGAAATAGCATTGCAAATTTCTTTTATTTTCCAATACAAATTTTGTTTGAAGCCAGTTGAGATGATGAATGAGATGGTCCTCCAGAATCAGAATCAGGTTTATTATCACTGGCATATAACATGAAATTTGTTAATTTAGCAGCACCAGTTCAATGCAATACACAATCTAGCAGAGAGAGAAAATAATAATAATAAATAAGATAAAACATAATAAATAAACAAGTTAATCAATTATGTATATTAAATAGATTTTTTTTTAATGTGCAAAAACATAAATACTGTATATTAAAAAAAGTGGGTTAGTGTCCAAAGCTTCAATGCCCATTTAGGAATCGGATGGCAGAGGGGAAGAAGCTGTTCCTAAATCGCCGAGTGTGTGCCTTCAGGCTTCTGTATCTCCTGCCTGATGGTGAGAAAAGGACATGCCCTGGGTGCTGGAGGTCCTTAATAATGGACGCTGCCTTTCTGAGACACTGCTCTCTAAAGGTATCCTGGGTACTTTGTAGGCTAGTGCCCAAGATGGAGCTGATTAGATTTACAACCTTCTGCAGCTTCTTTTGGTCCTGTGCAGTAGCCCCCTCCATACCAGACAGTAATGCAGCCTGTCAGAATGCTGTCCATGGTACAACAATAGAGGTTTTTGAGTGCATTTGTTGACATGCCAAATTTCTTCAAACTCCTAATAAAGTATAGTCACTGCCTTGTCCTCTTTATGACTACATCAATATGTTGGGACCAGGTTAGATCCTCAGAGATCTTAATGCCCAGGAACTTGAAGCTGCTCACTCTCTCCACTACTGATCTCTCTTTGAGAATTGGTATGTGTTCCTTCGTCTTACTCTTCCTCAAGTCCACAATCAGTTTTTTTGTATTACTGACATTGAGTGCCAGGTTGTTGCTGTGACACCATTCCACTAGTTGGCATATCTCACTCCTGTATGCCCTCTCGTCGCTACCTGAGATTCTACCAGCCATGGTTGTATCGTCAGCAAATGTGTAGATGGTACTTGAGCTATGCCTAGCCACACAGTTGTGTGTGTATAGAGAGTAGAGCAGAGGGCTAAGCACACACCCCTGAGGTGAGCCAGTGTTAATTGTTAGCGAGGAGGATATATTATCACCAATCTGCACAGACTGTGGTCTTCTGGTTAGGAAGTTGAGGATCCAATTGCAGAGGGAGGTACAAAGGCCCAGGTTCTACAACTTCTCAATCAGGATTGTGGGAATGATGGTTTTAAATGCTGAACTATAGTTGATGAACAGCATCCTGACGTAGTTGTTTGTGTTGTCTAGGTGGTCAAGCCATTGAGATTGTGTCTGCTGTTGACCTATTGTGGCAATAGGCAAATTGCAGTGGATCCAGGTCCTTGCTGAAGCAGGAGTTCAGTCTAGTTATGACCAACCTCTCAAAGCATTTCATCACTGTCAATGTGAGTGCTACTGGGCGATAGTCATTAAGGCAGCCCACATTATTCTTCTTAGGCACTGGTATAATTGTTACCTTTTTGAAGCAAATGGGAACTTCGGCCTGTAGCAGTGAGAGGTTGAAAATGTCCTTGAATACTCCTGCTAGTTGGTTGGCACAGGTTTTCAGAGCCTTACCAGGTATTCCATCGGGACCTTCTGCCTTATGAGGGTTCACTCTCTTTAAAGACAGTCTAACATTGGCCTCTGAGACAGAGATCATAGGGTCATCAGGTGCAGCAGGGATCTTCACAGCCGTAGTTGTGTTCTCCCTTTCAAAGCGGACATAGAAGGTGTTGAGTTCATCTGGTAGTGAAGCACTGCTGCCTTTCATACTATTGGATTTCACTTTGAAGGAAGTAATGTCTTGCAGTCCCTGCCAGAGTTGCCATGCATCTGATGTTGCCTCCAACCTCATTCAAAATTGTCTCTTCTCCCTTGAAATAGCCCTCCGCAAATCATACCTAGTTTTCTGGTACAGGCCTGGGTTGCCAGACTTGAATGCCACAGATCTAGCCTTCAGAGATGACGTACTTCCTGGTTCAAGTACAGCTTTTGGTTTGGGAATGTGCAGTAAGTCTTTGTCGGCACACACTCATCCACACAGGTTTTAATGAAGTCAGTAATAACTGCAGCATACTCATCCAGATTTGAAGATGAATCCATGAATACAGTCCAGTCCACCGATTCAAAGCAGTCCTGTGCTTCCTTTGTCCAAACCTTCTTTGTCTATAAAAATGATTAAGTAATTGGGGGGAAAATTTGTATGTATATGACTAAACAAAAGATGAGCTTATGGTTTTTTCAAAGGTTATAAAATGGCCTTTGTCTAAGCATTTTAAGTCTCACTACGAAACCACTTTGCTAATTTGTCTACAGTTTGCCAGGAACCCTGATCT
Organism: Hemitrygon akajei; assembly: GCF_048418815.1. Classification (NCBI taxonomy): domain Eukaryota; kingdom Metazoa; phylum Chordata; class Chondrichthyes; order Myliobatiformes; family Dasyatidae; genus Hemitrygon; species Hemitrygon akajei. The sequence continues at coordinate 50,636,483 of NC_133124.1, read as the reverse complement.
ATTCTAATACAAGATCAAGATCACAAGATCACAAGACAAAGGAGCAGAAGTGGGCCATTTGGCCTATCGAGTCTGCTCCGCCACTCCTCCATGAGCTAAACTATTCTCCTGTCTAGTACCAGTTTCTGGCTTTTTTCCCATATCCCTTGATACCCTGACTAATTAGATACCCTGACTAATTAGATACCTGTCAATCTCCTCCTTAAAAACCCTCAATAATTGGGCCTCCACAGCTGTATGTGGCAATGAATTCCATAAATCCACGACCCTCTGGCTAAAAAAATTTCTCCTAATCTCTGTTTTAAATGGGTACCCTCTAATTCTAAGACTGTGACCTCTTGTCCTGGACTCACCCACCAAGGGAAACAGCCTTTCCACATCTACTCTGTCCAACCCTTTCAACATTCGAAATGTTTCTATGAGATCCCCTATCATTCTTCTATATTCTAATGAATACAATCCAAGAGCCAACAAACGCTCCTATGTTTCTTTGTGAGCCAGTGGACTTGATAAACTGAATGGCGATATGATACGGTCTTTTAAGAGGCTTCTAGATAGTGTTACGCCTGTGCCCCAACTCTGAGGAGCCAAAGGGTACAAAGTAGCCCCCTCCTTTTTGAGAATCTCAACATCTCTATTAATTCAGGTCAGGAGACCCAGGAAATCAGAGAAAGACACGCAGAATCCACAAGGGGTTTGGAATGTCCTGGCCCCTCAGCGATACAAAGCCACAGGAAACGGCCATTGTCTCTTGGAGACGGAATTGTGTATTGAGCACTGTGCTATTCATCGAAGCCCTCAAGGAATGAGCAATGTGGGCTGGTTGGGGGATGGCATCATCCCAACCTGATTGACATCTGAGACCCCGTGAGTAAGGATAAAAGAGGGTCTGGGGAACAACCCCTTCAGACACACCAGGAGAAACGCTAGAAATCCCGTGACAGCGTAATAGCGACAACCGGTGGAAAGCCCACGTGCATCCTTTTCCATTTGCCTCGGAATTGGTGGGCCTCACCACGGAAGAATGGCTTTAGCTAAAAAAGGAGAAACCAGCCCCAACGACATTTCGAAGGATCGACATCATAAAAAGGAAAACGGGCAAGTTCTAAAAATCCGTCTCTCTCTCTCTCACCAAAAGCTGCAGCTTGAATGAACTTGAGTGACTTTTATATTTCCATCGGACAATACATTATCCCCTAGACAACGATAGAGCTATTTCTTATTGATTATTATTATACCCGCACTTTTAGATTTAGTATTGACGACGTATATTATCTGTATGTTTGCATTGATATTATTTTTGTGTATTTTTATCAATAAATACTGTTAAAAATAGTACCATCAGACTTCAACAGACCTCTCTATCTTTGCTGGTAGGTGACCCAGTTACGGGGTACATGGTACATGGAGCTTAGTAAAATAGAGGGCTATTGGTAAATCTAGTAATCTCTAAGGTAGGGACGTGTTCGGCACAACTTTGTGGGCCGAAGGGTCTGTATTGTGCTGCAGGTTTTCTATATATCTGTGTTTCTATTCTCTCTGATTATCAGTTGCTATTCATTTTACAGCTCAGTTCACATATTTATATTTTTTTCACAACAACTACATTTGTTCAAAACAAACAATAAAGGTTAACAAAAATAACAGCCACAGAATTTGGATGCATAATCCCCTATGATTTGTGGTGTTGATACCAGTTTCTTAATGCCCAGTGTATCATATGATACATACTGTATGTTACACGTTGATCATCCATTTGGGTTGCAGCCATACTAGTGCTTGTGAATGTCACACTCTTGGCTCCCAGAAAAAGATACAGTGGAAAGATTATGACATAAATCAGTGCCCAGTGCTTATCTAACACCAGCACTGCTAAACTGAATTTCAAACCATGAAACTAAAGCCATATGTCCATTCTACACATTGAGTTAACTATGTATTGCCCCCATAAACACACTTGTGTTATCAAAGAGATCACCATTATTTGCAGTTAGTTGATTATTGATTTAGACAATGTGTTAATTTTCATCAGGTTTCCAGACCTCTTTTATGATTATAGTAACAAGTTGGAGGTATGGTATGTGGCAAGCACAAGCAGTTTGTAATGACCAGAGCTTCTACAGCACGGAGTTGTTACCAGAGTGCACGTGACCATTCATGTTGACATCCAGTATGATGGAGAAGGAATGAATTACTGTACATAAGAAGAAGACCACCTGATAGAAGAGAAAGGGGAGAAAGCAAAGTTCTTCAGCTCGAGGTGAAATTGACTAAGAATATGCCAGATCATTTCTTCAATGCAACCTCACTGAGGTGCAATGCAAGAGCCTTTTGTGATTCACTAAGTAGGCACACAATGAAATACGGCTCTAGTTGAGCAGGGCCAGAACTGCTCTGTGAGTGACTGCTAATGTTATAAAGCCCATCAGAGTTAATTAAGCTTGTTCCTTCCAGCCCAAAGCTGGTAATGTTTGCAACATGTTGACATGTTACTTAAGGAAGTCACCGATGCTGCCTCTTCCAAGAAAGCTAAATACTTTTTACTCTCCATTGCAAAAGGCACTTGCAAAGCAGGCTTCTCAGTGATCCAACATTGCTGTAAACCTGACAAATAAAATTTAATCTAGAGAAGTGCAGTGTATTTGGGAAGGTTAATGTAAGCAAGAGAATACATAATAAATAGCTGGGTGCTGAGCAGTGTAGAGGAACAGAAGGAACTTGGAATGCATGACAACAAATTCCTGAATGTTAGAGGAATCCGATAGAGAAGATGGCTAAGAATGCATGGGGCATATTTAGCTTTATTGACTGAGTCATAGAACATAAGAGCAAGCTGGTCATGCTAAAACTCTATGAAACATTAACTAGATCACACCAGCAGTACTGTGTATAGCCTGGTTGCAACCATGTAGGAAGAATTTGAAAATACTGAAGACCATGCAAACGAGAAGAGGTTGTTGCGAAGACTAGAGAAATTTAGATCTGAGAAAAGAATGACTTATCTGGTGTTGTTTTATTTTGGAACAATGGAGGCTGTATGGTAATTTCATTGAAAAGCCTAGACAGCTGAACAGGAAATACCCTCAGCAGGTTGTCTGCAACTGAAGCACATACTATAGATTACAATTAATTGATAGAAGGACTGCAGGATAATTGAGAAAATGTTTTCATGCAAATAGAAGTTCAGCTCTGGAGCTCACACTGGATGGGTACTTCAGAAATCAAAATAACCAAGAGTTATGGTGGCTGAGAATATTCAAAGGAGAATTAAATAAATAGCTCCTGCCACTTCCTGCCAAAGGCAAAACAGGCTCCAAACATATTAGTTATGCTCAACAGCTTAAACTTGCTGTGTGGCCCTCTGTGTATAGTCTATCACTTATTGAATCTTCAGAAAGGATGCTGTCTGTCCAGATCTGTTCTTGCCTGTACAAATGATGGGAAACATGGAAGAAATGATGAATTTTCTTCTTGAGCAGAACTTACATCATATTGTCAATAAAGTTGTCCTGCAAGCTGCAATATGTGGCTCTTAGCATCCATAATTTGCAGGAATGACCAGGGCCTCAGTGACCTTCATCTCCCCAGTGCAGGCACAGGTGTATGACAGGATCTCTGCTTGGAATAGATGGTAGAGCTCAGTGAAAACCTGATCTGAAAAGGCTTTCCTTGGCTACATGTGGTGATAGGAACTGACATTAGGTTGGTGGGGGAAAGCCTTCCTGTCCTGAGGCTTTCTGCTTTGAACTCATCTGGGAAGGCTGCCTTAACTTTCAGCCCATTATCCTTTGTGAAATAGGCTGAGCAGGAGAAAACTTAAACAGCATCAGGAGGACGAAATGGAGCAATGAATTGTCCTTGAATGATTCTACCATTTCCCTACCAAGTCCTTAGTGAATAAAATTGAAGTGAATCCCAAGGCATATTACATACATACATTAATAATAAGCAGGTAACGAGCATGTGGTAGTATCACTCAAGGACTTAGAATACCAAAAAAAGCAGATGAGGTACTAAAAGAGCACTTAACCTCAGTATTCACGAGAAGGACACAGCGGATAATGAGATAACAGAGGAATGTGCTGATTCTCTTTGGCATGTTGCTATCAGGAAGGAGGTAGTATTGGGCTTCAAGAAGAACTTTTAAGGTGGAGAAGTCCTTATGGTATCTATCCCTGGTTATTGAGAGGGGTAATAGAGGAGATTGCTGGGGCATTGACAGATTTTCATATTCTCTTTAGTTGCAAGTGAGGTTCCAGAGGACTGCAGAATATTTGAGGTTATTTGTCTGTTTAAGAAAGGCAGTAGAGACATCTCAGTAAATACAGGCTGATGAGCCGTGCACCACTAGTAAGGAAGTTAGTGGAGAAGATTCTTAAGGATAGTATCAATTCACATATGGAAAAGTATAGACTTATTGGGGATGGTCAGCATGGTTTTGTGTGGGGAGGTCATATCTTGCAAACGATAGTTCTTTTGAGAAGTTGATGATGGCTACATAGAATATAGAACTTAGAACACTACATTTCCTTTTCCCCCATTACTACCTCTCCTGCATCATTTTCCAGGGGTCTAACATCCATTCTCACCTTTCTTTTACACTTCAGGTATCTGAACAACCTTTTGGTATCCTCTTTATTGGCTAACTTACTTTCTTATTCCATCTTTACCTTCTTAATGACTTTTTTAGTTGCCTTCTGTTGGTATTTGAAAGCTTCACACTACCTTTTGCACCATTAAATGCCCTTTCTAGCTTTTATGTTGGCTTTGACTTCTCTTGTTAACTACAATTGTGTCATCTTGCCTTTAGAATACTTCTTCCTCTTTGGGATGTATATATCCTGGGCCTTCCAAATTGCTTCCAGAAATTCCTGTCATTGCTGCTTTGCCATCATCCCTGCCAGTATTCTTTTCCAATCATTGCACAACACCCAATCCAGAATGGCTGATCCCCTCATGGGCACAACCATGAACTACACTAAAAAGCCATCCCCTGGGCATTTTAGAAACTCCCCCTCTTGGAATCCAGCACCAATCTGATTTCCCAATCTACCTCCATATTGAAATGCCCCTTGACTACTGTAATATTCCCTTTTGGCATGCATTTTCTATCTCCCATTGTAATTTGTTGACCACGTCCTTACCACTGTTTGGGGATCTGTATATAACTCCCATTCAGGGTGTTTTTGCCCTTGCAGTTCCTTAGTTCTATCCACAATGATTCAACACCTTCCGACCCTATGTCACCTCTTTCTAATGATTTGATTTCATTTTTTTATTGATAGAGCAACGCCACTGCCTCTGCCTTCCTGTCTGTCCTTTCAATACAATGTGTATCCTTGGACATTCAGCTTTCAGCTATAATTTTCTTTCAGCCATTATTCAGTGCTGCCTAGAACATCATACATGCCAATCTGTTACTGTGCTACTTTTGATTACCTTATTCGATATACTGCATGTTTTCAAATACAATACCTTCAGTCCTGTTTTCACCCCTCGCAATTTTGCTCTATTATCAGCCTCTCCTTGCTGGGAGTCTCAGTACACATTACCTCTGTTTGTAAACCAACTGCCTCATCTTCAGCAACATCACTCCAGTTCCCAACTTCTATGGCAAATTTGACATCAATAGAGGTGGATCCCAAGATTCCTCTGTTCTTCCATGCTGCCAAGAAGCATGCCAATTTACCCTGTATTCTGTCCTCTCAGTTGACCTTCCAAAGTGAATCACTTAATACTTCTCTAGATTGAACTCCATTTGCCACTTCTCAGCCGAGCTCTGCATGGCTGTCAATGTCCCATTGCAACCTACGACAATCTTTTTCACTGTCCTCAACTCCACAAACCTTTGTCATCTGCAGACTTATGAACCCATCTTCCTGCTTCCTCATTCAAGTGATTTATAAAAATCTCAAGTAGCAGGGGTCCCAGAACAGATCCTGGTGGAACCCCTCTGGTCACTGACCTTCAGGCAGAATACCGTCCTTCTACAAGCATCCTCTGCCTTCTACAGGCTAGCCAGTTTCGGATCCACACAATCGTTTCCCTGGATCCCATGCCTACTGACTTTCTGAATTACTGTTGAGGGTAGGGCAGTGGAAGTTCTCTACATCGATTTCAGTGAAGCTTTCAACAAGATCCCTCACAGTAGGCTAATCCTGAAAATTAATGCATATAGGATCATTTGAGAGTTGGAAGATTGGGTTTAAAACCAGCTTGGGCATTGAAGACAGAGGGTAGTGGTGGTGGGGTGTTATTTTAGTTGGAAGAATGTGTGAGATCTGTGGTCTTCAAGATTCAGTGCTGGCACCCTTGTTATTTATCATTTACAAATTATTTGGATGAAAATGTCATTGAGCCGATTAATAATTTTGAAGGTGATATAAAATTAAGAGATGTGGATTGTAAGGAAGGTTGTTAAAAAGTATAGCACAATATAGATCAGTTGGAAATGAGGGCAGAGAAATGACAGCATTCAATCAATACAAGAGTAAACTGCTGCACCTTGGAAGGTCAAAATTAAAAGGAAAGTAGACAATGTATTACAATAAATGGCATGATCCTGAGGAGCATTGATATACAGAGAGAGGATTCTTAAAATACAAATCTATAGTTCCCTCAAATAGCAACTGAAGCAGATAAGGTGGTAAAGAAGGTATACAGCATGCTTGCCTCCATCAGTCAGCATACTGAGTATAAATATTGGGAAGCCATGTTGCAGCTGTATATAATTTTGGATAGGTCACATTTGGAATATTTCGTACAATTCTGGTTTCTGCATTACGGGAAGGATGTTGAGACCTTGGAGAGGGCACAGAGTAGTTCACCAGGATATTGCCTGGCTTGGAGAATAGAAGCAATTCGGAAAGTTTGAAAAAACTTGGATTGTTTTCTCTCAGAGTCATGGACAGGGAACATAGCTCTCCCCCAAGGTAGAAAGGTTAAAAACTAAAGGACATAGCTTTCAGGTGATGGAGGGTATTTAAAGGAGATGTACTAAGCAAGGTTTTTCACACAGAGTACTGTGCACTTGGAATGTGCTGCCAAATGAGGTGATGGAAGCACGTATGAATTGTAAGCGAATTTGAGCATGAATAAACACAGGACCAACAAATAAATATTGTCACGTGATCAGATTTCCAAATTAGCTTTGTTTTGCAATTTCTTTCTTTTGATTTCTAACCAAGTTTAGTTTTTGACCATCTAAAAGATGAAAATCACAGGTTTGTGGAATGCTGTGGGCTGATGGAAGATGGAGGAAAAGTAACAAATGGGTAAATATAAAATATATTAAATTTTGCAAATAAACCTGGAGGAGATAGCTTTGAGCAGATATGAGGATGCTATTTTTTTTTAAAGGTGTTCCTCCTGTCATTGGCCACGGACTCCAGTTTGGTAAGTTGTCTCTCCTCTACAGAAGGAAGTTATCACCCCACTTATGTGTATCGATTTTCTGCAAGGGAGAGAGAACCGTATTTTGAAATGTCAGCTCATACATTTAGGTGATATGCCTGTATTGGTTGGATAGTCAGTGAGCTGTGTAAACTATGAGAAATTGTGGCTAATGTTGGACACATCAGAATTTTAGGTGACATTTCTGGCGTACAGGCTTAATGTTGGCTGAGTGGTGAGGAACAGTGGACTGAGCATTGGTTGTAGGCTTTGCTGCAAAGATACAATGCAACATTTGATGACATATGCACTGACCTTGGAGCCACTGAACTCCTTGCATCATGATATCCACTGATTTCTCAATATGTATTTGAAAAGTCTTCTGGTCTCTGTGACTCAAAGCATTTGCTTGTTCTACACCTCCTCCACCAACGTCATCAATATGGCATTGGAAAATTATGAGCTCACTCCCATGTTGACTTATGCTTTCTAACAAATTGCCATCCCTTCACATCCAGAATGATGTGCCTGCTGCTTTTAAAACAGTGAAATTCAATTTCAACTGCCCCAAGCTAATCAAAGTGCAGACTTGTACTAGTAATAAGCTGATTATTGACAGCAGAGTTATTTCAATGTGTAGACAGAATTAATTCCAGTACCATTTGAAAGGGTATTGATTAATCACACCTTACAATCCCTGCATCTGTTGTCAAATACTTTCCAATTTAGCCCTTAATGTACCAAGAGCAATTCCCAAAAAATAACAGCTTCTGTTAAAATGTTAGTTCTCTGCAATATGTTTAAAAACCCGCTGTATCTTGCCAACTTTTCCTAAATTATAAGTTCCTGTGCAAGTCGGTGAAAATGGTTTTAACTCCAGCTATACACTCAAAATGCTGGAGGAATTCAGTAGGCCAGGCTGCATTGAGGAAAAGAGTATTGTCGACTTTTCAGGCTGAAACCTTTTGGCAGGGCAGGTTTCAGTCTGCAACGTCGACTGTACTCTTTTCTTAGATACTGAGTTAGATACTTAGAGACTGCTGAGTTCCTCTGGTGTTCCTCTTCCAGCATCTGCAGATTTTCTCTTGTTTTTAACTCCAGCTACTTGACTGAAACAAGGGGAGAGGGGACATGTAAAATTGACTGATTACTTACCTAAACCACATAATCATTTGCTAGGTTCCTATTTTCACTTGGTATAATGACCATTTACGTATCTGCAAAATCACCCTTATCTCATAAAGCCTTTATTAGTACCTGACTTGATTTTTAAATTGGCTTTAAATACAATCATACCACAGATCAGGGTGAGAAGAAGCTCATCATTTTAACTTTCAGTATTGAAACAGAAAGAGAATAGAGAGAAGAGGGCTTATCTGGGTCCCTCAAGTAAATCTTTTGCTTCAGTGCTATTTTTCACCCCATTGATTGTCTCTCTACAGCCTTCGGGCTTGGCAAATCTAGACCACTTCTCTTCCAGAAAGAAAACAAAGTTAACTAAGTGCGATTTACATTGGCTCATTCATTTATTTGTCTCATTTCATGTGAAATTAACTCAACAGCTCAGTTTCTACCTGGAAACCCTTGGGCAGTTAAAACCCACATTGACAATTTGAGAAATTAGAACTTTACACAATATATAAAATTTCATCTAGACTTTGGCACTTGGACCTAATTCCTCATGCCCAATGTTAATTGGAATTGATAAGCAATAATATAACACTTGAAAAACAGACACGTTATTTGCAAGCTTCCAAGGATTCACCAAGAAGACATGAGGAAAAGATTGCCCTATTTTGAACTTCTGGATCAAGGTAAATCTGATTGTACTCATGACTAAAAAACAAATTTAAAATGTTCAGATCAGAGAAAAACTCTTGTACCTTCATCTTGATATATTTGGAATGTACCTAAATATTAGAATAAACTGAAGAATATGTTGATACTAGAGAAAAAAACTTAGCTACAAACATTCTTTGAATAATTGAGACAACCTAAACTTGTTTACTTTGTTGCTAACAAAAACTGTCAGATCCTGCAGAAGTTAATGGACACATGTTAGATTAAAAGTTAGTTCTTGATGTACACTTCACAGGCAGCGAAAAGACGAATTAGAACAGAGGATGTCGGCACTGCAAGAAAGCCGCCGAGAGTTAATGGTTCAACTGGAGGGCCTGATGAAGTTACTGAAAGTAAGGTCATTCTATGAGAAAATTAACAAATGTAACAAATTAATGTCATGAATATTCCTCATCTCTTTCTAGTTATTGGTCAATTTTTTAAAATAATTAAATGTAAACAGCAAACAGCTATCCAGTTAGAAAGTTAGGAATATGAAGTTTAATTGACACATGTAGGTCAATAGATTTCTTTTCTTTATAATCTCTAGCCTTGAATGTAGCAGATTTGGAAAGAGCTATAGGCAGGGAACCTTTTTGTTGCTAACCCTAATTTACTACTGTTATGTTGTTGGATGCACATCTCAGAGAAGAAATTTCAAAGCCATCCTCAAATATTTTTGTCTCATTTTGTTCATGTTTGTTTTAATAAATATATGCTATTACCTGCAGGATAGGAAGCTACTCTTATGAAACTGAATGATGTGGAACAGTTAAGGAATTATATGAACATACTTTGTCTAAACACTTGGTTTTTAAACTTTTGAATAGGAAGAAGAAATGAGACAGGAAGTAAGTTTCCTGAATCAACTTTGTTTTGCCTTCTGCTTGTGTTGTGTCTCAATAAAAATATGTTGTTTTTGTTGCAACAAGCTGTGTTTTCTGTGGCAAATGACACTAATGTACCTGAACTTCTAAAGATCAGATTTGATTAATCTACTGTGTTTATAACTAACCGCTTGTTTTACAATAGACAATAGACAATAGGTGCAGAAGTAGACCATTCGGCCCTTCGAGCCTGTACCGCCATTTTGAGATCATGGCTGATCAACTATTATCAATACCCGGTTCCTGCCTTGTCCCCATATCCCTTGATTCCCCTATCCATAAGATACCTATTCGAGTTCCTTCTTGAAAGCATCCAGAGAATTGGCCTCCACTACCTTCCGAGGCAGTGCATTCCAGACCCCCACAACTCTCTGGGAGAAGAAGTTTTTCCTTAACTCTGTCCTAAATGACCTACCCCTTATTCTCAAACCATGCCCTCTGGTACTGGACTCTCCCAGCATCTGGAACATATTTCCTGCCTCTATCTTGTCCAATCCCTTAATAATCCAAAGTTAGAAGATTACAGATTACAGATATATTGAAATATTCCTTCAGCTCATTGAGTCTTTTCTATTGAATATAGCATTGAATATACCATAACTCCATATGGTAACGAGTTTAACTTTAATATTCTGTTTTCTGGGTGTTCAAAGTGAACTACTACGCATGCATTGTGATGAATTGAATTTTTCTTCAACTGATTGCTATATAAGTCTGACACCCCTTACTTTTTCAGGTGTGTACCCAGAATTGAATTTAGCACAGTGGACTGGTTTTCCATTATTTTGGGGGGAAATGGCAAAAGAAAATAATTTGCATGAATGTGTGGTTTTAAATATTGATTTACCTGAAAACAATTTCAAGAAAAGTATGAGAGTAAATAAAAATTCACCTACAATGATGATCCTTAAAAACTATTGCTTGAATGTGAAATGAGAAAATCCTTAGACCTATATTAATAATGCATCTTTATTCTAACCTTTTATCTATGAAACTATCTCTTTTCCCAAGCTGCATTTCTAAATTACATTCGTGAACATTTGTTGAACTTCCAATTATACATTGAAGCCTTTCCCAGAATTGTGTACCATTAAATTATGCTTATTTTGCAGTCAAATATTTTCAACATTCATACAAGATACATAAGTTGCATTCTTTTTTTTAAACTTTTTTAATTGAGTTTTCAAATAATTACAGAAAGAAAAGAAAATATAAAAAAAATATACCCTTCCCCCCTCCCCTTAACCCCTCCCCCTAACATCCCTATAGAAAAAAAAGAAAGAAAGAAAGAAAAAAAAGAGAGTGCCTGGATATCGGAAGATCCCCACATGCTCCATGGAGTTCGCAATAACTTTAATATATATATTTATTTCTTTCCCCAAATAACCAATTATTTCATCTTCGGAGCACCTATATATTTAATCCTGTCTTTTGTAAATAAGGGCGCCAAATTTTCAAAAATGTTTCATATTTATCTCTTAAATTATAAGTAATTTTTTCAAGTGGAATACAGCTATAAATTTCATTCTTCCAACGATCTATACTTAAGTATGCATCCGATTTCCAAGTAACTGCAATAGCCTTTTTGGCTACTGCCAGTGCAATTTTTGTAAATTCTTTCTGATATTTATTCAATTTGGGTTTCGGTTTTATCCCTTCAATATCGCCTAGTAAAAATAATATTGGATTATGTGGAAGTTGTATTCCAATAATTTGTTCCAATAAAACTCTTAAATTTGTCCAAAAAGGTTGAATTTTAGAACAAGACCAAGTAGAATGTAAAAAATTACCGATTTCTTGGTTACATCGGAAACGCTGATCAGATAAATTTGGGTTTAATTTATTTATTTTTTGTGGTGTAATATATATTTGACGTAAAAAATTATATTGCACTAATCTTAACCGGACATTTATTGTATTTGTCATACTATCAAGACATAGTCTTGACCAATTTTACTACTTTTGATTTTGTGACAACCTTTGTTGATCTATCTAAAACTGGATCTAGACAAAAGTTAAAATCCCCACCTATTAATATTTTGTCATGTGCGTTAGCCAAATTCAAAAAAACCTCTTGTATAAATTTTACATCATTTTCATTTGGTGCATAAATGTTCATAAGAGTCCATAGTTCTGAAAAAATTTGACAATGTATAATTACATATCTCCCCGCCGAATCAATACATTTTGTATTTTAATTGGTAAATTTTTATTAACCAAAATTGCAACTCCTCACGCCTTTGAATTAAATGAAGCTGCAATAACATTTCCAACCCAGTCTCTTTTTAATATCTGATGTTCTATGTCTGTTAAATGTGTTTCTTGTAAAAGAGCTATATCTGTTTTCATTTTTTTAATATATGTTAAAATTCTTTTTCTTTTCACCGGTCCATTAAGCCCATTAACATTAAAACTTTAAAAATTCAGTAAATTAGTCATTATTTTTAATTATGTTACTCCAGTTTATAATAATACCTAATCTTTCAACTTTCATGGTATCTTGGGAAATCTTTTTAAAATTCTCCATGTTGCTATGTGTGTCCCCACCGATCATCCAGGCAGAATAAATGCAATTCTTGATACATGTCTGGAAAAGCACCAGGATTTAGGATTACTTTGAAAAACAATGCAAATCCCTATTTTATCAGCATCTCCTTTGATTTCTCCCTCAAGGAGCTCAATACTTCTTTACCTCTAATGCTGTTACCAGTCATTCAGCTACCTCCACTGCCTCACCTCTTTCCTGCTGCTTAACAATGAAAATTTTAGGTATCTAACTGTAAACCCAAACATTTTCCAGTACTTGAATTGATCCACAAATCACTTGTATATTTCATTTGTAAGTCAAAATAAAGATAAAAGCTGCAGATGCATTTTAAGATGCATTTCGACGTGCACATGAACAGGCAGAGAATGCAGTTATGAGGACCAGGTGCAGGCAGATAGTTTAAATTAGCATCAAGATCTGCACAGACATTGAGGATAGAAGGCCCTGTTCTTGTGCTGTACTGTTCAATGTTCTGTGCTGGAAATCTGAAAATACTGAAACACTCAGCTGGTCAGGCTACATCTGGAGAAAGAGAGTAAAGGTTTCAGATCCAGGATTCTTCCACTGCGCTGTTTTTCTTTCCACAGGTGCTGTCTGTCCCGAATGTTTCTATCACTATAAGTTTTTGTCCTACATTTTATTGTTCATGATTCCCATCTGCTGTTCTCCAATGTCAGACTAATCTGCCTTCATGTCTCCCAAGCTGACTGATGGGTTTATGGCTTATTTCCTCTCCTCAGGCGCTCTGACCCTTGAAAGCAAAACCAGCTCCCAATTTCCTTGCATCTACTGTCTGATTGACAGATGGGAGTGTCCTAAATTAAAATGCTTAATTTTACAGAGTTGATCTCTTTGTAAGTCTCAGTGTGCAGAGGTAAATAACCTTTCTCACACCAAAGTGATATTTAAGTGCTGCAACAGACTACCACAGAAAAACTATGAAAGGCAACAGAAAATCTGTTAAAAATAATGATCCTCTATTTAATAATGGCCATGGTTGGCATAGATTTCTGTTGTAGCATTTGGTAGCATATTTCTGCTCAATTTGTTTTAACTGTACTGACTGCTGCACAGATCTGATATCCTGTAAATTTCAAATGTGTATCTTCCCCAGAATTCCTCTAACTTCAAAATTCAGCAGAACTGCACCTTTAGAAATTGGGTGGGTGCAAATGCAAATTCAAATTCAGGATGGTAATAGCTGAACCCACACATCTGTAGTACATCCGCTGCAATTTTAAGAAATTTATACTTAAGTCTAAAATGAAAGCCAAATCAAAATTGAAACATTATAAACAGAATGTATAAATTAAAACATGTCAAATAGTGTAAGATGTCTCATCCTCATCATATATAATGGTACTTGTCTTCTACTTACCTTGTACTCTTAGTGCAACCTCAGGGCTGCAGAATCCTGATCTCTGCAGATAACCTTGCAGGATGACCTCAAGCTGTTTCAGGTAAAGATAGCCCAGCCTCAGGCTGCAAATTCTCACATGAGTGACAGCAGTCTGGCTTGAAAGAAAATGACAGGTACAGTGACAGGGTTGGGATCATAAATACTGTCATCCTGCCACATATTCTGTTCCTTTCAACGGCTGTAATGATTTATCAAAAGACAGATCATCAAACTAGCCTGGCACGGTGCAAGCTCCTTAGAACATTGATTTCCAGTTATGATGCCAACCACCTGGGTTACGAAGGCATTGCTTGCAATCCGAGCTCTCACTGCATCACCCAAATGTTGGTTGTTTTTTTTCTTGTACTATTTTGGAAACTGAGACATCATGTATCAAATGCTTCATAGTGGAGGAGTTTTCCTGTATGCTAATGAAGTCCCATGCCATGCAGATCTATACATTACATGTAGTACCATACAGGAATAGTTAGATCAGTGTGTGCATTCAGATTGCAATTCAACCTATCTCTTCCATTTCCATTTTGCTCGGAAGAGTCCTTGGATATCTAAAAGGGAAAAGGCACAGGAACAACATTTTAATATGTGGAGTTGCAGTGGCAGTAAAGTAAAATATGTATGCTATCTGAATTGTTAAATTTGATGCAAAATTTATAGAAAATAGAGTAAGTAAGGTGCAAGAAAGATGATTTCCATATGAGGGTATTGTCAGCTTTAATGTTTCTTTAACTGTGCTGCTGGCCATTAACTGTATACTAGCTGCTCTGGTAATAGCCAACACTTTGTCCTCATGGACTGTGCATTGTCCCGCACCAATAAGCCATTGCTACTGCTGGTGCACACCAATCTGCAATATGTTTGGATTATGAACCCATTATTTATGAATACGTGAGGCTTGGAAAAGTAAATGTGAGTGTGTGATACATGTTATCACTGCTGGGAATTAATTCTGACCAATCGAGATTGTAGTTGGATGAGTGATGGAGGTGTTCTGGCTTGAATGCTCTCTGAAGTTAGGATGAATTTGATAGGTTAAGGCATATGAAGGTTTATTTAATAACCTATGTATATGAGTTCATACAACTTTGTATGGTATTGTGTTCAGGTGCCCATGATGACTCCTGCCATTCATGTCCACAGATATCCCCAAACTTCTGTGTACTTGAGGAATTCCTGGACCTCTTGAAACAATGTATATGTCCTCCTCTCCATCTCCTGAAAAATAGCTCCAACTACAGCATCTGAAAAACCAAAAGATTACTGTTTGCTGTGTAGCGTCAAGAGCCTTTTAGGAGCTTACAATCACTTTCATAGTGCACTCACTATATACCACCACTTTAGTGCAAGCTAGCTCTAAGTGGGGCACACTATGCTCAGAATAAAATGCTAATGCTGCAGTTGCTATTGCTTACAGGCTGAAAATAGCATGAACAGGCACTGGCAATCTGGAATGTTGCTTGTAATAAGACAAAAGACAATTGATTAATTCAATATTTGCACTACAGTAGCATTGCAGGTAGAGCACAGTTTCAGTAGCCTGGCTTCAATTCTGTCAGCTTGGAGTTTGCATATTCACTCCATGACTGCAGGCCAGGCAGCATCTATGGAAAAGAGTAAACATTCGATGTTTCAGGCCGAGACCTTCATCAGCACTGATGAAGGATGTCAGCCCAAAATGCATGGGCTGCATGGATTTGCCTCAGATACCTCATTTTTCCCATATTCCAGCTTTCTGTGATTTATTAGTTAATTGCTTCTGCCGTTGCCCCTAGTATATGTAGAGAATCAGTGGGTGTTAAAGGGCATGTGTAAAAATATAGATTACGGGAAGTAAGTAGAGGAAGGAATTGATAGAATTGTTCAGAAAGCCAGTATTAATTGATGGGTTGAATAGTTTCTAATGATGGAAAGAATTCTTGCAAATGTATTCACCTGCTATCAAATTTAACTACTCTTGTATATTTCTTTTGAGCATTCTCATGATCTGCTAGCTTAGTCCCTATTAGTAACATTTTTAGTAAGGATCATCAGTGATGAATATGCTGTGAAGTTTTGTCTTCTGTGGAACAGACACCACAAATGGAACACATTTCTTGACATAATTTTTCTGGCTGTCCAAGATGTGACGTTATTCACATCAGAAAATCTGCAGAATCTGGAAATCTAAGCCACACACACAAAATGCTGGAGCAACTCAGCAGGCCAGGCAGCATCTCTGGAAAAGAGTAAACAGTTGGCATTTTGGGCTGACACCCTTCATCAGTCCTGATGAAAGTCTCGTCCTGAAACATCGAATGCTTACTCTTTTTCATAGATGCTGCCTGGCCTGCTGAGTTCCTCTAGCATTTTGTGTGTGTGACTTTATTCAATTTATTCTTTCTTCATCCTGGTACAACGTAGACACTTGTTTCCTTCTGGAAAATGGAAGCAAATGGGAAATGATTGACATTTTCATCAATTTGCTTCTATTAAGGAGGCACTGCTGAGTGTACCAGATGAGTTTGACCTAGGCAGCTTGGAGTTACCTCTTACTACTTCCTGAGTATTCTGCTATTCTGCCAGTATTGTGTTGGTGGGCTCTCATGTTCAGAAGTTCATTTGGCCTTGGTTTGACTAATAGATGCAACTTGATGCTAAAAGGTCACATGGAAACTGTGATTCTGCTGTGATCTATTTTGTCTCTATTGTTTTGGGAATTATATCCTATACCCAGTGGTAAAGGAAATGCAAATTAGTGCGAACCCTCCTGATATCTTGGGACTTGCAGCATGATGTTGCAATCACTGAACAGATGCTGCAGATATTGCAAAGCTCCAGTTCTTTGGCTATATAACTTCCATGGTGCATTTTGCATTGAAAGCACCATGGATGTTTTTCATTAATAGAAAAAAATGCACTCTGGTTACTTTATTATTTAACTCCTGTACCTAATAAAGTGGCTACTGAGTGTATGTCCGTGGTCTTCTGCTGCTGTAGCCTATCCACTTCAGGGTTCAACGTGTTGTGCGTTCAGATAAGTTCTTCTGCTCACCAGTGCAATAACATGAGATTATTTGAGTCCATGTCATCTTCCGAGCAGCTTGAACCAGTTTAGCAATTCTCCTCTGACCTCTTTCATTAACAATACATTTTCACCCATAGAACTGCCACTCACTGGGTGTTTTTTTTTTTCTGATTTTGCACCATTCAATGTAAACTCTAGGGTATTGTGCATGAAAATCCCAGGAGATCAACAGTTTCTAAAATACTGAAAACCACCCTGTCTGGCACCAACAATCATTCCACCATCAAAGTCACTTAGGTCACATTTCTTCCCCATTCTGGTGTCTGGTCTGAACAACAACTGAATCTCTTGACCATGTTTATTTGCTTTTATGCTTTGAGTTACCACATGATTGCCTGATTGGATATTTGCATTATCGAACTGATGTACAGATGTACCTGATAAAATGGTGATGGGGTGTAATTTTGAAATGTTCCCCAGAGGGTGCCTTCTGTACAATCGGCACATACCCAGTAACATAATATTTTTCTTTTCAGACTCAGGGGGCAGGATCACCTCGTTCATCACCAAGCCACACCATTAGTCGATCAGTTCCTATTCCAATGCCAATCAGATCAACCTCTGCCTGTTCAACTCCAACTCATACACCTCAAGATTCATTGACGGGGGTTGGAGGAGATGTACAGGAAGCATTTGCTCAGAGTGAGTTATTCTCAAAACTATTTTTGAAAAAAAATTGTAGAAGAATTTGCCTTGAATTACATTTCATTTGATGCAAATTGCGTATGAGATCATTTAAGAGCAGGATCTCCTGAACTTACTACAAAAGAGACAATAGCAATGATGATTGGCTGCTTTTATGGACTGAAGTAATGTATAGAGTTCTCGAATAGCTGATATAGGACCACTGTGCTTTTTGTTATAAATTACCTTTACTTGCATATACAGGGCAATATTTCAATTGTTGTGGATAATAGTAATATATAAAGGGACTCTAACATAATAGCTATAAAATTAACTAAGAGAATTTGCACATAAATGAAATAATCAGGCAAAGACATTTAAAAAAAAAGGCACAATTTTAAAGAGGGTACTAGAAAAGGACAGTTATCTGTATTTTAATTAAACCAAATAATAGACTGAGGAAACTGTTAAAAAGCATCTGAGATTCGAAGTGTTATCAACAGATGAATATTTAACAAAAAGAAAAAGAAAGGATGACACACTGTTGCATGTAGTGCAGCTGTCTCACAACGCCAATGACCTGGTCCTCAGCTCCAGTGATTTGTTCAATTCGAGCTTCTGATGTTGTGTGTGTGAAATTTGTACATTCTCTCTGTGACTACCCTGTGCTACAATTTGCTCACACGTCCCAAAGGTGTGCTGGTTATCAGATTAAGTGGCCACTTTATAACTCGCAGTGTAAGTATCTTATGAGAAATTCAGAATTGTGGAAATTGGCATGTGTGAGACAATAGATTATGAAATAATGCAATTCCTCTGAGGGCTGACAAAGGCTCTTCGAGCTGAATGCCATCTTTCTACATCATTTTTCAAATATGAGAGGTTTGTCGAACATTTATAAAGCACTGGTTTAGCCTCATTTTGGAATATACATAGTATTCAGTTTTTGGCAGATGATTTGGACCATTATGGCATTGGTTTCTGAGGATGCAGAAGAGATGAGGTGAAATAGTACCAAGGAAAAGGGACTTCACATATGTGGACAAGATGAACTTCATCACGACAGTCTACAATGAGATGATGAAAGCAGATTCAATAGTATTATCCTAAAGAGAAGGAAATAAATGTTAAAAGAGAAAAAAAGGTTCACAGGTTTATAGGTGGAGGGGTTGTAAAGTCAAGACACATACATGGTGTGGAGTTGAGCAAGTACCGTGGATGAAAGGCATTTTTTATTGTGCTGTGTCAGAATCAAAATTAGGTTTATTATCACTGAAGTGTTTCATGAAATTGTTGTTTTGTGACAGCAGAACATTACAAGGCATAAAAATTACTCTGTTACAAAAATAAAAAATACTATGTTAGAAAAATAAATAGTGCAAAAGATGAAAAATGTTCAGAAATCTGACAATGGAGGATAAGAAGCTGTTCTTTAAACATTAGGTAAAGGTTTTCAGGCTCCTGTACCTGCTTCCCAATAGCAGTAACACAAAAGACACATGTCCTAAATGGTGAGAGTCTTTAATGATCGATGCTGCCTTCTTGAGGCATTGCCTCTTGAAGGTGTCCTCAGTGGTTTGAAGGATTGTGCCCATGATGGAGCTGGCCTGAGTCTACATTCCACTGCAGTCTCTTGTGATCCTGGCCATTGGAGCTTCCACACCAAGTAAGATGCAACCAGCCAGAATAGTTTCCACTGAAGAAACCTGTAATAGCCTGTGGGGAAGTGCCAATTCTCCTCAAACACCTCATGAAGTAGAGACAGAGTTGCGTTTGCATCAGTCTATTGATTCTACAGTGGATCCTCCAAAATGTTGATGCACAAGAATTTGAAACTGCTCACCCTTGCCACCACTGAGCCTCAAATGAGGACTGGTGTGTGTTTTCTCAACTCCCCCTTCCTGAAATCCACAATCAATTCTTCAGTCTCTCTGATATTCAATTCAAGGTGGTTGTTGTTGAAACACCACTTAACCAGCCAACCTATCTCACTTCTGTACACTTCCTTGTCGACATTTGGGATCCTGGCAAAGAAAGTGGTGTGATCAGATGCTATTTGAGCTGTGCTGAGCCACATTGTCATGAGTGTAGAGCACTAGAGCAGCATGAAGAACAAGAAATTGTTTTTTAAACCAATATAAACATTACTCTCTCTCTCTCTCTCTCTCTCTCTCTATATATATATATATATATAATTGTAGCATTACTTGTCATCTCCTTTGTAAAAAAGGTTTTTTTTGCAGGTTCCAGGAGAAATCTGAGAAATGACCTATTAGTGGCAGCAGATTCCATTACAAATACAATGTCCTCTTTGGTAAAAGAGTTGAATTCAGGTATGTAATCATAATCAGTTCAGGTGACCCCTGCCTTGCGTAGTAGTGTATTCTTTGAAAAAGGGTCGTATTATGTTTTTCTATAATGTAAATCCATATCATCCATGCATGTGCCAAGAAACACATTTAAAAATAACATTGACTTATTTATGTTTATTCACATAAATTTCATAACAATGAATTTTATTCTGTATGGATAGTGTTTTCGTTAGTGATTTGAGATTTATGTATCACAAACTCCATAATTTGGGGGTTGCATATATGAACTGTTTCCACTGTAATTCACATGTTCACCTAATATATTAATATTATTGGTCTTGTGATGAAAAGAAGATATGAGTGTTTTGATCAATCATGATAGATCTTTTACATTATGTTTCTTCTTTTCCCCATACCCCTTCAGTTTTTTTATGTCTAATAGGTGTTTCTGAACGTGATCAGTGACTGAGCTACCCTGTAGCTCTTTGGGTGGTGAATTCCAAGCTTCTTCACACTCTAAATGAAAGAATTTTCCCTCCTTTCAGAAATGAATGGCTAGCCCTTTATTGAAAATTTTGCCTTTGGTACTTAATTTTTGGACATTTTATTTACCTTCTTCCTTGAAAACTTGTATAATATACTTGTTTAATTCCTCTACCATTTTCTTATTCCCCATTATCTGTAGACTTTGTCTAAAGACACCTTCATATGCTAGTTCTTTCTCTGGGGATTTGGGCATCACTGACAAGGCTAGTGTTTTTTGACATCTCTAATTGTCATTAAGCTGAATAGTTTATAGGATATTTCAACAAACATTTGGGAATATCCTCTGAAGTGCTTCTGGAATCATATATGGGCCAGACCAGGTTAGGATGACAAATTTGCACCCTTGAAAGACAATAGTGAGCCATATGGGTTCTTTAATGCAGGAATTTTTGTTGTCAATTTGGTGAGAATAGATATTGTCACTTTTCCAGAATCCTCATCATTAACTGAATTTAAATTCCAAAACTGCAGTGATAGGATATAAACTTGGATTCCTGGATTGTTAGTCCAAGCTTCTGGATTAATCATCTGTTAATTTAGCTACTGTGCCACTGAAGTAGCTTTTACATAATTAAAGAAGCTCTTGCCCTCTGATTTTTGCTGTTTTATCTTGTATTCTGTGTTGGGTCACTTTTGCAGTTGTCCATTCAAAAACCATTGTCACATTTGGTTAATTATTTATATAAATGCTAGCCATCTCTGATTAACTGCCATAACATAGAACAGAGAACAGAACAGTACATGAACAGGCCCTTCAGCCCACAATGTTGTGCCAAGTCAATTAAATTAATAATTTAACTAAGCTAATCTTAGTTAAGCTAATCTAAACTAATCTTTTCTGCCTATAGAATGTCTATATCCTTCCATTTTCCTCACATTCTTGTGCCTATCTAAATGTCTCTTAAAAGTCCCTAATGGAACTGCTGATACCGTTGTCATGGCTATCCCTCGAGGTCGAGGATGATGGTCTTTGTTCCATTAATCTATCACAGAGCAAAGATGCCTGTGTGTGTATTTGTTTAACGTGTACTTGATGTTGTACTCCAAGAAGCACACGATACTTCACAAATCAACCAACTGATTCCAATAGTATGGAAACCACGACGATTGGAGCTGATGGATTTGTTGCAGCCTTCATCCATCTTCACAGCCGTTGAGTTCGAAATAACCTCATCCACCTGTTCCACCGTTGAGGTCTTGGTTGGATTGTTCTTTGTCAGGGACCTCACCCTTGACCTTACCACCATAGGTGACTCTACCAGGAGCTTATCTCCAAAAAGCATCGCTCTCGGGATCTCAGGACCATACAAGTGGTGCTGATAACACTACCCCAAGCAGTGCATTCCAGGCACCCTTCACTCACTTCATTAAAAAAAAAGCTTGCCCCTCACATCTCCTTTGAAATTGCCCCCTATCACCTTAAATGCATGCCCTCTGGTATTAAAACATTTCAACCCAGGGAATAAGATACTGTCTCTCAGCCTCCACTGCTTTAGAGAAAACAACCTAGATTTGTCCAGCCTCTCATAGTAGCATATGCCCTCTAATCCAGGCAGCATCCCGGTAAACTTCCCCAAGGCCTTGTCATCCTTCCTATAATGGGGCATCCAGAACTCCATACAATACTCCAGATGCTGCCTAACAAGAGTTTTATAAAGCTGTAACATAACTTCCTGACTTTTGAACTCATTGCCTCAACTAATAAAAACATGCATGTCATATGCCTTCTTAACTACCCTTTCAACCTGTAACTTTTAACGTAGTTTCCAAATCTACCCAGTAACCTTTGTCTTCTCTTCATAGTTTCATTTGTTTTGATTGATACAGAGTTTCAAGTTAAGCAGCATTCAAGCAATGTAAAAATTATATCCTATTGTTCTAAACTAGGAGTCCTTGCATAACAAGAGTAACAATTAACTCTTCATAGAACTAGAACTAAAATAATGTGTTCATGAGATAGTTTATCAACATAGTGACACGCACAACATGTTGGAGGAACTCAGCAGGTCGGGCAGCATCCATGGAAATGAACAATCTATGCCAAGAAGCTGGAGACTACCCAGACGGTATATGAGGTGTTGCTCCTCCAACCTGAGTTTGGCCTCATCATGGCAGTAGAGGAGGCCACGTATGGACATATCTGAATAGGAATGTGAAGCAGAGTTGAAGTGGGTGGCAACCGGGAGATCCTGTCTATTGTGGCGGACGGAGCGGAGCACCTCATATACCGTCTGGGTAGTCTCCAGCCCCTTGGTATGAACATCGAATTCTCCAACTTCTGGTAATTCCCTCCCCCTCCCTTCCCCCATCCTAGTTTCACTCTGCCTCCTCCTCCAACTCCCCATCACGTCCCTCATGGTTCTGCCTCCTTCTACTACTCATAGTGCTTTCCCCTTACATTCCTCCTTCACCTTTCCTGCCTATCCCCTCCCTGCTTCCCCTCCCCCACCCCTTGATCTTTCCCCTTACTGGTCTTTCACCTGGCACCTACCAGCCTTCTCCTTCCCACCACCCCCCCCCCACCTTCTTTATAGGGCCCCTGCCCCCTCCCTCTTCTGTCCTGACGAAGGGTCTCGTTGACTGCTCGTTTCCACGGATGCTGCCTGACCTGCTGAGTTCCTCCAGCGTGTTGTGTGTGTTGCTTTGACCCCAGCATCTGCAGAGTATTTTGTATTTATCATCAACATAGTGACCTGGTAGTCCATTGTATATACATTCCAGGAATTCATCCTGTTCATTGTAGGTTTAAAGATAAAGATTTAAAGATTAGCTTTATTTGTCATACATACACTGAAATATTGAAACACAGTGAAATACATTGTTTGCATCAAATCAAATCAGTGAGGATTGTGCCATGCGGCCCACAAATGTCGTCATACTTTTTGTGCCAACATAGCATGCCCAGAACCCTAACCATACATTTTCAGAATGTGAGAGGCCACCAGAGCATCTGGAGGAAACCCACACTGTCATGGCAAGAACATATAAACTCCTTGCAGGCAGTAGTGGAATTGAACCTAGGTCACCAATGCCATGCTGATGTAGCCTGCCCAGTCTATATCTAGATTGAAAACTCCCATGATTTTTTTTAAATCCCTGTTACATACACTCTGATTTTCTCATTTACACTTGCTCTACATCACAACTACTGTCTGGAAGCCTGTAAGTAACAAGGGCAAGAATTTCTTCAGTGTTCGACCTATGCTAATTGGCTTCAGTCAAATTGGTTCTCGTTATACACCATGACTGGCTGAGATACTACCCCTTCTAACTATTGATGTCATCTCCATCATCAGCATGACACCACCTAATTTTCTATTTAGCCTGTTTTCTAAATCTCTAGTACTCTAGAAAATTTAGTTCCTAGCTTTGGCCATCCTGCAGCCATATTTCTGTATTGGCTATTGACATTTGTGCTGTTAACTCATTCACCTTGTTACAAATGCAATATTTATTTGATACAGTCCCTTTAAATTAATCTTTTGGCACTTGTCCATGCATTGACCTTATTGATCACATGAATAATTTTTCTTCCTGATTGAGCTTTTATGTCAGCAAGGCAGCTTCCCTCACTCATAAACAAGAAATTCTTCAGTTGCTGGAAGTCAAGAGTTTGCCTCACATTGAATTTTTTTCATATCCTTTTCATATTCTTTTTACAAAGTACAGAAAAAATACAGTGCACTCTGATACATGGAGTTGGAATTTCCTTGCAGTTGCAGGCCAGGCAACATCTATGGGAAAGAGTAAACAGATGGATGAAGGGTCTTGGCCTCAAACATCAATTGTTTACTTTTTGCCATCGATGCTGCCTGGCCTACAGAATTCCTCCAGCATTTTGTGTGTGTTGCTTAGATTTCTGGCATCTGCAGATTTTCTTATGTTTATGCAGTTTTCTTTTGGCCATGATACAGGTCCTCCTCAGTTTTTAGGCAGAATTCTGATCCTGAGAACTGTTTGTGAGTGGGGAAGCACAGCCATGAACTCAGTTCCCAGGAGGCAGTAGAGCTGGTAAATCCATTCTGCCGATTTTCAAAATATTAATTTGGGCATTCATAACCTGGAGAGGACCATCAGTACTTTTAAATGTATTGTCTCAGGAAAATGCATGGACATATTCAGTAAATTAAATTCAGTGAGTTGATGAGGCACTGTAGTATCTACGATCAAACAAGGATGTTATGGTAGAGCACGGTATAGTGAGAGGTTCAGTATGGTGTTCTCTGTAGCAAAGAGCAAGAATCTAGAATAATGTTCCCTACCCTGTGCCACAGTTCAGGGCATCTGCTCAAGGCTGGAGAGGAGCTTGCAATGGGATGGGAAACATCCAGTGATTACAGTGTATGTAAGTACATATAACATGAAAGGGATTCTGCAGATTCAATATGAGTAACCAAATGCTGAATTAAGAAGCAGAGTCTCAGAGTTAATAATCTCAGTGTTGTTAATTGATCCATGTTAAAAGTGGCAGAGGACAGATAAAATTGAAGAAATTAGTGCAAAGATTGGTGAATAGAAGTGAGGTCTGCATTCTGCGGCACTGGAACTGCTAATAGTGAAAGTGGGGACTGCACCATCAAGATGGTCTACACCTGAACCAGCCTAGGTCTGGTGTTCTCATGAGGTACATGACTCGGAAATCACACTCCGGGTGTGATTTTAACCTAAATAGTCATAGTGAGATATCTAGGTTGGAAGGAAGTGGTAAATCAAAAAGTTGACTTAAGGTAAGAGAGAAAAGTGCCAACATGGGAAATGATAAAGTAACTGTGACAGGAAGGAATTGAGAGTACAAATCCAAGAATAAATTAGCAGCTGAAACTAGATGTTACAAGCAAAAAGAAAGGGCAAAATGAAAAGCTCTGAACTAAAAGTGCAAATAGAACGAATAATTATGGTCTAATAGCTATTACATGGGTATAGCTACAGGATGAATATTGAAGGGTACATGACATTTAAGAAATACAGAAGAAGAGGAATGAAGCAGGAACTGCTCTGTTAATTATCATGTCTTCACTCAATGGAGAGGGGTGTCCTATGTTCAGCAATGCAAGAAAAATTAATTTGGTTGGAGATTTTTAATAATGAAGGAATTTGTGGAAGATTTTGTGAATGTAACCATGTGGTAGGATAAAATAAGAAGTTCAAAATAAATTTAACATCAAAGTACATATATATCAGCATATACAACCCTGAGAATAATTTTCTTGTGGGCATAGTCAATAAATCTATAATAGCATACTAGCATAATAACTGTAATAGAATCAATGAAAGTTCGCACCAACTTGGATGTCAAACCAGTGTGCAAAAGAGAACAAGCTGTGCAAATACAAAAAGAAATAATAATAATAATAAGAAGAAGAAGAAATAAATATTAAATAGTGAGAACTTGAGATGAAGAGTCCATAAAAGTGAGTCCATAGGTTGTAGGAACATTTTAATGATGAGATGTGAAGTTGAGTGGTTTACCCCTTTGGTTCAAGAGCATGACGTTTGAGGAGTATAACTGTTCCTGAACCTGGTGGTGTGAGTCCTGAGGCTGCTGTAATTTACCTATTAATATTACTCTACTAATAACACATTTTCTGGACAAGAGTAACTGCAATCTATAACCTGAAAATTAAGTTTCTTTGTTTTATGGCTGCCTGTAAGGAGATGAACCTCAAGGTACACATTCTTTGATAGTCAGTGTATTTTGAACTTTGAATTGACCTCACAGTAAAGGAGAGAAGAATTGATCAAAGACAAGGTTTTTGAACAAATGAAGGTATTTACCTGTATGGAAAGCAGATATGGTTAAAGAGACTGGCAAATTAAATTTAGGGTTTGGTCAGCCAAGATATGGTGAAAAAGCATTAAGGATACGTGGAATACATAACAAAATAGAAAAATGTTCCAAAGGAAGGACCTGGAACAAATGACTTAAAGAAAAGGAATATAATTATGTAGAATATTGAACAGTACGACACAGGAATAAGCCGTTCTGCCCATCATGCCTGCGCCAACCATGATATAAATCTAAACTAAGCCCATCTGCCTGCACATGGTCCATATTCCTCCATACTCTGTCTGTTTATGTGTCTAAATAACTCTTAAATGTCATTGTGGTATCTGCTTCTCACACCTCCCCTGTTTCAGGCACTTAACATTTTCCGAAACAGAATCAGATTTATTGTCATTGACATTTCACATGAAATGTGTTGTTTTGCAGTAACAGTACAGTCTAGACTTAACATCTATAAGTTACAAAAATAAATAGTTCAAGAAGAAGGAATAATGAGGAAGTGTTCATG
The DNA here is from genome assembly GCF_048418815.1 of Hemitrygon akajei. Lineage (NCBI taxonomy): Eukaryota > Metazoa > Chordata > Chondrichthyes > Myliobatiformes > Dasyatidae > Hemitrygon > Hemitrygon akajei. The sequence continues at coordinate 50,609,561 of NC_133124.1, read as the reverse complement.
GACTGTTCAGAAATCTGATGGCAGAGTGGAAGAATTGTACTTCATGTGAAAAACTTGCCTCTGACATACCACCTCCCTATACGTTCCTCCAACCACCTGAAAATTATGCCCTCTTGTATTAGCCATTTCCAACCTGGAAAAAAGGCACTGGCTGTCCATTTTTTCTAAGCTGCTTTTATAGTTAAAGACATTGATCCTCTTCAGCACAGTGTCAGTATAGAGAATTTAAGAAATTGAAAGAGAGGGAAGAATCTGGGAAAATTACAATTATGAAGTATGAGGTGGTAGGACAGGTCCCTGAACTCTGATGCCCAGGTTTGAAAAAGTGACTAGTTTTGGTTTTAATTTTACAAAATTCCAAAGAATCTGGGAAGACTCCATTCAACTGGGAAACAGAGAAAACAGTTATTTTATTCAAAAAAGATGGGAAATGTTACAGAGGAAGTATGTTTGAGAAACATATGCTCCGAATAAAGAGACCTGGTGCATGAACAACACTTCCTAAAGGTGTTTGATAATGCTGCAGTAAATGTTATTGTGCAAAATAAAAGATCATGGTGTAGGTAGTAAGCATATTGACTTGGGTAGTAGGCTAGCTGACTGACAGGAATATAAATGGGTCTTTTTTATGTTTCTGTGGTAAACTACATATACCTGGCTGGAGACGCCCCCCCCCCCCCCCCCCCCCCCGCTGACTGCTCCTGTGGCTCCTCCCACGGACCCCAGTATAAAGGCGATTGGAGCCTGAGCCCTGGTCTCAGTCTCCAGGATGTACTGTGGTGGTCAATTGCTGCTTGTTCTTTCTTCCAGGCAATAAAAGCCTATATCTCGTCTCACGTCTTGGAGAGTTATTAATGGTGCATCAGTTTCAAAGAATCATAGTTATACAACACAAAATAGACTTCCTCTCTCTCTTCCCCCTTTCCCTTTCATGCTCTTCCCTTCCAATGCTCCCCCCTTCCTCTCCTTTCCCGTTTCCCCCATTTCTCTTCCCCATCCCCTTTTGTCTCTTTCACCTTCTCCCCCTCTTTTCCCCCTCCCCCTCTCTCTATCTCTATACAGCCTCTCTTGTTCCATCCACTCCTATCTTAATCTGCCCGCCATCCTTCTCCCCTCCTCAGTCCACCAATCACCATTGGCTCCCTTTTCACCATTTCCCCTCTCCCCTTTATACAGGCTGTCTTTTGTCTCCAATCGCAGTCCTGATGCAGGACTTCAATCAGATGTGTTGACAATTTCTTCTAATGTACTTGCTGAGTTCCTCCTGCTGGTTGTAATGAGTTAAGTAGATGGATTAAGATCTGACAAATGAAGTATGATGTGGGAAATGTGAAATGGTCCAGTTTGACAGGAAAAATACAGAATGATTATCTAAATGTGGAGAGAATGTAGATGTCAAGACACCAAGGGATCTGATTCTCCTTGCACATTATTTGGAAATGTAGATATAGCATGTAATCAGTAAAGCTAACAGAACTGATTACTAAGGGAATTGAATACAAAATAAGAGGTTGTCTTCAGCTGTACAGGGAATTGGTGAGATCACATCTGAAGACAACTGCACAGTTTTGATCAATTTATTTAAGGTTGTAAATACATTTGCAAGCAGTTCAGAGAAGGTTTACTACACTGAAACCTAGAATGAATGACTGTAGAGAAAATGTACAGGTGAAGCTTGTATTCACTGAAGCTCAGAAAACTGAAAGGGGACTTGATTGGAATTTATGTAGGCTGGATATAGTGACAAAGTTTCTTTTGTGAGAGAATGTAGAACTTGGAGTTTGAAAAGAGCTGCAACAAAAACCTTTTCCTCTCAGAAGATCATATGTCTTTGGAACAATATTCTTCAGCCTCCTCAAATATTTTTAAAGCAGAAATAGACAGGTTCTTGCTAGGTAACAAGGTGAAAGGGGGTATGTACAAATGTGGACTTGAGCTTATTATCTGGCCAGCTATGATCTTAATAGATGACAAAGCAAGCTCAAGGGTACAAGTGCCCTATATATGCTTCTAATTGAAATGTCTGCTTGTTTCCTATCCAAGCACTGGTACCAATGCTTCAAGATTCTAAGATCTCTCCTTTCTCAGAAGCTACTTATTTTTAAATCCAGAAATAAATATCAACCATTGAGAGCAAAACAAATGCCCGCGAACCATCAGAGAAAGATTCAATGCCCCGAAGAGGGAACAAAAATGGAACAAAATACTCTGAGTATGAAGAAAAAGCTCTTTTTTTTTTGCTAATCAATTATTAAGTCATTGAGACATACAAGTTAATAAGACCCTCTGACTTCTGATTTTTTCTGAGTTCTCGTAGAAACTGGTAGAATGTTTTTTTAAGTTCTGGGAAAGGAGGTAAGGGCAAATATCTATTTGAAACCTCTATCCTTTGTAATAATTCTATGGCTCATCTTGAAAATGCACAGACAGAGCATCTTGGTTTTTTTTTACCCAGGATATGTGAAACATACAGGAAAATTACAAAGGAGGAGTCCTTGCCCCCAACATAGAGCACTGCAATTTCTGTCCTTTCATTAAAGTGGATGGAAAATTATACTAGAACCCTTATTGCACATCTATTTGCTAGATATTTCAACCGATGTCTTGTTTAGATTCTGCATCACTGCTGAAACTAAATTCAAGCTTATTTTGCTGTGTAAGAGTCTTGCGTTCACTGTTGACAATTTAGTAGTGGTATACTTGAGGACTTAATTTTCTTCGTTTTAGAGCATCCCAAGAATGTGAAGATCCTTACAGAAATTGTCTTTAAATAATAGGCATTCAAATGAAAGACACCATCAGAAAATTATAACTGAAAATATATAGACTACTTGGTGAGAGGAAACAGTTTAAAATCCACTACTACCTTGCCTGCCCTTATGAATCATTGTAACTTTGACTAGCAGCCAGAGTCCATAAGCAGAACAGTAAACTGCTTCAGGACTCACCCAGCAAAGACTATTTCCTACACTTGCAGTGTAGGAAGAGCATCAGGTAAGAAAAATGAAAACTGAAAAATATGTGGGATACACGATAATGACACATTGGCTTGTTTGTTATTTTGAATAATTAAGATTAATTATGTTCATAAAATGATATCTCTGTATGATTTGTACAATAGCTCAAATGCTTGATTTATTCAGTATCACCATGTTTAATGATTTGATGTAAGTACCACTGAAGCAGGTCACTATACTCTCGAGCACCAGTACATTAGAAACCTTTTTGGAAATGGGAATAAACTTTAAAATAATTATTATTTTTGCTAGTTAGTGCATGTGCAGAAAAAGTTGCTGTTTTTCTTTTCCTCTTTGGAAGATAATGAAATCTCAAGGCATTTAATTTATTTGCATATTTATTATCCAGAAGAATGTTTGTCCAAGTGATTCTCTTGGTAGCACTGATGTAAAATATCATGATACATATCTGAACTAGGCACAAGTTCAGTGTTCAGGTGCTGTAGAGTTGCTTAAATTCCTTACAGCAATAAGTATATTTAATTTGGGTATACATACATTTCAGTAGGTTTGTATCTTTGTCCTTTATTACAATTCAACTTGTATACAGTGGAAGGAAGTAAAACTAAATCAATTTTCAAACACATTTATATTAATTATATCTTTTGTGAATGGAGTAGCTTCTTTGAGCTATATCTAAAAATAACTCGAGTAGTACTTTCCATGTTTTTAGTGGCTGTAAATAAACATTCAATGTTTCTGTAATGCTTAGTCTCATCTTTGAGTAAACAAAACAGTGTGAAAACTGATAATCATGTACGGAGCATGATGAATAAGAGTTATTCATGTAGAATATTGTCCATGGATTTGTAGATCAAAGCAAAACATTGAGTTTCACAGATCAAGAAGATTACAAAATGAATTGCTATCTTGAGGGAATTAACTGTTATAATGAGAGAAGCAGTGATGACCAAATCTCTCAGTTTGGGAGGGTACTTCATCTGTTTCTAGAATTATGCCACTCAACCCATCAAGTCTGCTCCACCGTTCAATCATGGCTGATTTATTTTCCATCTCAACACCATTCTCCTGCCTTCCCCCTGTGAGCTTTGATGTCCTTACTAGTTAATAATCTATCAACATCCACTTTAAATGTACCCAATGACTTGGCCTCAGCCATCTCTGGCAATGAATTCCACAGATTTACCACCTTCTTGCTAAAGAAATTCCACTGTTCTAAAGGATGTCCTTCTATTCTGAAACTGCTCGCTGATTCTAGAATCTCCCGCTAATAGAAGTATCCTCTGCATGTCTGCTCTCTATGGTCTTTTCATTATTTGGTAGGTGTGAAAGGGACCCATTTTACTATTGCTTATCTTGTACCCTGGGAAAGCAAACAAGGGACACTCTTACAGAGTATAATGATGGCCCTGTAATTTCAGACTCTGAGGCCAAGAGGGTGAATCCACAAAAAGGTCTCTGGCCAGTTGATGTGCTTGGCAAAGTACTGAAGATTTGTACAGACCAACTCTCTGGAGTATTTAAGGACATTAACCTTTCACTTCTGCAGCCTGATATTGCTTCAAAAAGGGATCTATTGTACTGATGCTCAAGAGGATAGTAGTGACATGCTTCAGTGACTACTGTTAAGTGGCATTTACATCAACTGTAATGAAATACCTTCAGAGGTTGGTTATAGTGTAAATCAACTCTTCAGAGATTACCTAGATCTGCTCTAATTCACCAATTGCCACCATGGTTAAATAGCAAATGTGACTTCTCTGGCTCTTTGCTCTGCTCTGAATCATCTGGACAATAGACAATAGGCTGCTGTTCATTGACTACAGCTCAATGTTCAACACAATTATCACATCCCAACTCATCATCAAGCTTCAAAACCTGGGCTTCTGTACCTCTCTGCAACTAGTTACTTGACTACCTCATCGACAGACCTTAGTTACTCGCTGACCATCAGCACAGGTGCATGTCAAGGTTGGGTGCTTAGACCCCAGTTCCACTTCTTATATTCATATGACTATGTGGCTAAGCACAGATCCAATGACATCTTCAAATTCACTGAAAACACTACTGTTGCTAGACAAGTCACAGACGGTGATGAATCAGCTAACTGGAGTGAGCAGAGGTAGTCACCTGGTTGTATGGTGCCCTCTCGCTTAATGTCAGCAAAACGAAAGAGCACAAATCCAAGAAAATCTGCAGATGCTGGAAATCCAAAGCACACAAAATGCTGGAAGAACTCAGCAGGCCAGGCAGCATCTATAGAAAAGAGCAAACAGTCACCATTTCAGGACAAGTCCCTTCATCAGGGCCATCAGAAGAAAAGAACAGATTGGAGACTTCAGGAAGGAGAAAAAAGAAAATATGTGCCTGTCTAATTGTGAAGAGAATCAGAAGCTTTAAGTTCCTGGGTGCTAACATATTGGATGTCTTGTCCTGCGCCCAGCACGTTGATGTGATCATAAAGAAAGCATGCCTGTGTCTACTTTCTTAAGAGGTTAAGGAGGTTTGTCTTAGTTTCAGGCACTCTAACAAACTTATACAAATCTGTCAGAAGTATCTTAACTGGTTGCATCATGGTCTGGTATGGCAATTAAAATGCACAAGAATATAAGAAGCTGCAGGGAATATAGTCTGTGCAATACTTCATGGGCACATCCCTCCGCACCACTGGTAGTATCTGTAGAAGGCATTGCCTCTTGAAGGCCACTTCTATCAACAATGATTCCCACTATCTGGGCTATGCCATCTTTTCACAATTTCCATTCGGCAGGAGGTACAGGAGTCTGAAGTCCCACACCACTAGGTTTAAGATGCCTTCAGCCATTCAATTCTTGAAACCACCAGCAAAACCCTATCCACTAGAGTTTAGTAACACAATGACTACTTGACAACTTCACACAAAATGGGCTTTTTTTTGTTCTAATTGTTTTTCTTGTAAAAATTCTATATAATCTGTTCATTTTTCAAGTAAGTTTTTGATTGCCCTCTGTGTGTGTGTGTGTGTATCATGCATGTGACAATAACCTGGAATTTAACTTTAAACCCCAGTGATGTACAAAGTGGTTTTTCTAGTCATGAAAGGAACTCATTTTACTGTTGCTTAACCTGTGTCCTGAGAAAACAAACAAGGAGCAGTCATACATGGTTTTGAGTATAACTGCTTTTGCATAATTTATTCAAAGACACATTGAGCAATTTATAAATGAAAGTAGAAAGGCAGTTCATAAGAAATCAAGCTTGTGCTTGTAT